>NC_069499.1:1221754907-1222122407 GCF_027579735.1 Bombina bombina
TTGACTCCTCTCCAAATGTAGTGTTTATGGTTGTGGCCAAAAAGCTCAATTTTGGTCTCATCACTCCAAATGACTTTGTGCCAGAAGGTTTGAGGCTTGTCTCTGAGCTGTTTGGCGTATTGTAAGCGGGATACTTTGTGGCATTTGCGTAGTAATGGCTTTCTTCTGGCAACTCGACCATGCAGCCCATCTTTCTTCAAGTACCTACTTATTGTGCATCTTGAAACAGCCACACCACATGTCCTGTATTTCACCTGAAGTTATTTGTGGGTTTCTCTTTGCATCCCAAACAATTTTCCTGGTAGTTGTGGCTGAAATTTTCATTGGTCTATCTGACCGTGGTTTGGTTTCAACAGAACCCCTCATTTTCCACTTCTTTATTAGAGTTTGAACACTGCTGATTTGCATTCTCAATTCCTTGGATATCTTTTTATATCCCTTTCCTGTTTTATACAGTTCAACTACCTTTTCCCGCAGATCCTTTGACAATTATTTTGCTTTCCCCATGATTCAGAATCAGGAATCGTCAGTGCAGCACTGGATGAAAGATGCAAGGGTCTGTCAGGAGTCCAGAAACTCATTGACCTTTTAAACACACACACTAATTACAAAAAAACAGATCACAAGTGAGGATGGTTACCTTTAATAGCCATTCAAACCCCTTTGTGTATTGTCAACTTGTGTGCATGTTATCAGGCCAAAATCACCAGGGTATATAAACTTTTAATCAGGGTCATTTGGGTAGTTTCTGTTGTCATTATGATTTAAAAAGAGTAAACACAGTTGATTGATAATAAATGGCTTCAGACAAACACTAACTATGAGTGAAAGAAAAGCTTTTATGTTATCATTCATATTCTCTGAAAAATAGCCAAGAAATCATAAATTCTGCCAGGGTATGAAAACTTATGAGCACAACTGTACATACGCAGAGGTGTAACTAGAAACTTCAGGACCAAGGTGAAAGGATCAATTACGACCGTGGTAGTTCTGCCACTATACATATGAATATACACATAAATACACATATTTACACATGTATATGTATGTATATATACATAATAGCCCTTTCCATTCAATTACATTGTGATATACCATATAACTTTTAACCCTTGTAACTTTTTTAATATTTATGTGAATACATTTTATCAGATAGTATATGCAAGCTCTGGTAGCCCAGCTAAGCAACCTCTTTTCCCCACAGTTTGATATGATTTAAAAATAATTATCTGGCATATCCACCAAACTGGTTTAGTTAAATTCTGAGGTTAAACAATTTGCCAGTAGTATGACAGAGGTGGAGAATAGAGTCTCTGACCTGGGGGACTTAGTTAATACCCAAGAATCAGTTCTAACTGCACAAGTATCCAAAATCCAGAATATGCAAGCCCGTCTGGAGGATCTTGAAGATCGCTGTAGACGTAACAATATATGAATAGTTGGGCTGCCAGAAACTCCTGAGTACGTAGACTTAATAGAATTTACCAGTAAGGCATTGCCACAAGCCTTAGGATTCCCCCCCCCCATTTCCTTCCCCTCCCTATTGAAAGAGCTCATAGTATAGGCGTTAGAAGATTTATTGAAAATAACACCTAAAGAGCCAGAATGTGTATCTTTAAATTATTAAGATACCAAGATAAACTAGAAATGTTAATATTGTTTAGGAAATCGGAAACACTTATTATAGGAAGGAAAAAAAACTTATTGTTTCAAGATTTTTCTGTTGAGACCACACAAAAAAGGAAGATCATGGTTCCATTATGCAGATTAATGACTGAGAAGGGTCTTAAAGCTCGTATGCTGTACCAAGCTAAGATTATAGTTGAAGAGAATGGTAATAGACACACATTTAATGATCCAGGCGAGGCAAAATAATTCATAAACTCTAAATAAATATCAATAGGTGTATGGCCAGATAGGCTATACCTATGACATAGGTTATTCCCAGTAGGAGATAGGTATAGTAGAAGTTAACTTTGAAGAAAGGTCCTTTTACAAGCACATTGCAGAATATAAGATAGTATGTATATTTTCATTTTTAATTTTCCTTTCTGGTTTTTTTTTTCCTTCTGGTTTGTGTCTCTCCCTCTGCCACCCCGGAGCAGGTGTCTCAGTGTTTGGTATTACCTTTTGACAGGAGGATTTGCTTTTTTTTGCTTTTTTTTTTAAATAGGGAAAGGAAGGCAAAAGAAAGGAAACAGGAGGGAAAGAGAGAATGAAAGGTAAAGGGGGGGGGGGGGGAGAAATAAGAGTGAACTTTTATTATGCTAAATGATTTGAATGTTCTTTCCTGGAATATATGTGGCATCATCTCACCAATCAAACGTAAACTTATATTTAAAAAGTTAGGTAAACAAAACCCGACTATTGCTTTCCTACAGGAAACACATTTAAAAGAGATAGAAATCCCTAAATTAAAATCAAGATGAGTCAGTGAGGTGATAGCGACCCCTTGCACAAGTATAAAATCAGGGGTGGCCATCCTTTTAAATAAAAACTTAACCTATGAGATCATTAAGATTTAGTTAGATAAAGTTGTAATATATATGATTGTGCTGCTACAGGTTAATGCAGTTAAGTTTGTACTTTGTAATATCTATGCCTCAAATATATTTTCCAAGGAATTTTGGGAAAAAAATTAAGGTCAAATTATTCCCATTTGCATCAGATAATTTAATTGTAGGGGGTGATTTCAATATGTCTCTCCTACCAGAATTAAAAAGATTCTCTAAAAAAAATATGAAGAGCACAATAAATATGCCAAATACTTTAAAAAATGTTGTCACAAGCTCAAGTTAGTTGATATATGGCATATTAAAAACCCAAACCTACATACCTTTACATGTGAATCTAAATCACATAAATCTTTCTCGAGAATAGACTTCCTATTGGTGGCTGAATCCCTCTCTATAATGAGGATTGAACCTCAGATAAGTGACATCTCGATTTCAGACCATGCGACCATTTCACTATTTTTTCATACGGGGTTAGATCTAAAACTGAGACTCAAATCATTCCTTTCCCGCGCTATCTTTATTATAATACTAGATTCTCTTACTGGTTGAAACAGAAATGGAGAGACTTCTGTACTCATAATATCTTACACTTTAATAAAATAGAAACATTCTGGGAAGCATCGAAAGCAGTGCTACTGGGAGAAATTAAGTCATAAGTCATGTGCATAGTAGAAAAAAGAAAGCAGAAGCTAGGAAAGTGCAACTGTCAAATCAAGTTAAAAATGCTCACCTAGATTACGAGTTTTGCGTTAGGAGGGGTGCGGTGCTAACGAGCAGTTTATGCTCACTGCTCACTTGCAGACAGCGCTGGTATTATGGGTTTTTAGAAACCCAGCTCTAACCGCATAAAAGTGAGCGAAGAGCAAAATTTTGCTCCACATCTCACCTCAATACCAGCGCTGCTTACATTAGCGGTGAGCTGGTAAAACGTGCTTGTGCACGATTTCCCCATAGGAATCAATGGGGGAGAGCCGGCTGAAAAAACCTAACACCTGCAAAAAAAAAAAGCAGAGTAAAGTTCCTAACACAGCCCCATTGATTCCTATGGGAAAATAAAATTTATGTCTACACCTAACACCCTAACATGAACCCCAAGTTTAAACACCCCTAATCTTACACTTATTAACCCCTAATCTGCTGCCCTGACATCGCCGACACCTGCATTATTTTATTACCCCCTAATCTGCCACTCCGGACACCGCCACCACCTACATTATAGTTATGAACCCCTAATCTGCTGCCCCCAACATCGCCGAACCCTACATTATATTTATTTACCCCTAATCTGCTGCCCCCAATGTTGCCGCAACCTAACTACATTTATTAACCCCTAAGCTGCCACCCACAACGTCGCCACCACTATAATAAAGTTATTAACCCCTAAACCTAAGTCTAACCCTAACCCTAACCCCCCCTAACTTAAATATAATTACAATAAATCTAAATAAAATTACTACAATTAGCTAATAATTCCTATTTAAAACTAAACCTGTAAAATAAACCCTAAGCTAGCTACAATATAACTAATAGTTACATTGTAGCTATCTTAGGGTTTATTTTTATTTTACAGGCAACTAACTATTTAATAACTACCTAGTTAAAATAAAGAAAAAATTACCTGTAAAATAAAACCTAACCTAAGTTACACTAACACCTAATACTACACTATAATTAAATAAATTATCTAAATTAAATACAATCAATTACAATTAAATAAAATTATCTAAAGTACAAAAAAAATACTAAATTACAAAAAATAATAAAATAATTACAAGATTTTTAAACTAATTACACCTACTCTAATCCCCCTAACAAAATAAAAAAGCCCCCAAAATAAAAAAAAGCCCTACCCTACACTAAATTACAAATAGCCCTTAAAAGGGCCTTTTGCAGGGCATTGCCCCAAAGTAATCAGCTCGTTTACCTGTAAAAAAAAACTACAAATACCCCCCAACATTAAAACCCTACACCCACACAACCGACCCTACTCTAAAACCCACCCAATCCCCCCTTAAAAAGATCTAACACTAACCCCTTGATGATCACACTACTGTGAGACGTCTTCACCCAACCGGGCAGAAGTGGTCCTCCAGACGGGCAGAAGTCTTCATCCAACCGGGCAGAAGTGGTCCTCCAGATGGGCAGAAGTCTTCATCCAGACGGCATCTTCTATCTTCATCCATCCGGCACGGAGCGGGTCCATCTTCAAGACATCCGACGCAGAGCATCCTCTTAATCCGAAGGCCAACGACTGAATGAAGGTTCCTTTAAGTGACGTCATCCAAAATGGCGTCCCTTCAATTCCGATTGGCTGATAGAATTCTATCAGCCAATTGGAATTAAGGTAGAAAAAATCCTATTTGCTGATGCAATCAGCCAATAGGATTGAGCTCGCGTTCTATTGGCTGATTGGAACAGCCAATAGAATGCAAGCTCAATCCTATTGGCTGATTGGATCAGCCAATAGGATTGAACTTCAATCCTATTGACTGATTGCATCAGCCTATATGATTTTTTTACCTTAATTCCGATTGGCTGTTTCTATCAGCCAATCAGAATTGAAGGGATGCCATCTTGGATGACGTCACTTAAAGGAACCTTCATTCAGTCGTCGGCCGTCAGATGAAGAGGATGCTCCATGTCGGATGTCTTGAAGATGGACCCGATCCGCGCCAGATGGATGAAGATAGAAGATGCCGTCTGGATGAAGACTTCTGCTCGTCTGGAGGACCACTTCTGCCCAGTTGGATGAAGACTTCTGCCCATCTGGAGGATCACTTCTGCCTGGTTGGGTGGAGATGTCTCACGGTAGGGTGATCTTCAAGGGGTTAGTGTTAGGGGGGATTGGGTAGGTTTTAGAGTAGGGTTGGTTGTGTGGGTGGTGGGTTTTAATGTTGGGGGGTATTTGTAGTTTTTTTTTACAGGTAAAAGAGCTGATTACTTTGGGGCAATGCCCCGCAAAAGGCCCTTTTAAGGGCTATTTGTAATTTAGTGTAGGGTAGTGCTTTTTTTTATTTTGGGGGACTTTTTATTTTGTTAGGGGGATTGGAGTAGGTGTAATTAGTTTAAAAATCTTGTAATTATTTTATTATTTTCTGTAATTTAGTGTTTTTTTCGTACTTTAGATAATTTTATTTATTTGTAATTAATTGTATTTAATTTAGTTAATTTATTTAATTATAGTGTAGTGTTAGGTGTAATTGTAACTTAGGTTAGGTTTTATTTTACAGGTAAATTTGTCTTTATTTTAACTAGATAGTTATTAAATAGTTAATAACTATGCAATAACTATTCTACCTAGTTAAAATAAATACAAAGTTGCCTGTAAAATAAAAATAAACCCTAAGATAGCTACAATGTAACTATTAGTTATATTGTAGCTAGTTTAGGGTTTATTTTATAGGTAAGTATTTAGTTTTAAATAGGAATTATTTAGGTTATTGTAGTAATTTTATTTAGATTTATTGCAATTATATTTAAGTTAAGGGGGTTAGGGTTAGTCTTAGATTAAGGGGTTAATAACTTTAATATAGTGCAGATTAGGGGTTAATAATATTTAACTAGTGTTTGTGATGCGGGAGTGTGGCGGTTTAGGGGTTAATATATTTATTATAGTGGCGGCAATGTCCGGTTCAGCAGATTAGGGGTTAAAAAATGTATTTTAGTGTTTGCGATGTGGGGGGGCCTCGGTTTAGGGGTTAATAGGTAGTTTATGGGTGTTAGTGTACTTTTTAGCACTTTAGTTAAGAGTTTTATGCTACGGCATTGTAGTGTAAAACTCTTAACTACTGACTTTTAAATGCGGTACCAGTCTTGACAGGAGAGGGTCTACCACTCACTTTTGGTCAGACTCGTAATACCAGCGCTATGCAAGTCCCATTGAAAATATAGGATACGCAATTGACGTAAGTGGATTTGCGTTATTTCCGAGTCTCGACAAAAAAGTGAGCGGTGAGCCTGTCATTTCAAGACTCGTAATACCAGAATAGAAGGAAGAAAAACTATATTTTAGCCATTAAAAGCAGTGATCAGAGGTACACAGACTCTAAAGACATTAGTGAATTGTTTTTTAGATATTATCAAAAGTTATATACAAATATCAAGAACGATAGTCTGAATCAAGCAAACTTCTGGTCACAAGTTAGAACACCTAAGATTAGGAACAACTTGCAATACTTAATGCCCCAATTACAAATCAGGAGATTGTGAAAGCGATAAAGGAGGCTAAATTGAATAAGGCAGCAGGCCCAGATTGTCTGCCTGCAGAATACCTTAAAATATTGGTAGAGGGAATTAGCCCCGTTCTAGAAAAACATTTTAATAACTAGTTTGTACATAATAATCCAATATCAGTTTATTTTTCTGCAGCAAACATAACCCTAATAACCCTAATACCGAAAAAAGATAAAAATTTAGAAGAACCAGCCTCATACAGACCGATATCAGTACTGAATGCAGATTATAACATTTTAACATCTATTGTGGCAGATAGATTAATGGGTTGTCTTGACAGAATCATTCACCCGGATCAAATGGGCTTCATGGCATCAAGAAAATTGTCCAAAAATATTTGTAAAGTTACAACTTTCTTAGATTATATGTAGAATATAGAGAACACCAGAGGGAAACAATTAAAATATGCTTTATTAACACTTGATGCAGAGAAGGCATTTCATTCAATTGAATGGGAGCATTTGTTTAAAGCACTTTTAAATTCGGATTTAAAAACCACTTTATACAAATTATTAACAATTTATATAGAAAACCTATATTCTTTAATTGATTAATGGTTCATTAACTAAGGGAATATTACTAAAAAAAAGGTACTAGACAGGGTTGTCCGCTTTCCCCCTTATTCTTTAATATCGCCCTCAAACCCCTGGCTATCTGGTTAAGACAGGTATGTGTAGGGATCCCGATGGCTACATAAACATTAAAAATTCTCCTATACCCAGACAACTTGCTAATCTTTCTCCATAATACTTCAAAGAGTAATCTGTTCATTACTTTCTCAGTTTATGAAATAAATTACACTAAAAGTGAATTTATCTGGGTACAAAAGACTAGATCTAGCATACTTGAACCCCCATTTAAAGTCGTAAACTCACTTACATACTTAGGTATATATCTGCATAAAAATCCACAGAATTGGTATAATTTAAATGACCAAATACTTTTTCAAAAGATTAAGACAAATTTAGAAATATGGACATCTTTTCCGCTGTCAATATCAGCAAGAGTTAGTCTTATTAAAACAATTATTTTTCCACAACTACTATAACGACTGCAGACTCTTCCATTACTTTAAAAAAAATCCGATATAAATAAAATATATGCTATGTTTACTAAATTTATCTGGCAAGGGTGGAAAGTACGTATCTCCATAAATAAATTAATGCAAAAACGTAATATAGCTGGTCTTGCATTATCCAATATAACGGCTAGATTACGAGTTTTTGTCGGTAAGGCTTGCGGGGCTAACAAGCCTTTTTTCCCACCGCTCCCTTAAGACAACGCTGGTATTACAGGTTTTTTTAAACCTGGCGTTAGCCGCAAAAAGGTGAGCGTAGAGCAAAATTTAGCTCCACATCTCACCTCAATACCAGCGTTGCTTAAGTCAGCGGTAAGCTGGCTAAACGTGCTCATGCACGATTTCCCCATAGGAAACAATGGGGCTGAGCTGGCTGAAAAAAAACTAACACCTGCAAAAAAGCAGCGTCCAGCTTCTAACGCAGCCCCATTGTTTCCTATGGGGAAAGGAATTTTATGTCTGCACCTAACACCCTAACATGAACCCCGAGTCTAAACACCCCTAATCTTACACTTATTAACCGCTAAGCTGCCGCCCCCGCTATCGCTAACACCTGCATTATATTATTAATCCCTAATCGGCCCCTCCGGATACCGCCGCCACCTACATTATCCCTATGAACCCCTAATCTACTGCCCCCAACATTGCCGACACCTACATTATATTTATTAACCCCTAATCTGCCCCCCCAACGTCGCCGCAACTATATTAAATTTATTAACCCCTAATCTGACGCTGCCAACGTCGCCGCCACTATTATAAATTTATTAGCCCATAAAGCTAAGTCTAACCCTAACCCTAACACCCCTCTAACTTAAATATAATTTAAATTAAACAAAATAAATTTACCATCATTAAATAAATTAATCCTAATAAAAACGAAATATTTACCGATAAAATAAACCCTATCAGCCAATCGGAATTAAGGTAGGAAAAATCCTATTGGCTGATCCAATCAGCCAATAGGATTGAGCTCACATTCTATTGGCTGTTCCAATCAGCCAATAGAATGCAAGCTCAATCCTATTGGCTGATTGGATTAGAAAATAGGATTTTTCCTACCTTAATTCCGATTGGCTGATAGAATCCTATCAACCAATCGGAATTCAAGGTACACCATCTTGGGTGACGTCATTTAAAGGAACCTTCATTCTTCGTTAGGACCTCGATGGAAGAGGATGGCTCCACGTCAGTTGGATTGAAGATGGATCCACTCCACTCCGGATGGATAAAGATAGAAGATGCCGTCTGGATGAAGACTTCTGCCGCTTGGAGGACCTCTTCTGCCTGGATCGGATGAAGACTTCTGCCCCTCTGCAGGTCCACTTGTGCCCGGCTGGGTGAAGACGGCTCAAGGTAGGGAGATCTTCAGGGGGGTAGTGTTAGGTTTTTTTAAGGGGGGATTGAGTGGGTTTTAGAGTAGGGTTGGGTGTGTGGGTGGTGGGTTTTAATGTTGGGGGGGTATTGTATTTTTTTTTACAGGTGAAAGAGCTGATTACTTTGGGGCAATGCCCCGCAAAAGGCCCTTTTAAGGGCTATTTGTAATTTATTGTAGGGTAAGGAATTTTATTATTTTGGGGGCTTTTTTAATTTATTAGGGGGATTAGAATAGGTGTAATTAGTTTAAAATTCTTGTAATTCTTTTTTATTTTCTGTAATTTAGTATTTGTTTTTTTTCATAATTTAGTTTATTTAATTTAATTGTAATTAATTGTAGGTAGTTTAGGTAATTAGTTTCATTATAGTGTAGTGTTAGGTGTAATTGTATCTTAGGTTAGGATTTATTTTACAGGTATATTTGTCTTTATTTTAACTCGGAAGTTATTAAATAGTTAATAACTATTTAATATCTATTGTACCTAGTTAAAATAAATACAAAGTTGCCTGTAAAATAAATATAAATCCTAAGATAGCTACAATGTAACTATTAGTTATATTGTAGCTATCTTAGGGTTTATTTTATCGGTAAGTATTTAGTTTTAAATAGGATGAATTTATTTAATTATAGTACTTTTATTTAGATTATTTAAAATTATATTTAAGTTAGGGGGGTGTTAGGGTTAGACTTAGATTTAGGGGTTAATAACTTTAATATAGTTGCAGCGATGTTGGGGGCGGCAGATTAGGGATTAATAAATGTAGGTAGGTGTCGGCGATGTTAGGGATGGCAGATTAGGGGTTAATAAAATTTAACTAGTGTTTGCGAGGTGGGAGTGTGGCGGTTTAGGGGTTACTATATTTATTAAAGTGGCGGCGATGTCCGATTGGCAGATTAGGGGTTAATATATTTATTAAGGTGTTTCCGATGTGGGGGGGGGGCTCGGTTTAGGGGTTAATAGGTAGTTTATGGGTGTTAGTGTACTTTTAAGACTTTAGTTAAGAGTTTTATGTTCCGACATTAGCCCATAAAACTTTTAACTACTGACTTTTAAATGCGGTAGAAGTCTTGACAGGAGAGGGTCTACCGCTCACTTCTTCCAAGACTCGTAATACCAGCGTTAGGCAAATCCCATTAAAAAGATAGGATACGCAATTGACGTAAGGGGATTTGCGGTAGCCTCGAGTCGGACTCGTAATACCAGTGTTTGGAAAAAAGCAGCGTTGGGACCTCTCAACGCTGCTTTTTAAGGCTAACGCAAGACTCGTAATCTAGGCGTAAATTTTTATAATCTTGCTGCTTTGGTCAAAATTGCAATTGACTGGTTAGCGGAATCCAATTGGTTCTCCTCAACCAATATCAAAAGCTATATTATTTATCCTTTCTCTTTGAAAGCTATTATACATAATCTACCTAGAGAAGCTCCTGGCAATATAGGTAGTCTAATCACTATTAATAATGTAGTGATAGACTAGCGCAAATTTTGCGCCCTGATTGGAGCAAACTACTCCTTATCTGAATATCTACCAATAATAGGTAACGCAGAAGTAGTCAGAAAATATTTAAGATCTGAGAGGAGAAGGGTTTTAAATATATTTATCAAATTTTACTAGATACTGGACACATATCATCATTTGAATCCCTCTCCATGCAATTTGATCTTCCCAGAAACACCCTGTTTGGCTACCTACAAATACGACATTTCATTAATAGTAAGGACTGGGCTGTTGATAGAAATGGTGCATTGTCTGATATTAGAACATGTGTTCAATAATTTACTGGGGAACCTAATCAATATCATTAATTTATAATATAATGGCTAAACAGAGTCAATTTTTTTTAGATAAAATATGTAATACTTGGATACCCTATTTCCTAGATATGAACCATGAAAAAATAAAGGCAAGTTTTATTGCACTAGGCAAATGTAGGATTTCAATGAACTGGAAAGAGTCATATATGAAGCTGATGAATAATTATTATCTCACTCCTTCCAGATTGGAAAGAATGTTTCCTACGCAAATATTCTCTTGTCCACGATGTTCATACTCAAAAGCAGATACCCTGCATATGCTCGAACTATGCCCAAAGATTTATCAATTCTGGATTAAGGTTATTTTCTGGTTTAATAAAATTTACAGGGTTGATATTTCCATTAAGCCAGAACGGATTATCTTCCTTAAAACTCAAATAGATAATCAATGCTTATATAGAAATGTATTGAATTCAATAATCCTATTGTCTAGACATTTAATATTGAAATCCTGGAAAGGAAAAACAGCCCCTAGTTGTTCACTCTTTGGGCTCGATCCGATAAAAATCATCGCCCGCAAAAGCTGGCGACGCCAATATTTGCGCTGGTTTGGTATCACATATACGGCGTAACCTAGAAGTTACGTGCGTATATTTCTGCCATCACCCGTAGTTTTTTGGGCCATAGGCAGGTATACCAAACCAGTGCAGTTTGGTATCCAATATACAGCGTAAGGACTTACGTGGCGAAAATGGAGAAATCTTACTCCATTTTCAACTCGCCACAAAAAGCAGCTGTACGCTGACTATTAGAGCCCCGTAACTCCCTAAACTAGCTACAAGGTCTATCTACCTGTCAACCGCGATCTGCTAAGTAAAACCTAACACCTTACGCATGCGCAATGTCTATCTACCTGTCAACCGCGATCCCCCGCCGCAATCCCTAATAAAGTATTTAACCCCTAAACCGCCGCCATCTACATAAACCAACCCCCTACTGTGAGCCCCTAAAACCGCCACCATCTAACTGATCTATCCCCTAATGTGAGCCCCTAAAACCGCCACCATCTAACTGATCTATCCCCTAATGTGAGCCCCTAAAACCGCCGCCATCTACCTGATCTATCCCCTAATGTGACCCCTTACACCGCCGCCATCTACCTGATCTATCCCCTAATCTGACCCCTTACACCGCCGCCAGCTATATTAATATTATTAAACCCTAATCTAATATCCATAAAGTAATAAGCTCTATTACCAGCCCTTAAAAGGGCCTTTTGCGGGGCTTTGTCCCAAAGTTAACAGCTCGTTTGCCCTATAACCTGCCCTCCCTACACCTCTTCCACCTATATTAATGGTATTAACCCCTAATGTAAACCCCTTACACCGCCGCCATCTATATTAAAATTATTAACCCCTAATTTAATCTACCTACCCCGCCGCCAGCTATATTATCTATATTAACCCTAAGTATATTATAGTTAATATAGTTATTACATTATATATATTAACCCTAATTATATTAGGGTTCATATAGTTAATATAGTTACTATAGTATTTATATTAACTATATTAACTCTATCTAACCCTAACACCCCTAACTAAATTCTTATTAAATAAATCTAAATCATATTATAAACTAAAATATTCCTATTTAAATCTAAATACTTACCTATAAAATAAACCCTAAGATAGCTACAATATAATTAATAATTACATTGTAGCTATGTTAGGGTTTATATTTATTTTACAGGTAAATTGTTAATTATTTTAACTAGGTATAATAGCTATTAAATAGTTATGAACTACTTAATAGCTACCTAGTTAAAATAATTACCCAATTACCTGTAAAATAAATCCTAACCTAAGTTACAAATACACCTACACTATCAATAAATTAAATAAACTACAAATATCTATCTAAAAATACAATTAAATAAACTAAACTAAATTACAAAAAAAAAACAAAACACTAAATTACAAAAAATAAAAAAAAGATTACAAGATTTTTAAGCTAATTACACCTATGCTAAGCCCCCTAATAAAATAATAAAGCCCCCCAAAATAAAAAAAATTCCCTACCCTATTCTAAATTAAAAAAAGTTAAAAGCTCTTTTACCTTACCAGCCCTTAAAAGGGCCTTTTGTGGGGGCATGCCCCAAAGAAAACTGCTCTTTTGCCTGAAAAAAACCACAATACCACCCCCCAACATTACAACCCACCACCCACATACCCCTAATCTAACCCAAACCCCCCTTAAATAAACCTAACACTACCCCCCTGAAGATCTCCCTACCTTGTCTTCACCACACCGGGCCAAACTCCTCATCAGATCCGGGCGATGTCTTTATCCAAGTGGCAGCAAAGTCTTCTTGCAATCCGGCAGCATCTTCCATCAAGCGGCATCTTCGAACTTCATACTTCACTCCTCCGACGCGGAGCATCCATCCCGGCCGACGACTGAACGACGAATGAGGTACCTTTAAATGATGTCATCCAAGATGGCGTCCGTCGAATTCCGATTGGCTGATAGGATTCTATCAGCCAATCGTAATTAAGGTAGAAAAATCGGATTGAACTTGAATCTGATTGGCTGATTCAATCAGATTTTTCTACCTTAATTCCGATTGGCTGATAGAATACTATAAGCCAATCGGAATTCGACGGGCGCCATCTTGGATGATGTCATTTAAAGGCACCTCATTCGTCGTTCAGTCGTCGGCCGGGATGGATGCTCCGCGTCGGAGGAGCGAAGTATGAAGATTGAAGATGCCACTTGATGGAAGATGCTGCCGGATGGAAGAAGACTTTGCTGCCGCTTGGATAAAGACATCGCCTGGATCGGATGAGGAGTTCGGCCCGGTGTGGTAAAGACAAGGTAGGGAGATCTTCAGGGGGGTAGTGTTAGGTTTATTTAAGGGGGGTTTGGGTTAGATTAGGGGTATGTGGGTGGTGGGTTGTATAATGTTGGGGGTGGTATTGTGTTTTTTTTCAGGCAAAAGAGCAGTTTTCTTTGGGGCATGCCCCCACAAAAGGTCCTTTTAAGGGCTGGTAAGGTAAAAGAGCTTTGAACTTTTTTTAATTTAGAATAGGGTAGGGAATTTTTTTTATTTTGGGGGGCTTTATTATTTTATTAGGGGGCTTAGAATAGGTGTAATTAGCTTAAAAATCTTGTAATCTTTTTTTTATTTTTTGTAATTTAGTGGTTTTTTTTTGTAATTTAGTTTAGTTTATTTAATTGTATTTTTAGATAGATATTTGTAGTTTATTTAATTTATTGATAGTGTAGGTGTATTTGTAACTTAGGTTAGGATTTATTTTACAGGTAATTGGGTAATTATTTTAACTAGGTAGCTATTAAATAGTTAATAACTATTTAATAGCTATTATACCTAGTTAAAATAATTAACAATTTACCTGTAAAATAAATATAAACCCTAACATAGCTACAATGTAATTATTAATTATATTGTAGCTATCTTAGGGTTTATTTTATAGGTAAGTATTTAGATTTAAATAGGAATATTTTAATTAATAATATTAATATTAGATTTAGTTTAATTCGAGTTTAGTTAGGGATGTTAGAGTTAGATAGGGTTGTTATACTTAATATATATATATATATATATATATATATATTATAATAACGATATTAACTATAATAACCCTAATATAATTAGGGTTAATATAGTTAATATATATAATATAATATTTATATTAACTATATTAACCCTAATATAATTAGGGTTAATATAGTTAATATAGCTGGCGGCGGTGTAGGGGGATTAGATTAGGGGTTAATACATGTATTATAGGTGGCAGCGGTGTAGGGGGATTTAGATTGTAGGCAAAAGAGCTGATTACTTTGTGACAAAGCCCCGCCAAAAGCCCTTTTAAGGGCTGGCAAAAGAGCAGTTTACTTTGGGGTAATGCCACGCAAAAAGCCCTTTTCATGGCTATTTGTAGGGTTAGACTTAGGTTTAGTGGTAGGGATAGTTTAGTATTTTAGGGGTTAAATAATTTAATATAGATGGCGGCGGGGTAGGGGCTCACTTTAGGGGGTTATAGATTTAATATAGCTGGCGGGGTCCGGGAGCGGTGGTTTAGGGGTAAATAACTTTATTAGGTTGCGGCGGGGTTTGGAAGCGGTGGTTTAGGGGTTAATACATATTTTATTGTTAGGATAGAGAGGGGGATAGCGGATAGAGGGTTATACGTGTCGGGCTATGTTAGGGAGGCGTGTTAGACAGTGCGAGTGATTTAGACTTTAGTCAGGTTTTGTAGGCGCCGGCAGTTTCTAACGTGGCGTAAGTCACTGGCGACGCCAGAAATTTGTACTTGCGCAGATTTCTGGACATCGCTGGTTTATCCGACTTACGGCACGTTAGCAACTGACGGCGCTGTATATTGGATAGCTCGAGATGCGAGCTGAAACTGCGGGCGACGCGGGTTCCCTCGCTTGCACCGCAAACTACGCCGTATATCGGATCGCGCCCTTTATCAGAGAAGTGCAGAATCAAATCATTTTTTAATCCTTTCATACACAATTAACAGGGGGAAAAAAAATGAAAAAGTTCTTAGTAGGATGGCTCTCCATAATTAAAACTTACTCTGATCAAATTCAAAAACGCATATTAAACCCTTTTGTGAGCTCCAATAGCTTTGCAGAATTAGTGTTATTAGACGAATTTCCAGTATCATGGATTTCACTATATAGAGAATTATACTAATAGATTAAAGGATTAACAGCTAACTCTTTTGACTCACTGACAATGAGACGTGCTGCATGATTTGAGACACGAGTCACTGGATGACGGGGGGGGGGGGGATTAAATGAGTATTTTTTTGTAACAGGGTTATTTTGTTAGATTGGGGGTTTTTTTGTTTGCTTTTTCTCTTTCCCTGTATTTTGTTTAATTATATCTGTTGCTTCAGAAAACTGTCAATCTAAGTTATATCTATGAATAAGGAGGCAAAAACGTTTTTTGATGAGCTGAACTTCTGATGTTAAAGATTTGCAGCTAAAAAAGTATTAATGTATGTTCATTTTCTGTTTTTCTTTGCCTTGTATCTGAAACTGGATTGTAATTAATAAATATAAAAAAATATATATTTATGAGTGTAACACTTTATTTTAATGTATTTATATTGTCTTTGGTGCAACTTCTTATTTTACCCTAACCTTTTATGCAAGGACTGCAGTCACACTAACCAGATGAGCGCAGATTTAGTTTTTGCTTGTGTGGTCTAATTGCAACTTGTAATATGAGTGCACAGAATTTGTGTCATACAAGCCACTGCTGACTCTCTGAAAAGGTTTGAATGCTGCTGCATTGGCCCTCAAAGCATATGTGCGTATGCCGCTGAAAAACAGTAATAGCTTCTATTTAAAACTGAAATATTCCAATGTACATTTCAATTTTGACCTTCCCATCCCTTTAAACTAGTATTTGATGTCTTTGAATGTCTGATAAGCTGTTTGTAGCTTGCTGTAAATAAAAAAATAGGGTTTTCAGGAGGTTGACAATGTCCCTTCATAATGATTTAAAAGCATCTTTAGACCTTTATTTAAAGTACTTTTTTTTGTTCATGTTTATCCTAAAATTGCTGGAAATGTTTTAGTAACTGAGCATGAAGGATTAGAATTTAAAAATGGATTATAAAACAAATAAATCTCATCTGATAAGATGATCAGCAGGGCTGGAATCTACCTCAAAAGAAGGTAACAAGATACAGAAAACAAACAAATAAGATGAGGTCCAGCTAAAAACAAAAACAGAGAAAAATAAATTATCAGAAGGGCGAAAAGGAATATGAAAATGGGAAAGCTATGAAGATAAACTTGGAAAAACCAAGAGGTAAATGGAAAGAGTGAAAGAGTATAAAGGTTTAGGAAACAAGAGAATGAAGAACAAATAAAGCTTGAAAGACAAGGAGGTGAGGGAGTGAAGAAAGCAAATTTGGAGGAAAGAATATACATAATAAGAGGAAAATATTTATTTAGTGTCAATTAATAAGTAAATAATATTAAGCAGAGAAAGGAAGGTAGGAGAAGGAAGTAAATGATGGGAGAGAACTGGTGAAGCAAAAAACCTGAGACAGAAAGAAAGAAAACACTTGTAAAAGTGAAGAAAGGGCAAAATGAATAAGATAGTAAAAATAAGAAGAATAAAGTGGAGTCGGAAACTGAATTACTTAGAAGAGGAAAACAATGGGAGAAAGAAGAAGGATAGGGCAAATACCAATGAAAGAAAATAGAATAATTGAACAGTGTTTTTTAACCCCTTAAGGACAAGGCCATTTTTCAATTTCTGCGGTGTTTGTGTTTAGTTGTAATTTTCCTCTTACTCATTTACTGTACCCACACATATTATATACCGTTTTTCTCGCCATTAAATGGACTTTCTACAGATATCATTATTTTCATCATATCTTATAATTTACTATAAAAAAAATATAAAATATGAGGAAAAAATGGAAAAAACACACTTTTTCCAACTTTGACCCCCAAAATCTGTTACAAATCTACAACCACCAAAAAACACCCATGCTAAATAGTTTCTAAATTTTGTCCTGAGTTTAGAAATACCCAATGTTTACATGTTCTTTGCTTTTTTGCAAGTTATAGGGCAATAAATACAAGTAGCACTTTGCTATTTCCAAACCACTTTTTTTCAAAATTAGCGCTAGTTACATTGGGACACTGATATCTTTCAGGAATCCCTGAATATCCATTGACATGTATATATATATATTTTTTTAGCAGACATCCCAAAGTATTGATCTAGGCCCATTTTGGTATATTTCATGCCACCCTTTCACCGCCAAATGCGATTAAATAAAAAAAATTGTTCACTTTTTCACAAATGTTTTCACAAACTTTAGGTTTCTCACTGAAATTATTTGCAAACAACCTGTGCAATTATGGCATAAATGGTTGTAAACACTTATCTGGGATCCCCTTTGTTCAGAAATAGCAGACATATATGGCTTTGGCGTTGCTTTTTGGTAATTAGAAGGCCGCTAAATACCGCTGCGCACCACACGTGTATTATGCCCAGCAGTGAAGGGGTTAATTAGGGAGCATGTAGGGAGCTTCTAGGGTTAATTTTAGCTTTAGTGTAGTAGACAACCCCAAGTATTGATCTAGGCCTATCTTGGTATATTTTATGCCACCATATCACCGCCAAATGAGATCAAATGAAAAGAAAACGTTACATTTTTCACAATTTTAGGTTTCTCACTGAAATTATTTACAAACAGCTTGTTCAATTATGGCACAAATGGTTGTAAAAGCTTCTCTGTGACCCCCTTTGTTCAGAAATAGCAGACATATATGGCTTTGGCGTTGCTTCTTGGTAATTAGAAGGCTGCTAAATGCTGCTGCGCACCACACCTGTATTATGCCCAGCAGTGAAGGGGTTAATCAGGGAGCTTGTAGGGAGCTTGCAGGGTTAATTTTAGCTTTAATGTAGAGATCAGCCTCCCACCTGACATATCACACCCCCTGATCCCTCCCAAATAGCTCTCTTCCCTCCCCCACCCCACAATTGTCCCCGCCATCTTAAGTACTGGCAGAAAGTCTGCCAGTACTAAAATAAAAGGTATTTAAAAAAAAATATTTTTTTTTTGCATGTTTACATATGCTGATGTTTAGGATCCCCCCTTAGCCCCCAACCTCCCTGATCCCCCCTCAAACAGCTCTCTAACCCTCCCCCCTCTAACGTATTGGTGCCATCTTGGGTACTGGCAGCTGTCTGTCAGTACCCAGTTTACAATAAAATATATTTTTTATTATTTTTTTTATAATTTTTCTGTAGTGTAGCTTGCCCCCCCACCTCCCTCCCTCCGAGATCCTTTTTATTATTTATTTTTTTAACCACTTTCTGTTCAAATTTTTTCTGCAGTGTAGCGTTTTCAACCCGCTCCCTACCCGTTCCTGGATCCCGTGCGCGTGCCCCGTGGACGTGCGCCCTCCCGTGCGCGCGCCCCGGCGATCCCGCCACCCTCCACATCACACGGCCCATCTATGGCCGCCCACCCGCCTCCCAGACTGGCTCCCACCTCTCTGCATCGGATGGCCAAGGAGAGTTATTACAGGATGCCTCGATGTCGAGGCATCACTGCAATAACCGGAAAGCGGCTGGAAACGCTTTAAACCCTAATGTCGTACAGGGTACGTCGCTGGTCTTTAAAGACCAGGTTGTGTGCGACGTACCCTGTACGACATGCGTCGTTAAGGGGTTAAAGGGACATGAAACTAAACATTTTTTAGATTAGAACATACAATTTTAAACAACTCTCCAATTTACTACTTTTATCTAATTTGCTTCATTCTCTTGGTATCCTTTGTTGAAGAAGCAGCAATGCATTACTGGGAGCTAGATGGAAAAAATAACATGAGGCATATACATGCAGTCACCAATCAACAGCGCCTAAGCCTACCTAGGTATCCTTTTTCAAGAAAGGATATCAAGTGAATAAAAACAAATTAGGTAATAGAAGTAAATTGGAATTTTTTTTAAATAACATGCTCTATCTGAATCATGAAAGAAAAAACATTGGGTTCCATGTCTATTTAAGTCCTTAGGGCACACCAACATGATTTTCATGATATTTGTACTAGAACAGGGGTGATATATTCAGTTGATCAGTAACCATGGTTACTAGCCTGCTCTCACCCATCAGCTGATTATTTCACCTGTACTCTAGTTCAGATATCATGAATATCTGGCCATTTGGTATGCCCTGAGGTCTAGAGTTGAGAAATGTTGGCATAGAGCTCAAGATACAGAAGTTAAGAGTTATGAGTATGAAGAGAAGCAAGAAAGCTAAAGAACGGAGTAACAAAAACCTGGAAGTCAAATTTAAACTTTCACAATTCAGCTAGAGCATGCCATTAGAAGAGACTTTTCAATTTCATTTTATTATCAAACTAGGCGATAAGCCTGCCCACAGGGCAGCCTATGTTTTAAAAATGCAAACCCCCAAGCTTAAGTTACAAAAAATAAAAAAAAACATAATTTATGTAAGAACTTACCTGATAAATTCATTTCTTTCATATTGGCAAGAGTCCATGAGCTAGTGACGTATGGGACATACAATCCTAACAGGAGGGGCAAAGTTTCCCAAACCTCAAAATGCCTATAAATACACCCCTCACCACACCCACAATTCAGTTTAACGAATAGCCAAGTAGTGGGGTGATAAAGAAAGGAGTAAAAAGCATCACAAAAGGAATTTGGAAATAATTGTGCTTTATTTTTTATTTTTTCATGGACTCTTGCCAATATGAAAGAAATGAATTTATCAGGAAAGTTCTTACATAAATTATGTTTTCTTTCATGTAAGTGGCAAGAGTCCATGAGCTAGTGACGTATGGGATAGTAATACCCAAGATGTGGAACTCCACAGAAGAGTCACTAGAGAGGGAGGGATAAAAATAATAATAACAGGCATTTTCCGCTGAAACAAAATTAATCCACAACCCAAAATATAAGTTTATTCTCATAAATGAAAATAAAAAACTTAAACATAAGCAGAGGAATCAAACTGAAACAGCTGCCTGAAAAACTTTTCTACCAAAAACTGCTTCCGAAGAAGCAAATACATCAAAATGGTAGAATTTAGTAAATGTATGCAAAGAAGACCAAGTTGCTGCTTTGCAAATCGGATCAACTGAAGCTTCATTCTTAAAAGCCCACGAAGTGGAGACTGATCTAGTAGAATGAGCTATAATTCTCTGAGGCAGGGCCTGACCCAACTCCAAATAAGCTTGATGAATCAAAAGCTTTAACCAAGAGGCCAAGGAAATGACAGACGCCTTCTAACCTTTCCTAGAACCAGAAAAGATAACAAATAGACTAGAAGTCTTCCTGAAATCTTTAGTAGCTTCAACATAATATTTCAAAGCTCTTACAACATCCAAAGAATGTAAAGATCTCTCCAAAGGATTCTTAGGATTAGGACACAAAGAAGGAACAACAATTTCTCTACTAATGTTGTTAGAATTCACAACCTTAGGTAGAAATTTAAATGAAGTCCACAAAACTGCCTTATCCTGATGGAAAATCAAAAAAGTAGATTCACAAGAAAGAGCAGATAATTTGGAAACTCTTCTAGCAGAAGAGATGGCCAAAAGGAACAACACTTTCCAAGAAAGTAGTTTAATGTCCAAATAATGCCTAGACTCAAATGGAGGAACCTGTAAAGCCTTCAAAATCAAATTAAGAGGAGAGATTGATTTAATGACAGGCTTGATACAGACCAAAGCCTGTACAAAACAGTGAATATCAGGAGGCTTAGCAATTTTTCTGTGAAATAAAACAGAAAGAGCAGAGATTTGTCCCAGCAATGAACTTGCAGATAAACCTTTATCCAAACCATCCTGAAGAAACTGTAAAATTCTAGGAATTCTAAAAGAATGCCAGGAGAATTTATGAGAACACCATGAAAAATAAGTCTTCCAAACTTGATAATAAATCTTCCTAGAAACATATTTACGAGCCTGTAACATAGTATTAATCACTGGGTCAGAGAAACCTCTATGACTAAGCACTAGGCATTCAATTTCCATACCTTCAAATTTAATGATTTGAGATCCTGATGGAAAAACGGACCTTGAGACAAAAGGTCTGGTCTTAATGGAAGTTGTCAAGATTTGCAACTGGACATCTGAACAAGATTCACATACCAAAACCTGTGAGGCCATGCTGGAGCTACCAGCAACACAAACGATTGTTCCATGATGATCTTGGAGATCACTCTTGGAAGAAGAGCTAGAGGCGGGAAAATATAAGCAGGTTGGTAACACCAAGGAACTGCTAACGCATCCACCACCTCTGCCTGAGGATCCCTGGACCTGGACAGGTACCTAGGAGGTTTCTTGTTTAGATGGATAGCCATCAGATCTATTTCTGGAAGACCCAACAATCTGAGAAAACACATCTGGATGGAGCGACAATTCCCCCGGATGTAAAGTCTGACGGCTGATATAATCCACTTCCCAATTGTCTACACCTGGGATATGAACCACAGAA
This sequence comes from Bombina bombina, assembly GCF_027579735.1. NCBI lineage: Eukaryota > Metazoa > Chordata > Amphibia > Anura > Bombinatoridae > Bombina > Bombina bombina. Next base: position 1,221,776,904 of record NC_069499.1, read on the forward strand.
ATTAGACAGGAGCTGGATTCCACCCAAGCAAGTATCCAAGATACTTCTTTCATAGCTTGGGGACTGTAAGTCCCACCCTAATGATTGACATATGCCACAGTTGTGATATTGTCTGTCTGAAAACAAATGAACGGTTCCCTCTTCAACAGAAGCGAAACCTGAAGAGCCCTGAAAATAGCACAGAGTTCTAAAATATTGATTGGTAACCTCGCCTCTTGAGATTTCCAAACCCCTTGTGCTGTCAGAGATCCCCAGACAGCTCCCCAACCTGAAAGACTTGCATCTGTTGTGATCACAGTCCAGGTTGGACAAGCAAAATAGGCCCCTTGAACTATAAGACGGTGATCTAACCACCAAGTCAGAGAGAGTCGAACATTGGTATTTAAGGATATTAATTGTGATATCTTTGTATAATCCCTGCACCATTGATTCAACATACAAAGCTGGAGAGGTCTCATATGAAAACGAGCAAAGGGGATCGCGTCCGATGCTGCAGTCATGACACCTAAAACTTCCATGCAAATAGCTATTGAAGGGAATGATTGAGACTGAAGGTTCCAACAAGCTGAAACCAATTTTAATCGTCTCTTGTCTGTTAGAGACAGAGTCATGGACACTGAATCTACCTGGAAACCTAAAAAGGTGACCCTTGTCTGAGGAATCAAGAAACTCTTTGGTAAATTGATCCTCCAACCATGTCTTTGAAGAAACAACACTAGTTGATTCGTGTGAGATTCTGCAGAATGTAAAGACTGAGCTAGTACCAAGATATCGTCCAAATAAGGAAACACTGCAATACCCCGTTCTCTGATTACAGAGAGTAGGGCACCAAGAACCTTTGAAAATATTCTTGGAGTTGTTGCTAGGCCAAATGGAAGAGCGACAAATTGGTAATGCTTGTCTAGAAAAAAGAATCTCAGAAACTGATAGTGGTCTGGATGAATCGGCATATAAAGATATGCATCCTTTAAGTCTATTGTGTACATATAAAGCCCTTGCTGAACAAAAGGTAGAATAGTCCTTATAGTCACTATTTTGAAAGTTGGCACTCTTACAAAAGGATTCAAAATTTTCAGATCCAGAGCTGGCCTGAATGAATTTTCTTTCTTTGGGACAATGAATAGATTTGAATAAAACCCCAGACCCTGTTCCTGAAATGGAACTGATTACCCCTGAAAACTCCAGGTCTTAAACACACTTCAGAAAAATCTGAGTCTTTACTGGATTTGCTGGGATGCGTGAGAGAAAAAATCTTCTCACAGGAGGTCTTACTCTGAATCCTATTCGGTACCCTTGAGAGACAATACTCTGAATCCATTGATTTTGGACGGAATCTGCCCAAATGTCTTGGAAGAATCTTAATCTGCCCCCTACCAGCTGAGCTGGAATGAGGGCCGCACCTTCATACATACTTGGGGGCTGGCTTTGGTTTCTTAACAGGTTTGGATTTACTCCAACTTGAAAAAAGTTTCCAATTGGAACCTGATTCTTTGGGGGAAGGATTAGGTTTCTGTTATTATTTTGTCGAAAGGAACGAAAATTGTTAGAAGCTTTAGATTTACCTTTAGGTGTTTTATCCTGAGGCAAAAAACTCCTTTCCCCCCAGTGACAGTTGAAATAATTGAATCAAACTGAGAACCAAATAAATTATTAGCTTGGAAAGAAAGAGATAGTAATCTAGACTTAGATACCATGTCAGCATTCCAATATTTGAGCCACAAAGCTCTTCTAGCTAAAATAGCTAAAGACATAGATTTAAGATCAATTTTGATGATATCAAAAATGGCATCACAGATAAAATGATTAGCATGTTGAAGCAAGCGAACCATGCTAGGCAAATCAGGATCTATTTCCTGTTGCGCTAAACTTTCCAACCAAAAAGTTGATGCAGCTGCAACATCAGCCATAGAAATGGCAGGCCTTAGAAGATAGCCAGAATATAAATAAGCTTTCCTTAGATAAGATTCAAGCTTCCCACCTAAAGGGTCCTTAAAGGAAGTACTATCTTCCATAGGAATAGTAGTACATTTGTCAAGAGTAGAAATAGCCCCATCAACTTTGGGGATCTTTTCCCAAAACTCCAATCTAACTGCTGGCAAAGGATACTATTTTTAAACCTCGTAGAAGGGATAAAAGAAGTACCAGGCCTATTCCATTCCTTAGAAATCATATCAGAAATAGCATCAGGAACTTGAAAAAAACTCTGCAGTAACCACAGGAGGTTTATAAACAGAATTTAAACTTTTACTAGTTTTAGTATCAAGAGGACTAGTTTCCTCAATATCCAATATAATCAACACCTCTTTTAACAAGGAACGAATATACTCCATTTTAAATAAATAAGTAGATTTGTCAGTGTCAATATCTGAGAAAGGATCTTCTGAATCAGATAGATCCTCATCAGAGGAGGATAATTCAGTATGTTGTCGGTCATTTGAAATTTCATCAAGTTTATGAGAAGTTTTAAAAGACCTTTTATGTTTATTAGAGGGCGGGATAGCAGACAAAGCCTTCTAAATCGCATCAGCAATAAAATCTTTTATATTCACAGGGATATCATGTACATTAGATGTTGAAGGAACAACAGGCATTGTACTATTACTAATGGATACATTCTCTGCATGTAAAAGCTTATCATGACAACTATTACATACCACAGCTGGAGATATAATCTCCACAAATTTACAACAGATGCACTTAGTTTTGGTAGAGCTGTTATCAGGCAGCAGGGTTCAAACAGTGGTTTCTGAGACAGGATCAGATTGAGACATCTTGCAAATGTAAGAGAAAAAACAACATATAAAGCAAAATTATCAATTTCCTTATATTACAGTTTCAGGAATGGGAAAAAAATGCAAACAGCATAGCCCTCTGACATAGAAAAAGGCAAGAGGCATATAGGAATGGGGTTTTAAATAATGAAATTATTTGGTGCCAAGAACGACGCACAACGCAAAATGAAATTTAACAACATCTGGAAATGACACACTCGCGTCATTGCAGACGCAACCTTGTGCAAGGAAACTCGGCGTCAACTAAGACGCCGGGAATGATTAATTTTCATCACTGAATGTATCTTCACGCCAAAAACAACCTTGCGACAAAAATGACGCAATAAACACCGGCATTTTGCGACCTCACAAGCCTAATTTTACCCGTGAAATTTTAATGAAAAAGCAGTCAATTTGAAAAAAGACTATACCCCAGGTAAGAAAAATATTTTCCTAAATATGTTTTTTTCCCACATATGAAACTGATTGTCTGCAAAAGGAAATATACATAAACCTGACTCATAGCAAATATAAGTACAATACATATATTTAGAACTTTATATTAATACATAATAAAGTGTCAAACTATAGCTGAGAGTGTCTTAAGTAATGAAAACATACTTAACGAAAGACACCCATCCACATATAGCAGATAGCCAAACCAGTACTGAAACGGTTATCAGTAGAGGTAATGGAATATGAGAGTATATCGATCTGAAAAGGGAGGTAGGAGATTAATCTCTACGACTGATAACAGAGAACCTATGAAAAAGATTTACTGGAAGGAAAACCATTGCATTCAATAGGTGATACTCCGTTCACATCCCTCTGACATTCACTGTAATCTGAGAGGAATCGGGCTTCAAAATGCTGAGAAGCGCATATCAACATAGAAAATCAAGCACAAACTTACTTCACCACCTCCATAGGAGGCAAAGTTTGTAAAACTGAATTCTGGGTGTGGTGAGGGGTGTATTTATAGGCATTTTGAGGTTTGGGAAACTTTGCCCCTCCTGGTAGGATTGTATATCCCATACGTCACTAGCTCATGGACTCTTGCCAATTACATGAAAGAAAGTTAAATTACAGAAAAAAAAACCCAAAGCTATCCAAAATAAAAAATGGGGTGATAGAGAAGTCAAGGGGGACTAACTCTTAATAGGGGGTGCTATTGGTCAAATACATGAAGTATAAATAAAACTAAAACAATAGTATATTCAAATCAAAATGTGTCTGTATGTAATATACAACCTAAAAAAGTGAGGATGTATAGTGAAATAAAAAATACTAATACAAAAATGTTAACAAACATAGATCTCTATGCGTAACTGTCTATTTATAACAGATGGTCCAACTGAAAGTTAGTGGATGAAGCTGTTGCTCCGTGGTATCAATAGCAGGGATAAGGAAGGAAGGCTGCACTCTCCTTACATGAATATGTCACGAAATCTGAAGATTGAAGAAAACAAGAGAGGCGCCTGTGTGTACCAATAATAGAACAGAATAATCACAATTATTAAACCCTAGTCAGGGTACACTACTCACATTTGTGAAGAGCACTCAGACAGGGCTATAAGGCACAGCCTATATTTGACAGCAACCCAGCTCACTAGTCAGTCTGAATACAGGAACATGGTAACATCAGATCTTGGGAAAAGGAAACAGACAGGACGCCTGTGTGTACCAGTAATAAAACAGAGTGGTATCAGTATATAAACCCTAATCAGGGTACTCACATTTGTGAAGAGCACTCAGACAGTGCTATCAGAATCAGGCTGGATATTTGCGCTGTGGAATCTGTTGGCGCAAATAATATTAATAATATTTGACAGCAACCCAGCTCACTGATCCAACCGGTGGCAGGAACATTGGAACTCAGGAACCCTGGGGCACTGGGGACCCAGTAACTTAAAAGTGCAAAAAACAGAATTTATGTTTACCTGATAAATTACTTTCTCCAACGGTGTGTCCGGTCCACGGCGTCATCCTTACTTGTGGGATATTCTCTTCCCCAACAGGAAATGGCAAAGAGCCCAGCAAAGCTGGTCACATGATCCCTCCTAGGCTCCGCCTACCCCAGTCATTCGACCGACGTTAAGGAGGAATATTTGCATAGGAGAAACCATATGGTACCGTGGTGACTGTAGTTAAAGAAAATAAATTATCAGACCTGATTAAAAAAACCAGGGCGGGCCGTGGACCGGACACACCGTTGGAGAAAGTAATTTATCAGGTAAACATAAATTCTGTTTTCTCCAACATAGGTGTGTCCGGTCCACGGCGTCATCCTTACTTGTGGGAACCAATACCAAAGCTTTAGGACACGGATGAAGGGAGGGAGCAAATCAGGTCACCTAAATGGAAGGCACCACGGTTTGCAAAACCTTTCTCCCAAAAATAGCCTCAGAAGAAGCAAAAGTATCAAACTTGTAAAATTTGGTAAAAGTGTGCAGTGAAGACCAAGTCGCTGCCCTACATATCTGATCAACAGAAGCCTCGTTCTTGAAGGCCCATGTGGAAGCCACAGCCCTAGTGGAATGAGCTGTGATTCTTTCGGGAGGCTGCCGTCCGGCAGTCTCGTAAGCCAATCTGATGATGCTTTTAATCCAAAAAGAGAGAGAGGTAGAAGTTGCTTTTTGACCTCTCCTTTTACCGGAATAAACAACAAACAAGGAAGATGTTTGTCTAAAATCCTTTGTAGCTTCTAAATAGAATTTTAGAGCGCGAACAACATCCAAATTGTGCAACAAACGTTCCTTCTTTGAAACTGGTTTCGGACACAGAGAAGGTACGATAATCTCCTGGTTAATGTTTTTGTTAGAAACAACTTTTGGAAGAAAACCAGGTTTAGTACGTAAAACCACCTTATCTGCATGGAACACCAGATAAGGAGGAGAACACTGCAGAGCAGATAATTCTGAAACTCTTCTAGCAGAAGAAATTGCAACTAAAAACAAAACTTTCCAAGATAATAACTTAATATCAACGGAATGTAAGGGTTCAAACGGAACCCCCTGAAGAACTGAAAGAACTAAATTGAGACTCCAAGGAGGAGTCAAAGGTTTGTAAACAGGCTTAATTCTAACCAGAGCCTGAACAAAGGCTTGAACATCTGGCACAGCTGCCAGCTTTTTGTGAAGTAACACAGACAAGGCAGAAATCTGTCCCTTCAGGGAACTTGCAGATAATCCTTTTTCCAATCCTTCTTGAAGGAAGGATAGAATCTTAGGAATCTTAACCTTGTCCCAAGGGAATCCTTTAGATTCACACCAACAGATATATTTTTTCCAAATTTTGTGGTAAATCTTTCTAGTTACAGGCTTTCTGGCCTGAACAAGAGTATCGATAACAGAATCTGAGAACCCTCGCTTCGATAAGATCAAGCGTTCAATCTCCAAGCAGTCAGCTGGAGTGAAACCAGGTTCGGATGTTCGAACGGACCCTGAACAAGAAGGTCTCGTCTCAAAGGTAGCTTCCAAGGTGGAGCCGATGACATATTCACCAGATCTGCATACCAAGTCCTGCGTGGCCACGCAGGAGCTATCAAGATCACCGACGCCCTCTCCTGATTGATCCTGGCTACCAGCCTGGGGATGAGAGGAAACGGCGGGAACACATAAGCTAGTTTGAAGGTCCAAGGTGCTACTAGTGCATCCACTAGAGCCGCCTTGGGATCCCTGGATCTGGACCCGTAGCAAGGAACTTTGAAGTTCTGACGAGAGGCCATCAGATCCATGTCTGGAATGCCCCACAGCTGAGTGACTTGGGCAAAGATTTCCGGATGGAGTTCCCACTCCCCCGGATGCAATGTCTGACGACTCAGAAAATCCGCTTCCCAATTTTCCACTCCTGGGATGTGGATAGCGGACAGGTGGCAGGAGTGAGACTCCGCCCATAGAATGATTTTGGTCACTTCTTCCATCGCTAGGGAACTCCTTGTTCCCCCCTGATGGTTGATGTACGCAACAGTTGTCATGTTGTCTGATTGAAACCGTATGAACTTGGCCCTTGCTAGCTGAGGCCAAGCCTTGAGAGCATTGAATATCGCTCTCAGTTCCAGAATATTTATCGGTAGAAGAGATTCTTCCCGAGACCAAAGACCCTGAGCTTTCAGGGATCCCCAGACCGCGCCCCAGCCCATCAGACTGGCGTCGGTCGTGACAATGACCCACTCTGGTCTGCGGAATGTCATCCCTTGTGACAGGTTGTCCAGGGACAGCCACCAACGGAGTGAGTCTCTGGTCCTCTGATTTACTTGTATCTTCGGAGACAAGTCTGAATAATCCCCATTCCACTGACTGAGCATGCACAGTTGTAATGGTCTTAGATGAATGCGCGCAAAAGGAACTATGTCCATTGCCGCTACCATCAACCCGATCACTTCCATGCACTGAGCTATGGAAGGAAGAGGAACGGAATGAAGTATCCGACAAGAGTCTAGAAGCTTTGTTTTTCTGGCCTCTGTCAGAAATATCTTCATTTCTAAGGAGTCTATTATTGTTCCCAAGAAGGGAACCCTTGTTGACGGAGATAGAGAACTCTTTTCCACGTTCACTTTCCATCTGTGAGATCTGAGAAAGGCCAGGACTATGTCCGTGTGAGCCTTTGCTTGAGGAAGGGACGACGCTTGAATCAGAATGTCGTCCAAATAAGGTACTACAGCAATGCCCCTTGGTCTTAGCACAGCTAGAAGGGACCCTAGTACCTTTGTGAAAATCCTTGGAGCAGTGGCTAATCCGAAAGGAAGCGCCACGAACTGGTAATGCTTGTCCAGGAATGCGAACCTTAGGAACCGATGATGTTCCTTGTGGATAGGAATATGTAGATACGCATCCTTTAAATCCACCGTGGTCATGAATTGACCTTCATGGATGGAAGGAAGAATAGTTCGAATGGTTTCCATCTTGAACGATGGAACCCTGAGAAACTTGTTTAAGATCTTGAGATCTAAGATTGGTCTGAACGTTCCCTCTTTTTTGGGAACTATGAACAGATTGGAGTAGAACCCCATCCCTTGTTCTCTTAATGGAACAGGATGAATCACTCCCATTTTTAACAGGTCTTCTACACAATGTAAGAATGCCTGTCTTTTTATGTGGTCTGAAGACAACTGAGACCTGTGGAACCTCCCCCTTGGGGGAAGCCCCTTGAATTCCAGAAGATAACCTTGGGAGACTATTTCTAGCGCCCAAGGATCCAGAACATCTCTTGCCCAAGCCTGAGCGAAGAGAGAGAGTCTGCCCCCCACCAGATCCGGTCCCGGATCGGGGGCCAACATTTCATGCTGTCTTGGTAGCAGTGGCAGGTTTCTTGGCCTGCTTTCCCTTGTTCCAGCCTTGCATTGGTCTCCAAGCTGGCTTGGCTTGAGAAGTATTACCCTCTTGCTTAGAGGACGTAGCACTTTGGGCTGGTCCGTTTCTACGAAAGGGACGAAAATTAGGTTTATTTTTTGCCTTGAAAGGCCGATCCTGAGGAAGGGCGTGGCCCTTACCCCCAGTGATATCAGAGATAATCTCTTTCAAGTCAGGGCCAAACAGCGTTTTCCCCTTGAAAGGAATGTTAAGTAGCTTGTTCTTGGAAGACGCATCAGCCGACCAAGATTTCAACCAAAGCGCTCTGCGCGCCACAATAGCAAACCCAGAATTCTTAGCCGCTAACCTAGCCAATTGCAAAGTGGCGTCTAGGGTAAAAGAATTAGCCAATTTGAGAGCATTGATTCTGTCCATAATCTCCTCATAAGGAGGAGAATCACTATCGACCGCCTTTATCAGCTCATCGAACCAGAAACATGCGGCTGTAGCGACAGGGACAACGCATGAAATTGGTTGTAGAAGGTAACCCTGCTGAACAAACATCTTTTTAAGCAAACCTTCTAATTTTTTATCCATAGGATCTTTGAAAGCACAACTATCCTCTATGGGTATAGTGGTGCGTTTGTTTAAAGTGGAAACCGCTCCCTCGACCTTGGGGACTGTCTGCCATAAGTCCTTTCTGGGGTCGACCATAGGAAACAATTTTTTAAATATGGGGGGAGGGACGAAAGGAATACCGGGCCTTTCCCATTCTTTATTAACAATGTCCGCCACCCGCTTGGGTATAGGAAAAGCTTCTGGGAGCCCCGGCACCTCTAGGAACTTGTCCATTTTACATAGTTTCTCTGGGATGACCAACTTGTCACAATCATCCAGAGTGGATAATACCTCCTTAAGCAGAATGCGGAGATGTTCCAACTTAAATTTAAATGTAATCACATCAGGTTCAGCATGTTGAGAAATGTTCCCTGAATCAGTAATTTCTCCCTCAGACAAAACCTCCCTGGCCCCATCAGACTGGGTTAGGGGCCCTTCAGAAACATTATTATCAGCGTCGTCATGCTCTTCAGTATCTAAAACAGAGCAGTCGCGCTTACGCTGATAAGTGTTCATTTTGGCTAAAATGTTTTTGACAGAATTATCCATTACAGCCGTTAATTGTTGCATAGTAAGGAGTATTGGTGCGCTAGATGTACTAGGGGCCTCCTGAGTGGGCAAGACTCGTGTAGACGAAGGAGGGAATGATGCAGTACCATGCTTACTCCCCTCACTTGAGGAATCATCTTGGGCATCATTGTCATTGTCACATAAATCACATTTATTTAAATGAATAGGAATTCTGGCTTCCCCACATTCAGAACACAGTCTATCTGGTAGTTCAGACATGTTAAACAGGCATAAACTTGATAACAAAGTACAAAAAACGTTTTAAAATAAAACCGTTACTGTCACTTTAAATTTTAAACTGAACACACTTTATTACTGCAATTGCGAAAAAATATGAAGGAATTGTTCAAAATTCACCAAATTTTCACCACAGTGTCTTAAAGCCTTAAAAGTATTGCACACCAAATTTGGAAGCTTTAACCCTTAAAATAACGGAACCGGAGCCGTTTTGAACTTTAACCCCTTTACAGTCCCTGGTATCTGCTTTCCTGAGACCCAACCAAGCCCAAAGGGGAATACGATACCAAATGACGCCTTCAGAAAGTCTTTTCTAAGTATCAGAGCTCCTCTCACATGCGACTGCATGCCATGCCTCTCAAAAACAAGTGCGCAACACCGGCGCGAAAATGAGGCTCTGCCTATGCTTTGGGAAAGCCCCTAAAGAATAAGGTGTCTAAAACAGTGCCTGCCGATATTATTATATCAAAATACCCAAATAAAATGATTCCTCAAGGCTAAATATGTGTTAATAATGAATCGATTTAGCCCAGAAAAAGTCTACAGTCTTAATAAGCCCTTGTGAAGCCCTTATTTACGATCGTAATAAACATGGCTTACCGGATCCCATAGGGAAAATGACAGCTTCCAGCATTACATCGTCTTGTTAGAATGTGTCATACCTCAAGCAGCAAGAGACTGCTCACTGTTCCCCCAACTGAAGTTAATTGCTCTCAACAGTCCTGTGTGGAACAGCCATGGATTTTAGTGACGGTTGCTAAAATCATTTTCCTCATACAAACAGAAATCTTCATCTCTTTTCTGTTTCTGAGTAAATAGTACATACCAGCACTATTTCAAAATAACAAACTCTTGATTGAATAATAAAAACTACAGTTAAACACTAAAAAACTCTAAGCCATCTCCGTGGAGATGTTGCCTGTACAACGGCAAAGAGAATGACTGGGGTAGGCGGAGCCTAGGAGGGATCATGTGACCAGCTTTGCTGGGCTCTTTGCCATTTCCTGTTGGGGAAGAGAATATCCCACAAGTAAGGATGACGCCGTGGACCGGACACACCTATGTTGGAGAAATATGCTGCAGAGGTGCTTCAGTTAGTGCAGCCAGAAACTCCCTGAGGGAGTGGTAGGTGATTGGTAGGCAAGTAAGGCAAGGTTCAAAGGAAATAAAATTATTAAAAGAAAATTTATTAAACATCAAGTTGTGAATACAATAATGGAACCAGAAGGTAGGGAATGCTAGAAGCCCTCCTTACAAATTGCAACGCGTTTATCAGCGCTTCAAAACGCTGTTTCATCAGGCATACAGTCTAAGCTATGAATTGCCTTTCAATACACATACAAGCCTTACCAATTGTAATACAAACAAATTAACTCATTAGCAAATTAACACCTGGGAATCCTCCCCCCTAGAGGGAGTTCTCAGCAGCTTAACCGTTGTTGGAAATGTATATTTCATTGATCCTATATATATAAATGATACAGGTCACCTTATGGTTTATAAGAGTTTTTAGATGTGTCAAAATTAACACAGGCATCTGTGCAAGGGGGATATTCTACGTCAAGCCCTATTTACCAACTGCAGTGTTAGTTATATCAATTTTTATATAGCTCTATTTTACTCAGAGCAATCTCCTTCCATTAGCTTTATTATCTTTATAGAACATTCTCAAGTAAATGTAATAAATATTATATTTTGTCTTACCTTTGAGTTAGGTTATTAGTATTAATCTGTGTAAAAAAACATTTAAATCCATGGGAAAAATTAATGAAAATCGTCATCATAGGTGTGTGAGAAGAAATGAACTGAGTATCAATATTAAGCCAATTATGTGGGTGTAAAATAAGGCTGGGCGCCCCATAGCCTCGGCGCTTTCATGTTGATCGATAGCTGTTACGTGTCGATGGGCGGATGCAAAACAATCCTAAATGTGGTGGGAGTGGTAATATACAGCGTCCTCTTGTTTTCTTCAATCTTCAAAATAAAAAAAAAATTAAGCCTAAACTAATATCCCTATAAAAATAAAAAATACCCTCAAAATTAAAACTCCCCCTAATCTAATACTAAGCTACTAATAGCCCTTAAAAGGGCCTTTTGTAGGGGATTGCCCTAAGTTAAACAGCTCTTTTACCTCTAAAAAAATACTAAGTTCCCCTAATAGTAAAAAACTCCCACCCAACAAACCCAACAAAATAAAAAAAAACTAACACTTAAAAAAACTAAACTACCCATTGCCCCTAAAGGGGCATTTGTATGGGCATTGACTTTAAAAGGGCATTCAGCTCTTTTTCAATTGCCCAAAAAACCCTATTCTAACCCCCCCAAAAAAAAGCCTAACACTAAGCCCCAAATAGGTACTCATGGTTCCTGAAGTCCGGCGGAGAAGGTCTTTTTCCAGGCGGGTCGATCATCTTCTATCTTCATCCACAGCGAAGGCAAATCAGCCAATAAGATTTCAGTAGCTTTCATCCTATTGGCTGATGTGAAAATGTCAGCCAATAGGAATGCATGATACTCCAATAAATATGGGGTACCTTGCATTCAATCTTCAGTGTGCGGCTGACGATCGCATGAAGAGGAGCCCCCAAGCCACCGAGGAGCGCCGCACAGAGGATAGCCACATCTGGGAAGACCGCTCCACACCTCCGTTCCTCGCCGCCTTCGCTGTGGATGAAGATAAAAGATGATGGACCCGCCTGGAAGAAGACCTTCTCCGCTGGACTTCAGGAACCGTGAATACCTATTTGGGGCTTAGTGTTAGGCTTTTTTTTTTTTAGATTAGGGTTTTTTGGGCAATTAAAAAAGCTCAATGCCCTTTTAACAGCAGTGAAAAAGAGCTGAATGCCCTAAGCAATGCCCATGCAAATGCCCCTTTAGGGGCAATGGGTAGTTTTGGTTTTGTAGTGTTAGGTTTTTTTATTTTGGGGGGTTTGGTGGGTGGCAGTTTTTACTGTTAGAGGGGGACTTATTTTTTTTATGCAAAAAAGCTGTTTCAATTAGAGCAATGCCCTACAAAAAGCCCTTTTAAGGTTAGGGGATGTTTTTATTTGGGGGGGGGGGTTATTTTCATAAGAATTAGGTTTATTTTTTTTATTTTGGATAATGTGGTTTATTATTGTCTATAATAGCCTTTTTTATTTTTTGTAATTTTAGATTAATTTAATGTAATCTTATTTTTTTTTTTTTTTTTAAAAGTACTGTTTTTATTTTCATTGTAAACTAGTATTTTATTATTGTATGTAATTAAGGGGTTAATTTAGGGGGTGTTAGGTTAGGGGGCTTAGTCATTAAATTAGTTATTTGCGTTGTGTGCGTGCGCTGGCGGTTTAGGAGTTAATAGGTCAATTAGGTTTAATGCGTTGTGGGTGGTTGGCAGATTAGGGGTTTATTGTGTTGGTGGTGGATGGCGGTTTAGGGGTTAATAAATTAATTATTTAATTTGCGATGTGGGGGAATGGCCGATTAGGGGTTAATAGATGTATTAAGTAGTTTTCAATGTTGGGGCTGGTGGATTTAGGGGTTAATAATTTTATTATGTAGTTGTTTTTTGTTTTTTCTTAATACTTCATGCGGGCGGTTATTTTTTTTTTCCTAATACTTCGTATTTTTTAAATACTTTTTGCGGGCGGTTATTTTTGTTTTAATACTTATTGCGTGTGGTTAGGTTTTTATTTTGTTAATACTTATTGCGTGCGGTTAGTTTTTTTTTTAATACTTATTGCGGGCGGTTAGGTTTTTTTTTTAATACTTATTGCGGGCGGTTAGTTTTTTTTTTTGTTTAGCTCTGTTTGCCTTCGCTGCATTCTGGTGAATTCTTTTGGCTGCGCGCAGCCAACATTCTTTTGGTCTCCCTCATGCAGCCAACATTCCTTTGAGGATACATGCACAACCGGTGACGGACGCGCTACAAACGCAATTATAGTAAAGGATGTGCCTTGTTCTCTTGGTATCCTTTGTTGAAAACCATAACTAAGTAGGCTCAGGACCAGCTGTTGATTCTTCGCTACGCACATATGCCTCTTAGCTCACCAGATATGTTAAGCCAGCTCCCAGTACTGCATTGCTTATCTGGAGTTGATGTAAACTATGTGTTTAACTCCTACAAAGGCCTAGATTACAAGTGGAGCACTAAAATATTAGTGCTATTATACATTAACATTGGTTGATCACAATCAATAGCACTTCTGTTTCTGCACACGTTTACATGTACAAAGGTATCTTTATCAATCGAGAGAGTGGGGTCAATTTATCAAGCTCCGTACGGAGCTTGATGCCCGTGTTTCCGACAAGCCTGAAAGCTTGCTGGAAACAGAAGTTATGAAGCAGTGGTCTAAAGACCGCTGCTCCATAACCTGTCTGCCTGCTCTGAGGCGGCGGACAGAAATCAACCCGATCGAATACGATCGGGTTGATTGACACCCCTGCTAGCTGCCGATTGTCGTATCATGTCCGTCCGCACAATAATAAATAGACCCCATAGTCTAGAATGCGCTAAAATCTGTGTACCAGATAGCATGGATGTCCAAAATCCCTAACCTAATAGACATGTATGGGGGTTTGCAGAAAAATACATCTTCAATATCACTCAAACTCTAAACAGTTAGGGCTTGATTACAAGTGAGGCGCAAACATTTTTACACAAATGATATCGTGTTTCCGCAAGCAATTTTAATTTTGCTGATATTACAAGTTGAGCGAAATTAATTACGCTACAATTCTTACCGTGATCTCAGAGCTGTGGTTAACTGTTTTCCAAAACTAAAAAGTGTCACAAAAACCATCAAAATTACATTACAGGTAATAACATAATTACATAATAACACTATATAATAAAAATTATTTAAAAAAATATTGCATTAAAAAGTTATAAGGGCTCAAAGATATGAGATCTTGGGTGTTAGAAAAAAAAAAAGCTGCAAAAGAGCTTTAACATTGAGATACATACATACATACAGTATGTCTAAACATGTATATGTATGTGTATATATATATATATATATGTATACTGTATATATATATATATATATATATATATATATACACAGTATATATACTGTATATATATAAAAAATATGTATTAATGTATTTATTTGTGTATATATGTTTTTGTTGTTGGTTTTTTTTTTTTTAATATCTTTTTATTAAGAGAGTACATGTAGATAGATACATTAGGTCATAACATCCTCACAATGTAAATTCCAATATATTTAAGTATGATAACACTTTGCTTAGTGACAAATACAAAGTTCATGAGACAATACTGCTCGACCATTAGTTCTAAAAAGCATATTACTGTTGTTCGTTTTTCATTGACACAAATTATCCCCATCTCTTACATGTAACAGTCTCTCGTATTTGTTTTTTTTAATGGGGGAGAGGGTCAATTCCCCTCACTCCCCAACCAAACCTAATAACTATCTAATCTTAAATCTAACCTAAATAAACAAGTATTAAACTTCAAAATAGCTTCCCTTTATCTTCTACTCTAGTTACTTTATTCTTTTCTGTTCTATTCTATAACGAGCCTTGAGGATCCAGCAAAAATTTTCGAATTTTTTTTTATAGGACCTGTTGTCCATTCCCGCCCCTCCCGGGAAAGCATAATATAGTTCCATTCTCCCCGTAGAGAATCTTCTAAAAATATATTGGTGTGTCTAAATGGTGAGAGCACCTGCCTCTGGACCTCCAGTTCAAATGTTAAATTAATCTACGCCATTTTCGCAGAAACAAGGTCAGCCTATTACAGACATCTACTCTAACATCAATCTGTTCTATAAATAACTATGTTCTCAGCATATTACGGAAGTAGGCCACCGTAGGAGCCGTATTGTCAGTCCAGCGCTTAAGTATGCTTTTCCTCGCTAAAAGGATAATCAAGGTCAATTCTGAGTCATGCTATCTGTATTGTTTGTCCCAATTAAGGAATAATACATCATTAGGACCAAGGACAATCGGGATATTCATCTTTTATTAATCCAGAATTGTAGTTTACTCCAGAACTGTCTTATCATTGGGCAGTCCCATATAAAGTGAAACAGACCAGGGGCCTCCGTGGAGCATTTGGAACATTTATTAGGCCAGTCGGGGATCCATTTAGCCAACCAGTTGGGAGTCATGTAGGCTTTATATAAGAACTTAGTTTGGGTTTCTCTCAGATTGGCAGAAAGAGTGGCTTTCCTAACCTTTTCAAATCCCTCCCGGGCCTCCTCCCACGTAATACCCCTGATTCCCTCCTGTGCCCATCCTGTCAGAAAGGTAGATTTTACCTGTAGCAGTCGTTTTTGCAAGAAGGTTTGATATATTTAGAATATGGAGAATCTACCCATTTTAAAGAAGAAATGAGTGAGTCAAAAGGCTGAACCCTCCCAGAAATCTGGGTTATCTGTGATCAGTGTGGCCACATAGTGGCGGGCCTGCAGGTAAGCATAAAAAATGGTTGTTTGGGAGGTTATGCTCTCTTCGTAATAAGGAGAAAGATTTTAAGGATCTTTTCAATGGTTCGATTAGCGCACCAATGCTTCTCAATCCTAAATTCTCCCATTGCATAAAAGGCTTCGTGTCCATACCAGCCGGAAAGTCCGGGTTACCGCTGAGGGGAAGAAAGGTGGAGCTATGACATGTCTTTTTTAGAAATCTATGTGCTTGATACCAGGCCTTCAAGGGATCTCGATATAGGAGATTTTCACCTATTAGTTTGGCTGCCCAGATTTTGTCATATGCAGCAAATATGACAATGAGATGTCTCCTAGAACTGCACCCTTCAATTTGTGTCTTTAGAAATGTTGGGTGCCAACTTGCCAATCCAGGACCAGGCGAACCAGCACCGCCCAATTGTATAGTTTAAAGTCCGGCAGGGACAAGCCTCCATTAAAATACAACATATTTAATTTATCAGCAGATATGCGGGGCTTGCCTCCTCGATAAATAAAGTATCGTTCGTAAATAGAGCTTGGGAGGCCTGGTAAGACAAGAGTGCGTTGTATTCTTTTTTGTTAGCGATGTTAGATATGTCTAATGGTGAAGCCGTGTGGGTGCACTCTGATAAGTAGTATAGGAGGCAGCCAAGTTCTCCCTCAACCTCTCCAGTCGTTCCACTTGTGTTTTTTTTCCTACAGGACAGAAAAGCTAGAATATCTCCGGTGAGTACTACCTTTGCCGCTTGCAGGAAAAGTTCCGGAGTCTGCAATGACTGCACATTGTTAGTTTGGAAATCATCCCAACAATCTTCCATATAGTGCTAAAATTCCTGGGATGTAATCAAATATTGTGGGAATCTAAGAGTTCGGCAGTTGCCCGAGGGAGGTAAAGTGTCTAAAAAGAGGCCTATAGATATTGCACAATGTGTATTTTTTGCAAGCAATGTTGGCCTGAACTAAGATGTATCGTCCCTCTGGGTCACTGATTATCGTTGTGTCATCTATGTCTAGTTTCTTTCCAAATAGTATAGCCACTCCTCTACTGGCACTTTTGTAAAAGGCATATTCAACTCCCCCTACCCAGTCTGTCTTCAGTTTGGCATGCTCTAGGTCAGACAAATGCATCTCCTGCAGAAACACAATATCTGAACCTCTCTTCTTAGTTGCGTAAGAATGGTTTTGCTTTTAATGGGGGAGTTTATCCCCCACATTCCTATAGTAAATAGTAAATTTTAATATCTGTTATGATACCCTATGCATAAGCGGGAGAGGCGAGGGGAGAGAAAAAAAAAAAGGGTGGGGAGGAGAGGACTATTCACATCCACCTCAGTGCTGGATCCCCTCATCTTAGTCTGATAAATAACATTGTAAGCAGCAAAAAAAGAATTTCAGGTAAACACCACCAGGTGTCAGTGCTCCAAATGGCGCTGTATTAACACATATTTCCTTCAACATATTTCCCTTATAAGCAGCCAGAAGCAATACACAGTGCAAAAGCTGGATAAACCTTACAAACTTAAGTGTTCCGGCCCCACCCCTGACCCATAGTGCACCTGTTAAACAGAGACATAAACATAAATAACAAGCTAATAAGTTGTCTTTTTGAAGTGTTCTCCATTTTGGGCAAGTAGTCTCTCCTGGGCATGTGATTCTGAAAAATTAGTAAATTAGCAAGGAACTGTAAACATAACCAACTGCTCCCAATAAGTATAACATGACTTTGGGGTAAAACAAAACCTTCAACCTGGGTAAACTCATGCAACCTGTGTTGACTTAACTCAATTATAACCATTAACCATATTAATAACCCAGAATAATAAGCATAGAAAACAAGATTGTGGGGAGCCCCCCTGTCAAAATGAAGTATCATCTTTGTCTTGGATATATAAGCCATTACTCAATCTGTAAAATAAAAATCATAATTATCCCTAGCACAGTGTGATCTATCACTCTCCCCCCCCCTAAAATGGCCAGGACTTCTAGAGCCACTCTCTGCATCCAAATATTCCTGTGCTGTCTGCAGAGAGTTGAAGAATTTTGGGTCTCTGGAAGTAGCTATCTTAAACTTAGCAAGGTAGAGTAGGAGAGCCTGTCTATCTTCCAGTTGGAGCCTAGAGCACAATGAGGAGAATTCTCTTCTTTTTCTCATGAAATCCAACAAGTAGTCTTGAAATAACAGAAGTCTAGAATTTTCATAAGTCAAGTCCTCCACCTTTCTATATGCTCTGAGTACAGTAAGTTTAGTTTGAAAGTGGAGGAATTTTATCATGACTGGGCGGGCCTGTGCATTATGATCCATAGCGGGTCTCTCAGGGCCTACTCTGTGTGCCCTTTCTACACTGCCCAGCAGGGTGGCAGACAGGATATTTATTAGAGAGGGGAGGGTGGTCTCAACAAATTTCAATATATCATTTGGTTTTACAGATTCAGGCAACCCTAGTAAACGCACATTATTCCCCCTTGATCTGTTTTCAAGGTCGTCAATTTTTTGTTGTAATGTTAAGGAGTGCTTCTCTAAAGCCTCAATTTTACCCACGCTGACATTTGGTGTGTCCTCGAGGTCAGAAATCCTAGTTTCTGCCTCAGACACCCTTGTCGAGAATTGTTTATCCTCCTCTGCCAATGTATCCACTCCCTTTTGAAGGTTCTCTATTTTGGGTAGGAATGTATATATATATATATATATATATATATATATATACATATTTTTCATATTTTCATGTCGGGTATGCACATATTACAGTGTGCAACAATTTTTGCGCATATTACAGTATGCGATCATGTTTGTGCATATTACAGTATGCTATCGGTTATGCGAGTATTACAACCAGACATGTTAAAGAACATTGGACTATGAAATATTCATCATTACATGTCGGGTTATCGCTAAAGAAAATATGTCATGGTGTTTGCGTGAGAGAGTTGGTCTAAGGATTTTTTAAAATATTTTCTCCATTGACTTTTATCGCCATTGCGATTTTTGAATTTTGACTTTAAGCACAATTTGCGTTACTGCTGGAAAAAAAAACTTTTACTTTCAATTGTAATACCAGCGCAACCTGGCTAGCACAAAAATTTTAATTATAGCAAAAACTCAAAATACCGCTCCACTTGTGATCTAGCCCTTAGTGCACTAATCCAAGTTCTGTCTGTATTTTATATATATATATATATATATATATATATATGCACACACATATAAAATGTATAATGGGTGTTTAATATTAATAAAAAAAAATAACTTAAAGTGATATGTATATGACATGGTGTTGGACTGGGAAGGACTCAAAGGTGTATATGTATGTGTGTGGATTTGTGTGTGTGTATGTATATATATAAATATATATATGTAAGTATGTATATATGTGTGTACATATGCAAAATAAGTGTGTATGTACATATATACAGTACATGCACACCTATATACATATAGACACATACAAATCCAGCATGCCCCATAGAAGAAATAAATGACCAGAGCCAGTAATATACAATGATGTTATTATGTTATAGTTAGTTGCTACAAGCACATATTTTAGCTGAAAAACTAGTTTATGGGAAGATAGTTTATTAACATATGATTTTATGGAAAAGGAGGTAAACTAAAATAGTAATTGTAACTTGGGCAATTAACCCCTTGCGATTTTCGGACTACCATTATGTCACGAAAATATCGGGTCTTATGGACACTAGTGACGTAACGGTACATCCTCTTTTTGCAACTCATTGTGAGGGTATCACCAACCTCTCCCACCTGCCCTTAGTTCCAGAATATGCCATGCACCTGATATTGCAGAACTAGTTTGTTCTGAAGAAAAGGACTGGTTAAGTACCTCAGCATTCTCCCTGTCACTGTTACTCATGCTACCCTCCACGCATTGTAATGTACCTATATTGTCCTTCTTACTATTTAATTTTAAAGAAGAAAAGGACTGGTTAAGTACCTCAGCATTCTCCCTGTCACTGTTACTCATGCTACCCTCCACGCATTGTAATGTACCTATATTGTCCTTCTTACTATTTAATTCTAAATACCCTAATATCAGACACAGAGCCATTAAATGACCACAGAGCGATGAAAAGTACTACCTATTAAAAATGTCTAAGAATTGCAGTATGTGAAAGAAACAGATGAATAAAATGAACTCCAGTCAACAGAATCCTTTATTGTTGTGGGTATATTTGGTCTTTCTGAGCTCCTATAAATTCCCCCAAATCACAGAGAGACCCTGCATCCAAATTTCAAGTTTCAAAAATAAAAAAGGTCTGGTGCCTAACTTAAACCTGTAACTTCACTTATCTCTATCAAACCTATACATGTGGGGTACCGGCAGACTCAGGAGATGTAGCTGAACACATACTGAGGAATTTGTCTGCAGTGGCACACATCAGGATTTCAGTATTCACAATGAAAAACCAAGTTGTGTGTGAAAAACATTGCAGATTTTGCAAGAAATTGGTGATGAGATAAAAGCTGAAAATGCTCAGATTCCCTGGGGTGTCAATCATTGAAAATAGTATGCAATATGGAGTATCTTGAGATGGTAAGCTACTGCACCACTCTAAATGCAACATGGGCTCAAGAAATGAATTTGTAAAAATTCCTGCTTTGAAAACAGAATTTAGCAGATTGCTAATTTGGCCCTATAACTTCACAAAAAGCAGACATACCTATACATGTTGGGTACTGGCGGATTCAGGAGATGAAGCTGAACACATATTGAGGACTTTATCTAAAGAAACACGTAACAGGATTTCACTATTCACAATGAATATCCAGAAGTGCATTGGGGCCCTTTGCAGTCAAGTAGTTGAAAACATGTAAAATCATATTACTGCAATATTAATAATAATAATATTAATATTAAGTGTTTAATTAAGTTTTTAACTGTGTATTTACTGTAAATATTTCATATTCCAATGCTCTGCACATAGGGGAATATGTTTAAGTATTTTTAAATAGATATATACATATTCCTTAATATAGGTATAGATATATATTTTACAAAAAAAACCACCATCAGATATATATATATATATATATATATATATATATATATATGTATATTAACCAGCAAGAAAGGCACTCTCCGTTTTTCACAATACCATTACTTTAATACGGTAAACGTTTTCGGGTCTCCCCCATCCTCAGACCACTTACAGTACAACACACAAACCCTTACATTTATAGCACCTTAACTCCACCGTGAGAAACTAACGTCAGATCCCCCAGCGCCCGTGTAGCGCAACTGCGCATGCGCGCCCGGAGTTAAGGAGAGCCGACAGGGACAAAACTAGAACAGTGCAAGAATAAAAACATACAATGTTATAGATAGATAGGCAATGCGTGCAATCACACTGATATATCATACGATCATACAGGCATAAATTTGTGATATAATAGAGTAGG
Source organism: Bombina bombina (assembly GCF_027579735.1). Taxonomy (NCBI): domain Eukaryota; kingdom Metazoa; phylum Chordata; class Amphibia; order Anura; family Bombinatoridae; genus Bombina; species Bombina bombina. The sequence goes on from NC_069499.1 coordinate 1,221,798,217, forward strand.
TCAATGTCATGGTTTATATACAACAAAGGATATTATAAGTGCAAATTCATTTCACCTGTAGGCGGTACTGAAATCATACCACGATACAGTCAGCACTTCAATGCCTAATGGATAATCACCCTGACATAATGATGCAGAAAAGGTCATTTCTTTATTACCCACAAAATGCCCATTATCGATCGTAAAGACATTAGTAATAAAAAAATAATTAAGGACATTGTCAAATTCAGATCAACTTTATCTACCTAAGTACTAGTCTACAACCAAACTGGTGGGTATCAAAAACATAATGAACCCACAAAACAATCAGATATATACCTAGAAGATACGGCAAGGTTAAGTACATAGTAGAGACAGGGCTCAAATGACCGCTACAGGAAACATTGATAATCCAAATGTACATTCAGTCCCTTAGGATACATAGTATCCAAATTAAAAATCTGTTGGGACTCCCTCTGTAGCAGATGCTTGGCCCTGTCTCCACCCCTGGCACATCTGGGAATATGGTCAATAATGATGTAACGGAAATCAGACACCCCATGCTTGTTAGTACAAAAATGGCAAACCACCGGCCGGTCAGAATCACCAGACTTAATAGCCTTCCAAATGGCTGACCAGTGGTTCGCCATCCTAATCCTAAGGTCATCTTGGGTCTTACCGACATAAAACCTGCCACATGGGCAATGTAGCAGGTACACAAAAAATGTGATAGTACAAGTAACCCTATGTTGAATGTAGAATTTCTTATTAGACCAAGGCTGTAGGAACACATTACTCTGGGTCAAGCCACCACAGGTAGTGCATCCACTACACTGGAAGCAACCCTTTTTAGTGGTACTCAACCAGGTTGTTGGCATGTAACTGTCAGCATTGTCAGGTCTCAGCAACATATCCTTTAATGATCTTCCTCGCTTGAATCCTACCATTGGTGTTTCAACTGTAGCAAATGGTAAAGAATTGTCACTGGACAAAATATCCCAATGTTCTTTCAAGATTTTAGAAAAATGTAGTTTTTCAGGTGAAAATGTAGTAGTGAAGATCATTTTTCGGTCACCTATTTCCTTATCCATCTTCTTTAAAGCCTGGTCCTGGGTCAGGGATAATGCCTCAGCCAGTGAGTTATCCAATTGTACAGAACCATATCCACGATCCCTGAATTTCTTATGCATCTCTCTCAGTTGGTTCTCCTTCTTAGATTGATCCGTATTATTGCAAACCACCCTCTTGAACTGAGATTTTGGCAATGATTTCTTTAGGCTGGGGGGGTGACAGCTTGTGACATCCAATAATGAGTTTCTGTCAGTTTCCTTATGATATAACGTTGTACAGATTTTCGTTCCATACCTAAAGATCCTCAAGTCGAGAAAATCTATGCTGTCAACATTGTACGTTAGTTTAAACCGTATACGTGGATTGGCACTATTTAGGTCAGTGAACCAATTCAGGAGTTCTTCAGAAGTCCCACCCCAAATAACAAACAGGTCGTCTATGTACTTCCTGTACAATTTGACCCTGTGATCATGGAAAGCATTGGTCCCTACTATTTCGAACTGAGCCATGAAGAGATTTGCGTAGGATGGGGCCACATTGGACCCCATCACCGTACCTGATGTTTGTAAAAAGAATTCTCTTCTTTCAAGCTTGAAATAGTTACAGCTCAAACAAAAGTCAAGTAATTCCATGACCACATCAACAGGAGGACCCACATATGGATACATAAGTAGATGACTGGATACTGCCGCCATACCTTGTTCATGGGGAATGATGGTATACAATCTGGTCACATCCAGTGCGACCAGAATATCCTCAATCCCAAACGGTTGCCAAGTTTTCAACAGGTTGATGAGTTCGATAGAATCCAGAAGGAGTGAGGTAGTAATCCTTACTAAAGGCTGTAGAATTGTATCCACGTAGGTGGCTAGAGGTTGTAGAATAGACCCCCGGGCTGGGACAATAGGCCTACCCGGAGGTGTCAAGGGATTATTGTTAACTTTAGGCAGCGTATAAATGACAGATATAATGGGATAGTCAACCTGAAGGTATTCTCTTAAGGTTTTGTCGATCACCTTATGCTGTTGTAGACATTCTAAGTAAGTATCAATCCTTGTTTTAAAGGATTGTGTGGGGTCACCTGATAGACGCCTATAGGTCCCAGTATCCGATAACTGACCCAGAATCTCCTGTCTGTAGTTGCAATAATCCTGTAGGACAAGGGTTCCCCCTTTGTCCGCTTCACATATGACCAAATCCTTGTTCTGTAAACTCTTAAGTGCTTGTCGCTGATCCCTATTCAGGTTATTACGAATGTTGTCATTCTTGACATGAAGATCCTCAATCATGTCCCTCTTGACCATCCTTGAGTATGTGGCAATACTCGGATTGTTGCTCCTAGGATAAAAAATTTACCTTTTCTGCGTAAACCACCAGTGTCATCCTTGGAAAACCCAAAATGCTCTTTCAACCTCAGAGACCTTTGAAATTTAAAAAGGTCAACACTCAGAGAGAATTCATTGGCATAAATGGTTGGTATAAACTTAAGTCCCTTTTGTAAAAGTGACTCTTCCGCCACTTTTGGAGTATATGAACTTAAGTTGATAATGATATTATTAATCTCCTCAGATGTTCCTATTTGCACCACTGCCGAGGAGGTCTCCCCCTTGTTCTGCAACCCATGTCACCCTCTGCGTTGGTGTGGCCGATGCCCTGCCCGTTTTTTGAACGGGTTACCATTACTTGTGGACCCTGAGCTGTATCATTCCGTCCAGGTATTATTCCTTCTGGGTCAGAGCTGTTGTCTGAGCTTTCCACAGTAGTGAGGGACCTGGGTTTGAATACCCTCCCACGTCTATTCCTAGCGAAAGTACTCCTCTCCGGTGGGCCAAGTAGCCACCTGTATATTTGATTTTCTTTGTAATCCAGGGTCACAGCCTCCCATTTACGTTCCTTAAAGTTTAGTAGCTCCTTCTCATAGGTTTCCATGAAAACAATAAAACAAAAGCAGATGGATTTATCTTTTAAACTCAGTTCAACCATATGAATTAAATGAACATAATAATTATTTTTATCTGTAATCTACATGCCTACAGAATCCTATCAGCTAATAGCTCTTATTCTATTCTTTCAAAGGACAGAGATATGAATCCAATAAAATCTTAGTTGACTTATACAATCAGTTATATGTAACATACTAAGTAAGATTCAATAAGGAAGACATTATAAAACTATATACTTAATATATTACAATCTCCTCTCCTCCCATTTTGTTTTTGTTTTTCTCTTATCCTTTTTTTCCCTGTTTTCCGTTTATCTTAACACGGGAATTTTCCTAGTATCACACCGTTTTAACCCATCCCAAATACACTTGTTCCATCTCAACTTGGATTCACTTTATCATCCTAAGAACAATGTATATATAGATATTATTATAAAAATAATACCCTAACACAAATATTGACACAACACTTATTATAGATACTATAATGAATTAAATCTTTTTTTCACATTGTTCTAAAAAAAATTGTGTTTCATAAGCACCGTTATTATGTTTTTAAATCACTTAATAAGCTTATTTAGTACTCTTATCACATTTGTGAAATTTTGTAACATTATCACTTTTATTAATTCCCTCTCTTTGTCTGCAAACACTGTGGATGCACACTTTGGAGGTTTAACATATCTGAGTAATATCAATCCAAATATAACGATGTTGACTCAGTATACTCAAGGAATAAGCAAACATACATCTTGTCCTCTGTAATACACTTATGTAAAAACACAGTACAAATTAACATTGATACAGTAACCTTTCAATGTTACACTGTAAAACATTTGTTTCAATAACTAGTTACGATATAGAGGACCAATGAGCTATGGCCCTAGTCGGATAGGGATGTCTGAATGAAAGCGATTGAGGTTTTGGGGCCTAGTTATCAACGTGTCAACTTTCCTGCCCTCGACGGCCCAATACGCCCGCCTAAGCTTGCCTCACATCGCCGCCGCAGACCTGAAAAAATTCGCCTAAGTTATCAAATATAGCTGTCAAAAAGCCGCGCACCAAGTACGGGGCGATGAGCAGCGGACTGTGAGAGCTATCACTAATCCGATCTCGCTGCTCTTCGGCTTTTTGACAGCTTTATTGCTAGCCTGTCACTAAGCACCCACACTAACTACACTGTTCTACCCTCTATACCGGCGCACCCGGAGCCCCCCGCAACTAAATAAAGTTACTAACCCCTAAACCGTCGCTCCTAGACCCCGCCGCAATTCTTATAAATGTATTAACCCCTAAACCGCCACTCCTAGACCCTGCCGCAACTCTTATAAATGGATTAACCCCTAAACCGCCGCTCCCGGAGCCCACCGCCACCTACATTATACCTAGTAACCCCTATCCTGCCCCCCCTATACCGTCGCCCTCTATAATAAAGTTATTAACCCCTATCCTGCTGATCCCGCACCTCGCCGCAACTAAATAAATAGTTTAACCCCTAAACCGCCGCTCTCTGACTCCGCCGCAACCTATATTAAATGTATTAACCCCTAAACCTAAGTCTAACACTAACCCTAACACCCCCCTAACTTAAATATTAATTAAATAAATCTAAATAATATTTCTATTATGAACTAAATTAATCCTATTTAAAACTAAATACTTACCTTTAAAATAAACCCTAATATAGCTGCAATATAAATAATAATTATATTGTAGCTATCTTAGTATTTATATTTATTTTACAGGTAACTTTCAATTTATTTTAACTAGGTACAATAGCTATTAAATAGTTATTAACTATTTAATAGCTTACCTAGATAAAATAAAGAGAAATTAACCTGTAAAATAAAAACTAACCTAAGTTACAATTACACCTAACACTACACTATCATTAAATAAATTATTCCTAAATAAAACTAAATACTTACCTGTAAAATAAACCCTAAGATAGCTACAATATAATTAATAATTACATTGTAGCTATCTTAGGATTTATATTTATTTTACAGGTAACTTTGTATTTATTTTAGCTAATTAGAATAGTTATTAAATAGTTATTAACTATTTAATAACTACCTAGCTAATAGAGCTCGCATTCTATTGGCTGTTCCGATCAGCCAATAGAATGCGAGCTCAATCTGATTGGCTGATTGGATCAGCCAATCGGATTGAACTTGAATCTGATTGGCTGATTCAATCAGCCAATCAGATTTTTCCTACCTTAATTCCGATTGGCTGATAGAATCCTATCAGCCAATCGGAATTGAAGGGACGCCATCTTGGATGACGTCCCTTAAAGGAGCCTTCATTCGTCGGTAGTCCGTCGGGAAAGAAGGATGTTCCGCGTCGGCGGGATGAACATTGAAGACCCCGCTTGGAAGTTGGAAGATGACATCGCCCGGATAGAAGACTTCTTCAGCGCCACTTGGAAGATGACATCGCCCGGATGGAAGACTTCTTCAGCGCCGCTTGGAGGATCACTTCTGCCGCTCCGGGTCTCCTCTTCGGTTCCATCGCTGCTCGGCTGAGTGAAGACAACTAAAGGTAGGATGATCTTCAGGGGATTAGTGTTAGGTTATTTTAAGGGGGATTTGGGTTATATTAGGGGTATGTGGGTGGTGGGTTTTAATGTTGGGGGGGTTGTATTTTTCTTTTACAGGCAAAAGAGCTGAATTCTTTGGGGCATGCCCCCACAAAAGGCCCTTTTAAGGGCTGGTAAGGTAAAAGAGCTTTGAACTTTTTTAATTTAGAATAGGGTAGGGCATTTTTTTATTTTGGGGGGCTTTGTTATTTTATTAGGGGGCTTAGATTAGGTGTAAGTAGCTTAAAATTGTTGTAATATTTTTTAAATGTTTGTAACTTATTTTTTTTATTTTTTGTAACTTAATTTTGTATTTCTTTTAGCTAGGTAGTTATTAAATAGTTAATAACTATTTAATAACTATTCTAACTAGCTAAAATAAATACAAAGTTACCTGTAAAATAAATATAAATCCTAAGATAGCTACAATGTAATTATTAATTACATTGTAGCTATCTTAGGCCTAGATTTGGAGTTTGGCGGTAGCCGTGAAAACCAGTGTTAGAGGCTCCTAACGCTGGTTTTAGGCTACCTCCGGTATTTGGAGTCAGTCAAAAAAGGGTCTAACGCTCACTTTTCAGCCGCGACTTTTCCATACCGCAGATCCCCTTACGTCATTTGCGTATCCTATCTTTTCAATGGGATCTTTCTAACTCCGGTATTTAGAGTCGTGTCTGAAGTGAGCGTTAGAAATCTAACGACAAAACTCCAGCCGCAGAAAAAAGTCAGTAGTTAAGAGCTTTCTGGGCTAACGCCGGTTCATAAAGCTCTTAACTACTCTGCTCTAAAGTACACTAACACCCATAAACTACCTATGTACCCCTAAACCGAGGCCCCCCCACATCGCCGCCACTCGATTTAATTTTTTTAACCCCTAATCTGCCAACCGCCACCTACGTTATCCTTATGTACCCCTAATCTGCTGCCCCTAACACCGCCGACCCCTATATTATATTTATTAACCCCTAACCTGCCCCCCACAACGTCGTCGCCAGCTACCTACAATAATTAACCCCTAATCTGTCGACCGCAAAGAGCCGCCACCTACATTATAGCTATGTACCCCTAATCTGCTGACCCTAACACCGCCGACCCCTATATTATATTTATTAACCCCTAATCTGCCCCCCACAACGTCGCCTCCACCTGCCTACACTTATTAACCCCTAATCTGCCGAGCGTACCGCACCGCTATCATAATAAAGTTATTAACCCCTAATCCGCCTCACTAACCCTATAATAAATAGTATTAACCCCTAATCTGCCCTCCCTAACATCGCCGACACCTAACTTCAAACATTAACCCCTAATCTGCCGACTGGAGCTCACCGCTATTCTAATAAATGTATTAACCCCTAAAGCTAAGTCTAACCCTAACACTAACACCCCCCTAACTTAAATATAATTTAAATCTAACAAAATAAATTAACTCTTATTAAATAAATTATTCCTATTTAAAGCTAAATACTTACCTGTAAAATAAATCCTAATATAGCTACAATATAAATTATAATTATATTATAGCTATTTTAGGATTAATATTTATTTTACAGGTAAGTTTGTATTTATTTTAACCAGGTACAATAGCTATTAAATAGTTAAGAACTATTTAATAGCTAAAATAGTTAAAATAATTACAAAATTACCTGTAAAATAAATCCTAACCTAAGTTACAATTAAACCTAACACTACACTATCAATACATTAATTAAATACAATACCTACAAATAACTACAATGAAATAAACTAACTAAAGTACAAAAAATAAAAAAGAACTAAGTTACAAAAAATAAAAATATATTTACAAACATAAGAAAAATCTTACAACAATTTTAAACTAATTACACCTACTCTAAGCCCCCTAATAAAATAACAAAGCCCCCCAAAATAAAAAATGCCCTACCCTATTCTAAATTACTAAAGTTCAAAACTCTTTTACCTTACCAGCCCTGAACAGGGCCCTTTGCGGGGCATGCCCCAAAGAATTCAGCTCTTTTGCCTGTAAAAAAAAACATACAATACCCCCCCCCAACATTACAACCCACCACCCACATACCCCTAATCTAACCCAAACCCCCCTTAAATAAACCTAACACTAAGCCCCTGAAGATCATCCTACCTTGTCTTCACCTCACCGGGTATCACCGATCGGTCCTGGCTCCAAAATCTTCATCCAACCCAAGCGGGGGCTGGCGATCCATCATCCGGCGGCTGAAGAGGTCCAGAAGAGGCTCCAAAGTCTTCATCCTATCCGGGAAGAAGAGTAGATCCGGACCGGCAACCATCATCTTCCAAGCGGCATCTTCTATCTTCATCCGATGAGGCCCGGCTCCATCCTGAAGACCTCCACCGCGGACCCATCTTCATCCAGCGACGTCCAACTGAAGAATGACGGTTCCTTTAAGGGACGTCATCCAAGATGGCGTCCCTCGAATTCCGATTGGCTGATAGGATTCTATCAGCCAATCGGAATTAAGGTAGGAATATTATGATTGGCTGATGGAATCAGCCAATCAGAATCAAGTTCAATCCGATTGGCTGATCCAATCAGCCAATCAGATTGAGCTCACATTCTATTGGCTGATCGGAACAGCCAATGGAATGCAAGCTCAATCTGATTGGCTGATTGGATCAGCCAATCGGATTGAACTTGATTCTGATTGGCTGATTCCATCAGCCAATCAGAATATTCCTACCTTAATTACGATTGGCTGATAGAATCCTATCAGCCAATCGGAATTCGAGGGACGCCATCTTGGATGACGTCCCTTAAAGGAACCGTCATTCTTCAGTTGGACGTCGCTGGATGAAGATGGGTCCGCGGTGGAGGTCTTCAGGATGGAGCCGGTCCTCATCGGATGAAGATAGAAGATGCCGCTTGGAAGATGATAGTTGCCGGTCCGGATCTACTCTTCTTCCCGGATAGGATGAAGACTTTGGAGCCTCTTCTGGACCTCTTCAGCCGCCGGATGATGGATCGCCAGCCTCCGCTTGGGTTGGATGAAGATTTTGGAGCCAGGATCGATCGGTGAACCTGGTATGGTGAAGACAAGGTAGGATGATCTTCAGGGGCTTAGTGTTAGGTTTATTTAAGGGGGGTTTGGGTTAGATTAGGGGTATGTGGGTGGTGGGTTGTAATGTTGGGGGGGGGGGGTAGTGCATGTTTTTTTTTACAGGCAAAAGAGCTGAATTCTTTGGGGCATGCCCCGCAAAGGGCCCTGTTCAGGGCTGGTAAGGTAAAAGAGCTTTGAACTTTAGTAATTTAGAATAGGGTAGGGCATTTTTTATTTTGGGGGGCTTTGTTATTTTATTAGGGGGCTTAGAGTAGGTGTAATTAGTTTAAAATTGTTGTAAGATTTTCCTTATGTTTGTAAATATTTTTTTATTTTTTGTAACAGTTCTTTTTTATTTTTTGTACTTTAGTAGTTAGTTTATTTCATTGTAGTTATTTGTAGATATTGTATTTAATTAATGAATTGATAGTGTAGTGTTAGGTTTAATTGTAGGTAATTGTAGATATTTTATTTAATTAATTTAATGATAGTGTAGTGTTAGGTTTAATTGTAACTTAGGTTAGGATTTATTTTACAGGTAATTTTGTTATTATTTTAACTAGGTAACTATTAAATAGTTATTAACTATTTAATAGCTATTGTACCTGGTTAAAATAATTACAAAGTTACATGTAAAATAAATATTAATCCTAAAATAGCTATAATATATTTATAATTTATAGTGTAGCTATATTAGGATTTATTTTACAGGTAAGTATTTAGCTTTAAATAGGAATAATTTATTTAATAAGAGATCATTAATTTCGTTAGATTAAAATTATATTTAACTTAGGGGGGTGTTAGTGTTAGGGTTAGACTTAGCTTTAGGGGTTAATACATTTATTAGAATAGCGGTGAGCTCCAGTCGGCAGATTAGGGGTTAATAATTGAAGTTAGGTGTCGGCGATGTTAGGGAGGGCAGATTAGGGGTTAATACTATTTATTATAGGGTTAGTGAGGCGGATTAGGGGTTAATAACTTTATTATAGTAGCGCTCAGGTCCGGTCGGCAGATTAGGGGTTAATAAGTGTAGGCAGGTGGAGGCGACGTTGTGGGGGGCAGATTAGGGGTTAATAAATATAATATAGGGGTCGGCGGTGTTAGGGGCAGCAGATTAGGGGTACATAGGGATAATGTAAGTAGCGGCGGTTTACGGAGCGGCAGATTAGGGGTTAATAATAATATGCAGGGGTCAGCGATAGCGGGGGCGGCAGATTAGGGGTTAATAAGTGTAAGGTTAGGGGTGTTTAGACTCGGGGTTCATGTTAGAGTGTTAGGTGCAGACGTAGGAAGTGTTTCCCCATAGCAAACAATGGGGCTGCGTTAGGAGCTGAACGCGGCTTTTTTGCAGGTGTTAGGTTTTTTTTCAGCTCAAACAGCCCCATTGTTTCCTATGGGGGAATCGTGCACGAGCACGTTTTTGAGGCTGGCCGCGTCCGTAAGCAACTCTGGTATCGAGAGTTGCATTTGCGTTAAATATGCTCTACGCTCCTTTTTTGGAGCCTAACGCTGACATTATATGGACTCTCAATACCAGAGTTATTTTAAAGGAGCGGCCAGAAAAACGCTAGCGTTAGCTACGCGGGTCGTTACCGACAAAACTCTAAATCTAGCCGTTAGGGTTTATTTTACAGGTAAGTATTTAGTTTTAAATAGGAATAATTTATTTAAGTATAGTGTAGTGTTAGGTGTAATTGTAACTTAGGTTAGTTTTTATTTTACAGGTTAATTTCTCTTTATTTTAGCTAGGTAAGCTATTAAATAGTTAATAACTATTAATAGCTATTGTACCTAGTTAAAATAAATTGAAAGTTACCTGTAAAATAAAAATAAATCCTAAGATAGCTACAATATAATTATTATTTATATTGTAGCTATATTAGGGTTTATTTTAAAGGTAAGTATTTAGTTTTAAATAGGATTAATTTAGTTAATAAGAGAAATATTATTTAGATTTATTTAATTAATATTTAAGTTAGGGGGGGTGTTAGGGTTAGTGTTAGACTTAGGTTTAGGGGTTAAAACATTTATTTTAGTGGCGGCGGTGTAGTGGGGGTCAGGATAGGGGTTAATAAATGTATTATAGGTGGCGACGGTGTAGGGGGGGCAGGATAGGGGTTAATAAATTTAATATAGGTTGCGGGGGTCCGGGAGCGGCGGTTTAGGGGTTAAACTATTTATTTAGTTGCTACGAGGTGCGGGATCGGCAGGATAGGGGTTAATAACTTTATTATAGAGGGCGGCGGTATAGGGGGGGCAGGATAAGGGTTACTAGGTATAATGTAGGTGGCGGTGGGCTCCGGGAGCGGCGGTTTAGGGGTTAATATGTATAGAGTAGCTTGCGGTGGGCTCCAGGAGCGGCAGTTTAGGGGTTAATATGTATAGAGTAGCTTGCGGTGGGCTCCGGGAGCGGCGGTTTAGGGGTTAACATATTTATTATAGTGTCGGTGGGCTCCTGGAGCGGCGGTTTAGGGGGTAATAACTTTATTTAGTTGCGGCGGTGTAGGGGGGACAGATTAGTGGTGTTTAGACTCGGGGTACATGTTAGGGTGTTAGGTGTAGACAGCTCCCATAGGAATCAATGGGATGTCTGGCAGCAGCGAACTTGTACTTTCGCTATGGTCAGACTCCCATTGATTCCTATGGGATCCGCCGCCTCCAGGGTGGCAGATTGAAAACCAGGTACGCTGGGCCGTAAAAGTACCGAGCGTACCTGCTAGTTTTTTGATAACTAGCAAAAGTAGTCAGATTGTGCCGCACTTGTGTGCGGAACATCTGGAGTGACGTAAGAATCGATCTGTGTTGGACTGAGTCCGGCGGATCGAAGTTTACGTCACAAAATTCTACTTTTGCCGGTCTCTAGCCTTTGATAACTAAGGCGAATCAGCCTTGCCACAAATACGCAGCGGAATTCCAGCGTATTTGAGGTTGACGGCTTGATAACTAGGCCCCTTTGTCTCCTCTTGTATGATTGGTTTTAACCAACAAAAGAGGTGGAGTTTGAGCAGTTAAAAGTTTGAAACATTGGCGCGCCCGCACCCTTTGACAAAGCCAGGTTACTGGCGAAACATGTTAGGGGAATGTGGTAGTGTGTAATTTTAGTACGTCTATGTTTGTGAAAAAGGGTGTGTGTACAAGCGCTAAGGTAATCCCCAAGCTGTATCCAAACAGAGATCCTAACCAACCTCCAAAAAATATGCACAAGTAGTAAGAAGTGAATACAGCGCCAACAAGAGGCCAAGGGATAAATATACTCACAGAGAGATAAAAGAAGATTATTTAATGAACCATGTTAAAAAGCATCAGTAATAAAAGACTATATATAAAAAATTTAAAAAGCACATATAAATAAAATTACAATAAAATTACAAATACAGGAATATCTTACAGAAGCGGCTCAAAGGGCCAAAGCTGATAATTACAATAAAAACAGAGGTAATAACAGGTGATCAGTGTGAGTGGTACACCAGAATAAGAGTGTATACTAATAAAACAGAATTAGCCTAAGTACAACTGTAGCAAGTGCATCAAGCAAAAAACTAATAAACAATAATACAAACAATAGTGTTCAAATAAGTGTTACAAAAATAGTGTTACAAAAAATAGAAAAATGCACTGCAGTGCAAAAAAAAGGGGGGTAGCAAAATAATTGTATAGATACAATCAAATAGTGAGTGAGTGCAAATGGATATAAAAATGCTAGCTACTTAATCCAGTGAGGTTAAGATATAATTAAATAAAATACACAATATGCAATAACATAAAAAAATAAAATACACAATATGCAATAACATATAATCCAAAAAAGTGTTCAAAAAGTTGATCAACAAATGTTAGTGAAGAACAAAAATAAGTCAATCAAAACTAAAAAATGGAAAAAATGGGTGATGAAAAGCAAGGTGAAAGTGAGGAAATTGATTCCTTCCAATGTTAGTTACTTTAACAGATCCAAATTCCTGAGTGTGGTTGCTGAAGTAGCTGATTGGATTAGCACCTGTCATCCAATATGAGAATGAAGTAAAGATTAAAGTAATGCTTACCAATATGTCAACGCGTTTCTGCCCTCAAAAATGGGCCTTTCTCAAGACTAGCATTTGCACTCACTCACTATTTGATTGTATCTATACAATTATTTTGCTACCCCCCTTTTTTTTGCACTGCAGTGCATTTTTCTATTTTTTGGAACACTATTTTTGTAACACTAATTTGAACACTATTATTTGTATTATTGTTTATTAGTTTTTTGCTTGATGCACTTGCTACAGTTGTACTTAGGCTAATTCTGTTTTATTAGTATACACTCTTATTCTGGTGTACCACTCACACTGATCACCTGTTATTACCTCTGTTTTTATTGTAATTATCAGCTTTGGCCCTTTGAGCCGCTTCTGTAAGATATTCCTGTATTTGTAATTTTATTGTAATTTTATTTATATGTGCTTTTTACATTTTTTATATATAGTCTTTTATTACTGATGCTTTTTAACATGGTTCATTAAATAATCTTCTTTTATCTCTCTGTGAGTATATTTATCCCTTGGCCTCTTGTTGGCGCTGTATTCACTTCTTACTACGTCTATGTTTGTATAAGTAACCTCAGCGGTACCCTAATAACTGTTCCACAACAAACATTATTAAGGGATATAGAAATCACCGTTGAGTACTAAGCAATTTAATTAACAGCCTTGAGAGACAGAGTTAACTTTCTATGCCAGCAGCAATTATTTATAACTAAAGGTATAGGCCGGTAACGTAACTTATTATTTAGGCACTTTATGTAACGATAGCAGCAGAAGTGTATAACCAGCGATACTAGCCGAAACCTTTTAGTTAAGAAAGATTCTGCAGTGCAAATAGCATTTACTTACAATCAATGGTATAGGCCAGTAACGCACCATTAATGTACATTCTGTAACTAAAGCACTAGCAAATAATTAGAGACACTCGCAGAGAATCTGTAGTTAAAGAGAGATTTTGCTGTGAAAGCAGCATTTACTGGAAACTAATGGTATAGGCCGGTAATGTATTAAAAACGTATCTTTTGTAGCTCTGGGGGAAGCACATTAGCAATGATATTAACCGGGAGCCTTTAGTTAAGATCTGCTGCGCAAATAGAATTTATTTATAACAAATGGTATAGGCCGGTAATGTGCTTTTAATGCAGTTTTTGTAATCCAAGCAGAACCATATTATTTGTGATATCTGCAGGGTACCTTTTGATTAGGAAAGATTGGGCTGTGCAAGCAGCATGTATTGATAACCAATGAAAATGACCGGTAACATATTATCAACGTAATTGCGGAATTTACATGAGAAGTATACCAACAGCGACACTAAGCAGGGAACCTTTTGTCAATAAATATTTTGCTACCGTAGCATTGATAAGTAATTAGTGGTACAGGCAGGCAATCCACCTCCACGAATATGTTGCAATAAAATCAATGAATATAGTCAGCGGTATAGGTCGGTAACAAATTATCAATAGACACGCTGAGAGTAATGCAGCATTCACTTAGAACAGAAGGTATAGACCGATAACGTAAGATTAACTAATTGGGGGTAATTATAACTGAAACACAGAATAAAAGAGTAAAGCAGGCAATCGTTACTATATAATCCACTGGAGCAACGGATGTGGAATTCTAGACTAATGAAGACAGTGATACTGAGAGAATTTAAAAAGTCAAAGGTACAGGCCGGCTACCCATATTGACAATTATAGTAATACACTTGATAACCCAGGGTGGAGATCTGCTTCCTAATACATTACCTATTGAGATATTTCAATAAAGTAATCCGTATTCACAACTCTAGATATATACCAGTATTATTGCGCCCATAATGATATGGCAATAATAGCTGACATTAGAATGTGGAGTGACAGTTTTTTACCCTCCAATGAATTATGCGCATAAATTGCGGTTTACATACGTTTAAAATGGTATAGATCATTATTGGCAAATTAGTACAATACCTGTACCCCTGACCTGCAGCTTAATATTAACCTTACAATGCGATCACCATCCGAAACAATCCATTAGACCTATATCCATATAGGTTAGACGGTAGAGACCGTTAGTCCAATATTTATTAACTAGCTGTTATTTCAGCAAAGATCGATATACTAGATAAAGGAGGTTAATACTCTATACTTGAAGCGTAAAAATTTGCTTTTTATATATACATACAATGGTCCAGGTTGGTATAGGCAAATTTATTTAGATAACATGTGATATTGACTGATATACCTACATTTATTAAAACTAGTCTACTATTGTTGTCAACTTGTCAATTAATCCAATAAAGCAACTTGCATAAATAACCTAAGGTATAGGCTGGTATTTCATCAGCCCTTATTATGTTGCAATACTAGTAGATATTATACAAAGATATTCAAACCGATGATCTTTAAATCTTTAGGCCACAAGGAATTGCAGTGTATATATACAATTAGTGGTACTGAGGGGCTTTTTGCAGTCAGTAGAAATTATCTATGACACAGGCTGATACCGCACTATCAATTAAAACGATACTGTTTCATGTTGCATAGTCAATCCCCAATACAAGCCTGTATCCGACCTTATTACCAGTTGCTACAGCAACCCTGTGGTTTCCTGTCATAGAATAATTCTATCCCCTGTCTCATATAGGCTATTTACAGTCTGATAAACTTATACAAAATAGACGATTTTAAATGTGTGTCTATGTACATATATAATTTTTAAATTTTCTATTAGAGGTTAAATTTTAATTGATCCAGTTCTATACTCCATTAAATTGTCCCAATCTAAACGCTAACCAACAGGAATGTGAGTGCTATATCGGAAAGTACACTAAACACCCATAAACTACCTATTAACCCCTAAACCGAGGCCCTCCTGCATTGCAAATACTATATTAAAGTTATTAACTCCTAATCTGTCGCTCCCGACATCGCCGCCACTAAAAATAATTATTAACCCCTATTCCACCGCTCCCCGACATCGTCACTACTATAATAAAGTTATTAACCCCTAAACTGCTGCTCTCCTGCATCGCCAACACTATTTAAATATTATTAACCCCTAATCTGCTGTCCGCCCACATCACTCCCACTGCACTAAGCCTATTAACCCCTAAACCGCAAGCACCCCACAGCGAAATATACTAAAGTAAACTATTAACCCCTAAACAGAAAGCCCCCTACATAGCAATAAACTAGTAACCCCTAAACCTAACAACCCCCTAACTTTATTATGAAATTACAATTTCCCTATCTTAAATTAAATTAAAACTTACCTGTCAAATTAAAAGAACTAAGTTTAAACTAAAATTAAACTAATATAATTATTAAACTAAAAATAAACTAACTACCAATTAAATAAAACTAAACTACACATTAAAAAAATCCTAACACTAATCTAAAAATTACAAAGTATCTAATTACAAAAAATAAAGACTAAATTACAAAAAATAACAAACACTAAATTATGAAAAATAACAAACGAAATTATCAAAAATAAAAAAGAATTACATCAATAGGAGAGCTGCTTAAATCCTATTGGCTGATTTGAACAGCCAATAGGATTTTAGCAGCTCTAATTACTATTGGCTGATTCAAAATTTTCAGCCAATAGGAATGCAAGAGATGCCATTTTGAAACGGCTCCCTTGCATTGAAGATTCAGTGTACGTTGGCGACCGTAGAAGAGGATGCTCTGCGCCGGATGTCTTCAGGATGGACCCGCTCCGCACAGCCGGGATCAAGCTAGAAGATGCCGTCTGGATTAAGACTTCTTGCTGCTGCTGGCAGCCATTTTACTCACCTCTCTTGCTGACACTGGGGCATACTGTGTGATGCTGCTCATTTCCTGCACTTCCTTTTATGGCCAGACTGGTGTACATCATCCTAGTGGGACAGGATGCAGTCTCAGAATTGTGATGTCATCACTTATTATTTAAAGGGCCTCTGTTCAGTATGCTTTGCCCTTGCGTTGTCTCAGACCTGTTTGTGACAGCTGCTGTGTATTACCTGACTGTCTGACATATTAAAAAAGACAGAATGAATTGCGCTAAAGTTTCTGACTCTAAGCGAACTTGTTATAATTTTTATCTATATATGTTTTATTTTATTTAATTTTATATTGTTGTATATAATATATATTTTAAATATAACAAAATCCGTTTTTTTTGTAAGAACACCAAGATAGATTACATTAATATAAACAAATAAATGAATAAATGACAATGGTATAAACAACTTGTTATGGCACTTATACAATACTGAGTTTTTTGGGGGTAATACAGCCCCTTTAGTGAATAATAGTGTTAGGTATTGTTATCTATAATACCTTTATATAGTTACTTATGTCCACAAGAGTTGTCCATTATCTCACAAATGTCCAGCAAAAGATATGTTAATGGAAGTTCCTTAAGTGACAGGAATAACTGAGTAGCCATATCTGCGCTGCCTTTGACCAGCCAGGTGATCCAGGACCTCAGCTCGAATGCAGTGACATGTAAGGAAAAAGAAGAAAAAGGCGCACAGGGCCAAACTCAAGTGAAGGTTCTTTTATTACAGGTTAATACACGCATTAAATCAATACACTTACAAGATTCGCAAGTGTTGAAAGCATATCAAGTTGAGCACTGTGTTTACACAGCTGCTATGTCTTCCACACCAGGCTTTGATGTATATCGTCAGGCAAGGTGTCCGGAACCCCTGCACTGACTGCCGTATGAGCAGAAAGTCAAAACAGCTGATCAGTCACTTCCGGATAGTCTGTATAGCCTAACGCGTTTCCCCTGATCAGCAGTCGGGCTTCTTCAGGAGGCAGATTGAAAGATGAATATCCTCAATATTGCGCCTTTTTCATTTAAAGGAGGAATGTCCAATCACCATGGAGGGGTGTGTTTAGTAGCCAATCATAATGGTAGGTGTGTCTGTTGTTTCTCCTCATGCGTTACATATGGATGCTAATAATTTCTAAGCTGCACCGGACTTTGCTAAACCATTTCATATTGTATACCAGGTTCACTGTTAAGCAATATTCATTATAACATTGACATGCAAATACAGATTCTTAATTCATATACAATTCATATCCATTATAAACTTAGCAGTAAACGGTTATAGATGAAAATTAACATACACATAAAAAAACCTGATACATTCAATATATTGTTATTAAAACCAAATGTAGAATGTAAAAGCAATTAAATTGATGTAAACGATTAAATAAATAACTCTAAAAGCGATAATTTAATTAAATAACTTGATAAAAATCTACTATAAAATCAATTCATAAGTGTATAAAAATGTGTTCTATAAACTAACATTAATTGTGTGGATTCTAACTACAATAGCTGTAATTGTGTAGCAGATGATCATGTTTTCTGACGATTCACTTGACTCCTATGTACTTGTGTGCAGGTGTCCTGAAACTACCTATGTACGGTGTGATGAGAGCAGGATGTGATGTCACTAGTTTGGGGGCGGGGCTTAGGTCCTGTAGTCTGTGTAGCAGTTAGTGAGTACAATCAACCTGACCAGATGTGTATTGCTATGCTCTGTAATAAAATAGAGTTGTACCATCATTGCTTTGTCCTGCATCTCATGACATGGTGTCAGAAGTTCTGGACTGCGCTTCTGTTCCTGATCGATTGCAATGTCAAAGTTTACCCCACCTGAGCCTTTTGACTTCTCTCAGCCTGCAGCTTGGCCCACATGGCGTCAGCGGTTTCAGCGCTTCAGGATTGCTTCCAAACTGAACAAAGAGAGTGGTGAAGTACAAGTTAATTCTCTTTTATACTCTATGGGGAAAGATGTGGAGCCAGTGTTCAATGCTTTTACTTTCCAAGAAGGGGAAGAATTTAACTTTGATATAGTTATGGATAAACTCAGTGCCCACTTTGTGCCCAAAAGAAATGTGATTCATGAGAGAGCGTGTTTTCACAAACGTAATCAGCGTGTGGGAGAATCTGTGGAGTCATTTGTGTGCAGCCTGTATGAACTAGCTGAATTCTGTGAGTTTGCTGTTGCTAAAGAAGAGCAAATCAGAGACAGAATAATTATTGGAATTGCAGATGCTGAAGTCTCACTGAAGCTGCAGTTAGAGCCTGATTTAACGTTAGATGGGGCTATTAGGATGGCCCGCCAGAGTGAACTGGTGAAAAAGCAAAGTGCTGATCTGAGGTCTGAGAGTATTGTGGATGAAGTGCAACAGTCTAGGAAAACTGCTAGTGAAAGGCATAGTGTGAGCGGTAGATCTAAAGTACTGGAAAGGCCTAGAAGTGGATGGGAGCAACATGCCCGATGCACACGGTGCTACCGGGCTCATGATCAGAGTGCTATATGCCCAGCCAGAGATAAAAGATGCAGAAAATGTAACAGAATAGGCCATTTTGAAGTTGTGTGTAAAACTGAATACATAAAGGAGATGCAGGTGGACAGTGACCAGGAGGGTCAGGAAGTGTCTTTTGTGGGGTCCGTTGTGGAATGGACAAGCTCAGAGGAAGATTGGAAAGTTACTTTTACTGTAATGGGAGCCAAAGTTGATTTTAAGATTGACACAGGAGCAGATATCACTGTAATGTCTCTTGCTGAATTTATGAAACTGCCTCGACAGCCCCAGCTGGCGAAGGTTACTACAAATGTCCATAGTCCTGGTGGCCGCATTGATTGTGTGGGGAAATTTCTTGCCAGCTGTGAGTACAAGCAAAGGAAATTCACCATGTGGGTGCATGTGATCCGAGGTCAGTGTGTTAACAATTTATTGAGTAGAAAAGCAGCCTGTGACTTGGGCCTCGTGGCCAGAGTGAATGAGATTTCCGAAGATATGTTTAGCGAGTTGGGCCTACTGAACTGCAAACCTGTCCGTATAGCACTTAAAAGTGACGCAGTCCCATACAGTATTTCTACTCCGTTCCCGCTCATGCCCCAAGTGGAGAAAGAGCTTATGCGCATGAAGTCTATGGGGGTTATTGAAGAGGTTGTTGAAGCGACTGATTGGTGTGCCCCCATTGTTCCAGTTGCAAAGAAAAACGGAAAGGTGTGCATCTGTGTGGACCTGAAAAGGTTGAATGAGGCGGTGAAGAGAGAGAGATTTGTGCTGCCGACATTAGAAGATATAGCTCCAAAGTTGGCTGGGGCTAAGTTCTTTTCCACATTAGACGCTTCTAGCGGCTTTTGGCAGATCCCCCTGGATCCAAAGTGGCGCAAACTGACTACCTTTATCACACCGGTAGGTCGGTTCTGCTTCTGCAGACTCCCCTTTGGGATATCCTCCGCTCCTGAAATCTTTCAAAGGGAAATGAGTTCTCTCCTGAGTAACCACGTGGGCACGGCAGTCGTCATGGACGACATTCTAGTGTATAGGTCTACGGTGGAGGAGCATGATCAGCGTTTAAGTTGTGTACTACAGGCTATCAAAGAGTCTGGGCTGAAGCTGAATAAAGAAAAATGTCATTTCAGGAAAACTGAATTATGTTACTTTGGGCATATCATCAATGGGGATGGCATCAAGCCAGACCCAGAGAAAATTTGTGCTATTGAACAGATGAAAAGTCCTTCTGATGTACATGAGCTGAGACAGATATTGGGCCTTGTAAATTACGTGGGCAAGTTTCTTCCAGATTTATCTACAGTTTTACACCCTATCACAGAGTTGCTTAAGAAAGACGTTGCCTGGGTCTGGGGACCTTCACAAGAAAAAGCTTTTTTCTGCATGCCAAGTCCCTGTAGGGTCTAGACTGTGGTTAGTGCTGATGCAAGCAGTTATGGGTTGGGGGCTGCACTCCTGCAGCTGAATGAAAATAAACTACAGCCCATCGCCTACTGTTCCCGCACACTGACGGCTGCGGAGTCAAAATACGCTCAAATTGAGAGAGTGCCTGGCTGCAGTTTGGGCCTGTGAGCGCTTTCAGTGTTATCTAGTGGGTTTGGAGAAATTTAGTCTGGAAACTGACCACAAACCACTAGTCCCTCTAATCAACTCCTATGACATTGACAAAACACCCTTGAGATGCCAGAGACTTTTAATGAGACTGCTCAGGTTCAATGTTCAGGCAGTGCATGTGCCGGGGAAACAACTGGTTGTGGCGGATACACTATCCAGGCTCCCGCTGGCTGCTGCTGAAGAATCCTCCACAGAATCTGAGGTGAAAGTGTATGTTGATTCTGTTCTGGCCTCTAAGTCCATTTCTTCAAGGAAACTGGAGGAAATAAAGAGAGAGACATATTTGGACACAGATCTGCAAGAGGTTATAAGGTACATAAAAGAAGGCTGGCCCGAGAGCCGGGCAGCCTGGATGTCTTTAAGTGCTTACCAGCCAGAGAGGTCGCAGTTCACGGAGCTGGAGGGGTTGGTGCTGTTCCATGACTGCATTGTAATTCCTGTCAGCATGAGGAAGGAGATGTTAAACAGGATTCACGATGGCCACTTAGGCATTACAAAGTGCAGAGAAAGGGCAGCTACAGCTGTGTGGCGGCCTGGGATCAGCTCCGACATTGCAAATCACGTGTCTAAATGTGCCTTTTGCCGGGAAGCCGGCCTACTCAGAGAAGGGAGCCCTTGATTTCTACTCCGCTGCCTGCGGGGCTGTGGCAGAAAATAGCTGCTGATTTGTGTGAACTGCACGGGAAAAAGTTCCTTGTTGTGATCGACTACTATTCCAGGTATTTGGAGATTCACCCCTGAATGATATCACAAGTCAGGCCGTTATCATTCGCCTGAAGAGCTTGTTCGCCCGCTGGGGCATTCCAATGGAGCTAATGAGTGATAATGGTATGCAGTTCGCTTCTACAGAGTTCAGTGCTTTCAGCAGGGAGTATGATTTTGTACATTCCACGTCAAGTCCACATTATCCGCAGGCCAACGGAATGGCTGAAAGGGCAGTTCAAACCACAAAATTCATTCTAAAGCAATCTGAGCCGTACCTAGCCATCTTGTCATACAGGGCGACGCCCATTCAAGCCACCGGGTTTAGCCCGGCACAGCTGATGCTAGGACGCCAGATTCGCACCACTTTACCCTCAGTGGGTGTCTTCAAGCCGCCTGGCCCTGTTCCTCGGGACGAAGTCCTTACACTACCTGAACGATACAACATCATACCTGATGTTTTAAAGCACGTTATTCCAAACAATTTAGGAATGTTAGGTGATTTATGCCCTTTATGGATTAAAACCAGACTCTGCATCAACTATGTAATTTTCCATGGGAGTTTGCCATGGATCCCCCTCCGTCATACCACAGTCCAGGTGTTAGTCCCCTTGAAACAACTTTTCCATCACTTTTGTGGCCAGAAAGAGTCCCTGTGGGTTTTAAAATTCGCCTGCCTATTGAAGTCTATGGCGGTTCGCCCAGTTCGCAAACTATTGCGGAAGTTCGCGTTCGCCATTCGCTAACGCAAAATTTTAGGTTCGCAACATCACTACTGATATTACTATAACAAATATGAAAAATCATGTATATCACCAGCACTTAAGGGTATAAAAAGTTCATCTTTTATTGAAGGATAAAGTTAAAAATAAGCAACGTTTCGTGACCTTATGTCACTTAATCATGCTTCTGTTACATACTGACAGTTTGTGTCTTTTTAAACATTTGTTTCTCGCGCCAAATTGTTACAAACACTGGCCTAGATTTGGAGTTCGGCGGTAGCCGTCAAAACCAGCGTTAGAGGCTCCTAACGCTGGTTTTAGGCTACCACCGGTATTTGGAGTCAGTGATTAAAGGGTCTAACGCTCACTTTTCAGCCGCGACTTTTCCATACCGCAGATCCCCCTACGCCATTTGCGCATCCTATCTTTTCAATGGGATCTTTCTAACGCCGGTATTTAGAGTCGTTTCTGAAGTGAGCGTTAGAGCTCTAACGACAAAATTCCAGCCACCTGAAAATAGCAGGAGTTAAGAGCTTTCTGGCTAACGCCGGTTCATAAAGCTCTTAACTACTGTACCCTAAAGTACACTAACACCCATAAACTACCTATGTACCCCTAAACCGAGCTCCCCCCACATCGCCGCCACTCGATTTAAATTTTTAACCCCTAATCTGCCGACCGCCACCTACGTTATACTTATGTACCCCTAATCTGCTGCCCCTAACCCCGCCGACCCCTGTATTACATTTATTAACCCCTAACCTGCCCCCCACAACGTCGCCGCCAGCTACTTAAAATAATTAACCCCTAATCTTCCGACCGCAAAGCGCCGCCACCTACGTTATCCCTATGTACCCCTAATCTGCTACCCCTAACACCGCCGACCCCTATATTATATTTATTAACCCCTAATCTGCCCCCCTCAACGTCGCCGACACCTGCATACACTTATTAACCCCTAATCTGCCGAGCGGACCTGAGCGCTACTATAATAAAGTTATTAACCCCTAACCCGCCTCACTAACCCTATCATAAATAGTATTAACCCCTAATCTGCCCTCCCTAACATCGCCGACACCTAACTTCAATTATTAACCCCTAATCTGACGACCGGAGCTCACCGCTATTCTAATAAATTGATTAACCCCTAAAGCTAAGTCTAACCCTAACACTAACACCCCCCTAAGTTAAATATAATTTACATCTAACGAAATAAATTAACTCTTATTAAATAAATGATTCCTATTTAAAGCTAAATACTTACCTGTAAAATAAATCCTAATATAGCTACAATATAAATTATAATTATATTATAGCTATTTTAGGATTAATATTTATTTTACAGGCAACTTGGTATTTATTTTAACTAGGTACAATAGCTATTAAATAGTTAAGAACTATTTAATAGTTACCTAGTTAAAATAATAACAAATTTACCTGTAAAATAAATCCTAACCTAAGATATAATTAAACCTAACACTACCCTATCAATAAATTAATTAAATAAACTACCTACAATTACCTACAATTAACCTAACACTACACTATCAATAAATTAATTAAACACAATTGCTACAAATAAATACAATTAAATAAACTAGCTAAAGTACAAAAAATAAAAAAGAACTAAGTTACAAAAAATAATAAAATATTTACAAACATAAGAAAAATATTACAACAATTTTAAACTAATTACACCTACTCTAAGCCCCCTAATAAAATAACAAAGCCCCCCAAAATAAAAAATTCCCTACCCTATTCTAAATTAAAAAAGTTACAAGCTCTTTTACCTTACCAGCCCTGAACAGGGCCCTTTGCGGGGCATGCCCCAAGGATTTCATCTCTTTTGCCTGTAAAAAAAAACATACCATACCCCCCCCAACATTACAACCCACCACCCACATACCCCTAATCTAACCCAAACCCCCCTTAAATAAACCTAACACTAAGCCCCTGAAGATCTTCCTACCTTGTCTTCACCATACCAGGTTCACCGATCCGTCCTGGCTCCAACATCTTCATCCAACCCAAGCGGGGGTTGGCGATCCATCATCCGGTGCTGAAGAGGTCCAGAAGAGGCTCCAAAGTCTTCCTCCTATCCGGCAAGAAGAGGACATCCGGACCGGCAAACATCTTCTCCAAGCGGCATCTTCAATCTTCTTCCATCCGGTGCGGAGCGGGTCCATCTTGAAGCAGGCGACGCGGATCCATCCTCTTCTTCCGTTGTCTCCCGACGAATGACGGTTCCTTTAAGGGACGTCATCCAAGATGGCGTCCCTCGAATTCCGATTGGCTGATAGGATTCTATCAGCCAATCGGAATTAAGGTAGGAATTTTCTGATTGGCTGATGGAATCAGCCAATCAGAATCAAGTTCAATCCGATTGGCTGATCCAATCAGCCAATCAGATTGAGCTCGCATTCTATTGGCTGTTCCGATCAGCCAATAGAATGCGAGCTCAATCTGATTGGCTGATTGGCTTGGAGAAGATGTTTGCCGAACTCCAAATCTAGGCCATTGTGTCTTAGGCGCCATCTGCTGTTCTATATGTATATTACATCTTAAATTCATTTCTATACTTTTTACAAAGAGGCATTTATGTAACAATATTAAAAACAATAGTCACTCTATGAGTTTTAAAGCAGCTACATTTTTTTCTTTTTTCTTTTTGGGTCTATATGGTTCTTTAAAGTACAGTCACGCGTTTGTTAATTTGTGATAGATATTACTGACATTACACTAATTTATTAAAGGGTTACACAGGAGGGTTTATAAAAAGCATGATAAATCAAAATCTCTATTTAACCCTTTTGGTGCTATGGATTCCATTTTGTGGATCCACCACATTTCCCTTTGTTTGAGCAACTGCTCACGATCTGATCCATTTCTAGGTGTCTGTACCTGTTCTATCACTTGCCAGCGTAATTGGCTAATCCCATGTCCCCTTTCTAAGAAGTGTTTAGCAAGGGGGGCCTCCATATTTTTTCTCCTAATGTTACTACGATGTTGTGTGAGGCGATCCCTAATCTTTTGGGTAGTCTCCCCCAAATAGATAAGGGAACACGGGCACTTGATTAAATAAATAACATGTGTACTGTCACATGTAAAAAATCCATTAATTGTGAATTTTTTCCCACTTTGTGGGTGAAAAAAATGGGGGCCCTTAATGATGGAACTACAAGACATGCACCCCAAACAGGGGTAGCTCCCTTTCTTTTTGCTACCTAGGTATGCCTGTCTGCATTCCCTACTGGGGCCAACATCTGACCTTACCAAGTGGTCCCCTATATTCTTCACTCGCCTATAGGCCATGAGTGGTGGATTTTGCAACTGTAGTATGTCTGGATTGCAATTTTTCAAGATGTGCCAATTCTTTCTAATGATCTTCCTCACCTTGTTACTGTGCGGATTGTGCTGTGATACGAATATTATCCTATCCTTTGTATTTTTGTTGTCCTTTTTGGGTTTGGGATACCTTATCTCCTCTAATTTACTATCAATGAGTTTGGATGGATACCCTCTAGTGAGGAACTTGCGCTTCATCTGTTCTAGTCTGACTGTTCTTTCTTCCTCATTGCTCACTATTCTCTGCACTCTCAGCAGCTGACTTTTAGGCAAGGAGTCCACCAGTCTCCTAGGATGAAAGCTATCATATTTCAACAGTGTATTCTTATCTGTCTCCTTTACATATAAATCAAATTTCAAGCCATTAACTGATTTACTTATCTTTGTGTCTAGAAAGGTAACGGTCTCCTCACTATAGGTAACGGTAAAATATAAGCCTCTTACCTCTGCATTAAGCTCCCTAACAAATCTCTCTAGGGTTCCAACGTTACCCCACCACACGCCAAATATGTCATCTATGTACCTCCACCAAACTGCTCCATATTTCTTGTAGAGGTGATTTTCATAGACTCTTCTCTCTTCGAATTCGTTCATAAACAAATTGGCGTATGATGGGGCGACGTTGGAGCCCATTGCCGTATCTTTGACCTGGATAAACCAATCATCCTGAAAGAGGAAATAGTTCCAATATAAGACTAGGCACAATAATTTCTCCACAAAATCACATTGATCAGCCGTGTATCTACCGCTCACCATGTAGGTAATTGTAGGTAGTTTATTTAATTAATGTATTGATACTGTAGTGTTAGGTTTAATTGTAACTTAGGTTAGGATTTTTTTTACAGGTAATTTTGTAATTATTTTAACTATTTTAGCTATTAAATAGTTCTTAACTATTTAATAGCTATTGTACCTGGTTAAAATAAATACAAAGTTACCTGTAAAATAAATATAAATCCTAAAATAGCTATAATATAATTATAATTTATATTGTAGCTATATTAGGATTTATTTTACAGGTAAGTATTTAGCTTTAAATAGGAATAATTTATTTAATAAGAGTTAATTAATTTCGTTAGATTTAAATTATATTTAACTTAGGGGGGTGTTAGTGTTAGGGTTAGACTTAGCTTTAGGGGTTAATACATTTATTAGAATAGCGGTGAGCTCCAGTCAGCAGATTAGGGGTTAATGTTTGAAGTTAGGTGTCGGCGATGTTAGGGAGGGCAGATTAGGGGTTAATACTATTTATTATAGGGTAAGTGAGGCGGATTAGGGGTTAATAACTTTATTATAGTAGCGCTCAGGTCCGGTCGGCAGATTAGGGGTTAATAAGTGTAGGCAGGTGGAGGCGACGTTGTGGGGGGCAGATTAGGGGTTAATAAATATAATATAGGGGTCGGCGGTGTTAGGGGCAGCAGATTAGGGGTACATAGGGATAACGTAGGTGGCGGTCAGCAGATTAGGGGTTAAAAAAATTTAATCGAGTGGCGGCGATGTGGGGGGACCTCGGTTTAGGGGTACATAGGTAGTTTATGGGTGTTAGTGTACTTTAGAGTACAGTAGTTAAGAGCTTTATGAACCGGCGTTAGCCCAGAAAGCTCTTAACTACTGACTTTTTTCCTGTGGCTGGAGTTTTGTCGTTAGATGTCTAACGCTCACTTCAGACACGACTCTAAATACCGGAGTTAGAAAGATCCCATTGAAAAGATAGGATACGCAATTGACGTAAGGGGATCTGCGGTATGGAAAAGTCGCGGCTGAAAAGTGAGCGTTAGACCCTTTTTTGAGTGACTCCAAATACCGGAAGTAGCCTAAAACCAGCGTTATGAGCCTCTAACGCTGGTTTTCACAGCTAACGCCAAACTCCAAATCTAGGCCTCTGTTTGCCTGTACAAGTTTTCCTGCTCTATTTCCTCTTCTTCTCTTTCTAAAGATCTTTTTCTTTGTATTGTTCTGTCCTGTTGTAATGGTTTGTGGTTTCTTATCTGTTCTACCCCTAAAAAATGCTGGGTCTCCTGTATTCCTTTGGGTTTGGCCCCATATCTCTCCCAATTGTAACTATGTTGATTAGGATTCTGCTCTAACACCCCATATTTATTATTTACGGGGACTTGTATTGATAACTAGTATCCACATTTTCCCTAAAGCTATGTCTCCACTGTAAATGCTGATTAGGTGGTTCTTGTTTTTTATTATTATTATGCTGCGGAGTATGCTGATAGTTAGAGGGATTTTTTTGTTGTTGTTTATCATAAGTATTATATTCTCTATCATTCTTACGATGGTAATTTTGATTTCTATTGTGGTTATAGCTAGTATTATAGTTAGTATTATAATTATTTGGTCCCTTGTAATTACTATGATTGTAATAATGGTGTGAATTGGTTTTATTCTTATTTAGATGTTGTGTATGTTCTGTCTGACTTCCCTCCTGGTTCCTGATCCCTGGCTTGTTCCTGACTCTGCTGTTCTCCTTGTTCCTGATTCCGGCTTGTCTGACTACTCGCTTTGGCTTCTGACTTGGCTCGTCTGACTATTCGCTTTGGCTCCTGACTCGGCTCGTCTGACTATTTGCTTTGGCTCCTGACTCGGCTCATCTGACTACCAGCTCTGGTTTTGATTCCTGGCTTGTGGACTTTTTATTATTTTTTTGCTATTAATAAAAGGTGTGATTATTTTTGCACTTCTCGCCACCTGGATGAAGATCATTCAAGCGGGACTTCAAAAACTGGTGGACCGTCGGGGGTTAGTGTTAGGTTTTTTTTAAGGGTTTTTTGGGTGTTTTTTTTTTTAGATTAGGGTTTTGGCAGTAAAAGCGCTAAATGCCCTTTTAAGGGCAATACCCATACAAATGCCCTTTTCAGAGCAATGGGTAGATTAGGTTTTTTAGATATTTTTATTTTTTTTATTTTGTGGGTTTAGTTTTTTTAGTGGGTCTTTGTAAAAAAAATTTCAGGTAAAAGAGCTGTTTAACTTAGGGCAATGCCATACAAAAGGCCCTTTTAAGGGCTATTGGTAGCTTATTCTAGATTAGGTTTTTTATTTTGGGGTGTTTTTTTTTTAAATGGGTATTAGAATAGGAATAATTTTTATTATTTTTGATAATTTGTTTGTTATTTTGTGTAATGTATTTTTTTTTGCTTTGGGTGGGTTTTAATTTTTAGATTAGGGCTTGGGCAGCAAAAAGAACTAAATGCCCTTTTAAGGGCAATGCCCATACAAATACCCTTTTCAGGGCAATGGGTACATTCCTCCTTTAAAAAACTTAACAGGGAGACTCAGAATTAGATTGAAAAATTACAGAGTGAGATTAAATTAAGGAAAAGACGCAAACTGATTAGGGACCAAGATGACTATAGAAGGAACAAAATATACATTTATCGTAACAGAATGAACACTAGAAATTATTATGATTCTGGAACCGATAACTCTGACATTGACTCTGATCCTGATAATGTTACTCCAGCTATTAATCAAGAACAACACCCTTTAGGGGTAGGACAAGGAGAGGGGGGAAGCGGCAACACGCGAAGGCCCCCTCAGGAGAGAAGAGAAGGAGGGGGAGGGAGGAGAAATAGAGGCCATTATATGATAACCAGAAACAGACTAAGAAACAATTAGAATATGATACCACGTCTCTTTTAGGTGAACCTCCTACTAAACAGGTATCTAACATTGTTAACTTATCCTCTCTTCCCCTAAATCTGGGACACATTAAGCTTTTAGAAAAGGGACTAAGCTTCTGTCCCTCTAACAGATTAGATCTTTTTGAGGTCACTAAAGACCTACACCTCTTTGCTCGTAAATTAGCATTAAAGAAAATAATGACCACTATTGATTTCAGTAGTGGGAGTGATAGGGAAGCCTTACATAAGTTGGAAACATTGGCCTATGAACAGTCTGATTAACAAATAGATATTTGCCCCAGATCCAATCTTAAGAAAAAGTCCACGTATATGCCTTCTTTTTCTGCAATACCCAATATATCTGTGTTTGTGCAGAGTGTTTCTGAACAGTTTGCGCAAATACAGACTATTGGAATTATTAATGACAATTTGTCTTATGGTGTACGTAAAGCCTTAGATGATCTTATCAGCCATAAAGAGTTGGTCATTAAACCCACCGATAAGGGTGGGAATGTTGTAATTTTAGATCAAGACTATTATATTTGGGAAGCTATACGTCAACTTTCGGATGGTAGTCAATACACTCCAGTACTATTTATGATTTTCAAAAATCACATAATGAGTTATTATTTCTTTTAAATGATGCTAGGAGATCAAATTTGATTACTAGTCAAAAACAAAGTTTATTGTATAATGCAAAATCTAAAATTCCAGTTTTTTTACTGGATTCCCAAACTTCACAAATCACTGCTAAAACCTCCGGGCCGTCCTATCATTTCTGGGATAGGGGGCCCTACTGAAGGTATTAGCAGATACCTGGGCTTTTTCTTACAGTCCTTTGTTAATGAACTTAGGCCCTTTATCCAAGATTCTACTGATGTAATTAAGAAATTATATGGAATCACTGTGACCAATAATACTTTGTTGGTATATTTGGACATTGAATCTTTATACTCCTCTATCCCACATTTTGTCGGATTGAAGGCTAGTAGATCCTTTTTGGAGACCAGAGGGTCTGGGTATGAGAAACATACTCAATTTGTTACTAATCTTCTTAAATTTGTACTTACAAATAATATTTTCCTGTTCAATGGGAAATATTATAGACAAAAACGTGGTACAGCCATGGGGGCTACATGTGCACCGACCTATGCTTATTTATACCTAGGATGGTGGTAAAACAACATTGTGTTTGGTAAACATGCTGCATGGGTTGATGCACACGTTGCCCTCTGGATTCGTTATGTGGACGACATACTTATCTTATGGGAAGGAACAGAACAGGAGCTCCTCAATTTTGTGTCTGTTCTTAATTTGAACAATTTGAATATCTTTCTTACATGTAGCTATGATGTTAATGCAATCAGTTTTTTGGATCTCCATGTTAGCAAAAGAGAGAATGCTATTGTAATTGAGGTATATTGTAAACCTACGGCATCCAACAGCCTTTTGTTGGGATCTAGCCATCATCCGGAAAACCTCAAAAAAGGTATTCCATATGGGTAATTTTTTAGATTGCGCAGGATTTGTACTGATGATTACACTTTTTTTTTTTTTTTTTTTTTTTTTAATACATTTTTTATTGAGGTAATGAGCGTTAACATAGAAACAAAACATATGTCCAGTAACAAAACAGGTCTGTAAATGACAATTTAAACTGTATAAGTTAACCAAACCACAAGTCTAGCATGGAGAAAATAAATTTTGACTAAAAGTACAAGATTATGTCTAGAATGTGGATTGTAAGATATATAGTATATAGGGATGGAAGAGGAGATATGAGACTTACGTGAGGTTGAGATGGTAAACTGGCACATATGGTAAAGAGACCTCATTTTATGACCTTTGGCATAATACGGGTAAAAATGGTCCCCATCTTACTGCAAAGACCTTAACGTATCTATTCAGAGTGACTTATGGCAAGATGGGGTTAGTAAGAAGGTTTTATTTTAGGGGAAGGGGGGATTCAGCGGGCAAGAGCCGCTTTGGTTAAAAAAAAAAGGGGAAACAAAGGGGGGGGGGGGCGTGTCTGGGTGTGTGAGAGGTGTAGTATTGTTATTATAGTTTAGTAGGAGCTCCACCAATCCCGCCAGAAACTTAATGGGGTGGACTAAAGGGTGGTTGAAGCGTGGTTACCTCCAAAGATATCCATAGCCAAACTAAGGCCTTACCAAAATTATAAACTAAGTATTTATATTGGCAGAGATACATGGAGCTCGTGACTAAGCAGAAATGACCAAGGAAATGCTATAGATATATGGTAGCTTGTGCTGTGATGTTATGGAAACTGCATGTATGGCATGCTGACTGTATACTAATCTAAAGAAGGGGTAATGGGACCGTGGAGGGGGTCTAAAACTATTTTGGCAGATGACTGTCACTGATCCCTCGGGAAATCTCAGTAGCTTTAGATTGTCGGCTCAAATTAGCTATAGAGGGTTGCTGACGACCAATTATGCATTGAGCCTGTGGAACTAAATATCTCTTCTCAGAGAACGTATTATGGAAACCCATGAGGTACAATTTTGCCTTTGAAGACTCTATAAAGTACTAAAAACAATAAATCTGAGAGATTTCTGCAGACACATAGAGTCATGAAGCCTGTGCAGTGTGATACTGTATGATTGTGGCTTTATTTATAAACTAATGTATGTAACTTTGTTTAAGGGATATTAGCGAGGGTGTTTTCACTTTTCAACTGGTCTAAATGATCAACCATCAGAGGGGAGTAATTGCCAAATACCAGAGTATGAATATGGGGCCCACAAGTAATACTAGACTATAATGAATTTGGGGAGATAGTATGATTTGCTTCAGTAATGGTTGAGACTTGTTAAGGGTATGACAATGTACAATATTATTTAGACATTAGAGTATGCTAGGACTTATAATCTGGGACGAGCTCAGTAAACTTTGGGTAAGAACACTTAAAATACAGTTGGACCGAGTTAATAAGATATGACAGTGTTATATTTTATATGGCCTAGCAGGGGAGAGATCTCTCTTAAAATCAAAATAAACTAAATGTCATGGCAAAAAAGGTGGCTAATACATAAAAATAATTTTCCATTATTCTAGTCATTAGATATGTAAACTCTATGTATGGTGCTCTATGTTGTTGCCTGGAGTATAAATGTTAAGATGGGTATAGGTAAAGGAGGATATGAATATGAAGGTTTAGGAGGGTAGTTTTCTACAGTAAAATATATGTGACATGATGGCTGGACTACGTTGCCATCCTATCCTGTAGTAATATGGATATATCACACGAGCTATGTGACTATAGCAAGTAATAAAAGCACAATAACTGCCTATAGCTATGAATAATACATAACAATGAGTATTAGTAACCAATATGTCTATGACGCCAGCAGCCTTGTAAAAAAAGAAAAAAAACAAAAAAAACAATGTAAAGGTGAAAATGACATAGGCTAAGGATTATCTAACTAATTTCTCATCTATATAAGTTTGAGTTGAAGTATTAACAAGCTTGAGAGAATATATAAAAGACCTTCAGCTGAAATTTTACTTTCTAAAGGACTCAATATTTCTAATGTAGATGATAAAGCCAATTCTAGGGCTAGATGTCTAAATATATACTATATAACCTCATTAGGCTGACTAACAGCGATTAGTTATATGCCTATACATATATGTGTGGGCAGAGCTATGCTCTTTAGTAGTCATATCAGTCTATACAGTAAAATGATAAAACTTTTAGCGAAAATATGGAGGAAGCTACAGGAGTATTCCCAATGGTTTTGGGAGCTTACACTTCAATTTACAAGAATCAATATAGCATAACAGTTAGCAGTAATATAACAATGTTTTAGGAGATTTGGACGATCAGTGCAATAAAACTATGTAGTGTTAGGAGGCTGAAGATGAAGAGCTGCGAGAGTTAAACTAAGCATTGAAGTAGTTAATAGTCCCAATGTATTGTGAGATCTCAGCAGGGGAGTCATAAGAGACCCAAGAT
Source organism: Bombina bombina (assembly GCF_027579735.1). NCBI lineage: Eukaryota > Metazoa > Chordata > Amphibia > Anura > Bombinatoridae > Bombina > Bombina bombina. The sequence goes on from NC_069499.1 coordinate 1,221,831,155, forward strand.
GTAGTGTTGGCCATTCAGAAGGCTTAAGGGGTTGTATTGAGGCAGGGAAATATAGGTATTAACATAAATACGATATAAAGTAGAGTATAACATATAGATCTATAAACTAAAACTCAAATATCATCAAACCTGCAAAATATACAAAAACCAAATAACGCCGTCAGCAAAACACTGGAGTGTACTGGGGTCTACATATCTTATATAACTTTGTATTCAGCCAATGCCCGATTTAAGTCCGCAGATAACTCCATGCTGAAAGTCCAGTAAGTTGATTAGGACTGAGCGTAGTCTACAGTTTGTGGGGTAAAATGCGGTTCCAGATGGAGTTATGGAGTGAACTGCCCGCCAGAGGAGTAGTGATTCCGAAGTCTGGTCACAGCAGCCAGCTGCATCTCCCCAGTGTGAGGCCAGAGACAGCAGAGGAAATTCCCCGTCCGGATTTAGAAGCGGGCTGAAATGTGTTAATACAGAGAGCCGCTCAGCGGTGTGCCGCTCCTCTCTATAGCTCAAGGTAAGAACCACGGGTTTCTTCTCAGCTTTGCCTGACGAGTACGATCCGGCCTGAGATGGTGTCTTATCTCTGCCCCCACATCTTGTAGCGAGGTCCAGGTACGTTCCTGACTTCTCTTCAAGAGGCATCACAGGTTGTATTAATTCTGATTGACCCTCAAATAGGTGATCAGCGGCAGATCTCGAATTAACAGGTAGCTGGACTTCCGTTGTCTGAGGGCTGTTCTTTAAAGCTTCGGTAAGAGCGTTAAATTGAGCGTCCATCTTGAGGGCAAGGTTAATGATCAGTAAGTGGAAAGTCTCGTAGTTCACCTCCATTATGTATTTGCAGCTGAGAAGCAGCTCAGACCGGAAGGATGTATTAGTGCTAAAAGTACTAGGCCGTCACCTCGCCTCTCTAACTGTCCAAAGCAGCTCCAGATGGGAGGATTTCTAAAATATTGGTATCAGTTAATGCAGCGCCTCCTCCAGAAGCAGAATCGCATTGTTCAGACAGTAAATGTACAGCCATGGTATAGATAATTAGTAGATTATCCCTTAAGGTATTGAGAGCATCCATTTTTTCATCCTATCATGGCCGTGATCAGGACACGCCCCCCCTGATGATTACACTTTTAACAAACAGGCTGCTGAGATGGCCAGTAGGTTCCATGAAAGAGGATATTCAAAAAGGGCCCTTTTCAAAGCCAGAAACCAGAATAGAAGGGATCTTTTATTTCAAAATAAAGAATCTAAAAATGAGGAAACCACTACTAAGATTAGATTTATTACACAATTTAATTCCTATTGGGATAAAATCAAAACTCTTACAAAAAATTGGCATCTGTTATTTCTAGATCCTGTTTTACAGGAATATGTAGGAGATTATCCCCTTATGTCGGCACGAAGGGCCAACAACCTCAAAGACCTTTTAGTTAAAAGCGAATTTAATCAAGTTAAAAATACTAATTGGTTAGAAACATATTCTCATAAAATTGTAGGATGTTTCCCCTGCAATCATTGTGTTTGCTGTGAATTTGTCAAAAAAAAAAAAAACTTTGAAAGCAGTACCAATAAAGTCTATACAATTAAGTCTTTTATCAACTGTTCCACTACAGGTGTCATATACCTTTTGTCATGTTCATGCCCTTTATTTTATATAGGGAAAACTTATAGGGAATTTCGTTCACGTATAACGGAACATTGAGATGACATTAAGGATTTTAATATTGACAGTCCAATTGCAAGGCATTTTGCACAGCATCACAGGTCCAAAACTGAAAGTTTAACATTTGTTGGCATTGAATCAGTAAAAGCCAGTAGGAGAGGAGGTAACATTGACACAATCCTTCTTCAAAAGGAGACCAGATGGATCTATAACCTTAAAACATTGTCCCCTAATGTGTTAAATGAAAAGTTGGAGTTGGCCTCCTTCTTAACCTGATATTCTGCAAAAGATACTTTCTCTTTAAATAATAAGCAGTGTTCCTGCTTTCCCCTCGGAGATTTCATTATTCTGCGAGAAAACTTCTATTTGAATTTACGTATAATATAATTGATTTTGAATAATTAATATAAGATAACTTTGTTCCTGGTCTGTCGCTACCTCTACTCATCTGGGAAATCCCCTTACTTTGCTTCCCCTCAGTGGCTTGTGGGACAATCGTTGTGGGTGATATCTGCATGTGGATAAGTATTCGATTGAACGTTTCTAGGAGCACACGCTGGATACGTGTTTTATTCACATACTATCTGAAAGTGCAGCACCTTTGGCCTTTGACATGAATGAAATTAACTTACCTGTGCCACACACTAAGGTGTAATAACTGTGATTATGCATGGATATGTCAGGTGTCTGAAGACTTAACATCTGCTTGTGGATCTGTCTCGCTTTAAGCTGATCATTCTTTGCTTGTGTACCACGCTTTACAGCACTAATTGGAGAACTTTATTGGCATTGATTGCTTCGCTGAGCCTTACTAATATTCATGCATCTATGCTTTTTTGCTTTGCATATCTTTTCCAAGCAACCTTTTGGGACAGTTATACAACAAGTTTTAGTGGTGAACCACTTGAGTCATTTCCTTGGCTACATCTTTGCATATTATTATTTATGGGGATCCCTAACATGCATATGTTTTTATGTTTATATGTTTTTATTAATAAATGTATTTGTTGATTTTTGCACAGTTTGTACATATCTTCTCCTTCCTTTATATATATATGATTATATTGTCTTATAGGTGCTGTTTTGCCTAGACTTTGGACTGCACTGATTTGTACAGTCCTCTCTCTTCTAACATGTATATATAGAATTTCCTTTTCTAGGTTGCACTTTAAGATTTATGCCACTAATTTAAAGTGAAGTGAGCAGTACAGCTTTACTACTATTCTACATTAGGTTTTACTTTATTTTTATTTTGTGGGTTTGGGGGGGTAGGGGTTTATATACTGGTATACTTGGTAGTTTATTATAGATTAGGGTTTTTTTTTATTTTGGGGGTGTTTTTTGTTTTTTTTAAAGGGTATTAGAATAGGGATAATTTTTATTGTTTTGTATAATTTCGTTTGTTATTTTTTTTTAATGGTAGTTTTTTTTATTTTTTGTAAATTTAGTGTTTTTTATTTTTTGTAATGTTAGGTTTTAGTGTAAGGCAGTTTCAGTTTTATTTCACAGTTAAAGGGACTCTCGGGTCAAATTAAATTTTCATGATTCAGATACAGCATGTCATTTTAAACAACTTTCGAGTTTACTTCCATTAAAAAAAAATGTGCACAGTCTTTTATATTTACACTTTTTGAGTCACCAGCTCCTACTGAACATGTGCAAAAATTCACAGACTATACGTATATGCATTTGTGATTGGCTGATTGCTATCACATGGTACAGGGGGGAGTGGAAATATACATAACTTTGAAATTTGTGAGAAAAAAATCTTCTACTCATTTGAAATTCAGAGTAAATGCTATTGTATTGTCTTGTTATCTTGCTTTTGTTGATTATGCAAATCTAATGTGTTTACTGGTCCTTTAAGTTTGTATTTATTTTCACTAGGTAGTTAATAAATAGTTAATAACTATTCACTATCTAGTCTACCTAGTTAAAATAAATACAAACTGACCTGTGAAATAAAAATAAAACCTAAGATAACAACAATATAACTATTAGTTATATTAAAGCTAGCTTAGGTTTTATTTCACAGGTAAGTATGTATTTAGTTTTATTATTATTATTATCGGTTATTTGTAGAGCGCCAACAGATTCCGCAGCGCTATAAACAAAGGGGGAGTACAACAAAACAATTATAGGGTAGAGGGCCCTGCCAAGAGTTGCACTGTTGTAGTCAGCTCTTAAGAAGGTGATCTACAGACAGCTGGACTTTTAGGCTTACATGCTAAGAGGGTTCAGGGGATTGCAGTGGAGGAGAGGAACTGGTATTAGGAAAGGTTAGCGTAGGTTGTATGCGTCCCTGAACAGTAGAGTCTTTAGGGAGCACTTGAAGCTTTTAAAACTAGAAGAGAGTCTTGTGGAGCGAGGCAGAGAGTTCCATAAGATGGGAGCCAGTCTGGAGAAGTCCTGTAAACGGGAGTGTGATGAGGTGACAAGAGAGGAGGAGAGTAGGAGGTCATGAGCAGAGCGAAGGGGACGGGAGGGAGAGTATCTGGAGACAAGGTCTGAGATGTAGCGGGGAGCAGTGCAGTTGAGGGCTTTGTATGTAAGAGTGAGAGTTTTGTGTTTGATCCTAGAGGCAAGAGGAAGCCAGTGAAGGGATTGGCAGAGAGGCGCAGCAGATGAAGAGCGACGTGTAAGGAAGATGAGTCTGGCAGAGGCATTGATTATGGATTGTAAATGAGCTAGGCGGTAGGAGGGGAGACCAGAGAGGACAGAGTTGCAGTAATCAAGGCGGGAAAGAATGAGAGAGTGGATTAAAATCTTAGTTGTGTCTTGTGTAAGGAAGTGTCTAATTTTAGAGATGTTTTTAAGGTGGAAGCGGCAGGCTGTGGCCAAGGACTGAATGTGAGGAGTGAAGGAAAGATTTGAGTCAAATGTGACCCCGAGACATCGGGCATGCGGGGTAGGGGTAATGATGGAGTTGTCGACAGTTATAGAGATATTGGGGGTGGAGATTTTGGAAGAAGGGGGGAAAATGAGGAGCTCAGTTTTGGAGAGATTTAGCTTGAGGTAGTGAGAGGACATCCAGGAAGAGATGTGAGAAAGACAGTTAGTGACACGGGTTAGCAAGGAAGGAGATAGTTCTGGTGCAGAGAAGTAGATTTGGGTGTCATCGGCATACAGATGATATTGGAAACTGTGGGACTTAATAAGGGAACCTAGTGATGACGTATAGATTGAGAAGAGAAGGGGACCGAGGACAGAGCCTTGCGGTACTCCGACAGAAAGGGGTGACGGGGCAGAGGAGGCCCCAGAGAAGGCTACACTGAAGGTACGGTTTGACAGGTAGGAAGAGAGCCACGAAAGGGCTGTGTCACAGATGCCGAAGGATTGGAGGGTTTGGAGCAAAAGAGGGTGGTCGACAGTGTCAAAGGCTGCGGACAGATCAAGGAGGATAAGCAGAGAGAAGTGGCCTTTTGATTTAGCTGTAAGTAGGTCGTTGGTGACCTTAACAATAGCTGTCTCTGTGGAGTGATAGGGACGAAATCCAGATTGCAGCGGGTCAAGAAGGGAGTTTAACGTAAGGAAATGGGATAGGCGTGCATATACTAGTTTTTCGAGAAGCTTTGAAGCAAGAGGGAGGAGGGAAATTGGGCGGTAGTTGGATGGGGAGGTAGGATCAAGGGAAGGTTTTTTGAGGATAGGTGTGACCAGTGCATGTTTCAATGATGAGGGAAATGTACCAGTGCTGAGGGAGAGGTTGAAAATGTGTGTTAGTATAGGGGTAAGGGTATCAGAGAGAGAGGGGAGCAGCTGTGAGGGGATAGGGTCAAGGGGACAGGTAGTGAGGTGAGAGCGCAGTATAAGTGCTGAAACTTCGTCCTCAGTAACAGGGGAGAATGAACTAAGTTTCAGGTTATGAGGGTTGTGGTTGAGTGAGAGTATTTGAGGGGGGGAGAGAATGGAATTGTGTTGAGAGCTGATTTCATGTCTGATGGAATCAATTTTGTTAATGAAGTGACTGGCAAAGTCTTGAGCTGACAGAGAAGTTGTATTAGGAAGTGGGGGAGGGCGGAGGAGACTATTGAAAGTGGAGAACAGACGTTTTGGATTTGAAGAAAGATTAGAGATAAGAGTAGAGAAGTAGTGTTGCTTGTGGAGATTAAGGGCAGAGTAGTAGGAGTTCAAGATGAATTTGTAATGAATAAAATCAGCTGAACTCCGTGATTTTCTCCAATGCCGTTCAGCAGTACGGGAACATCTGCGTAGGTACCGTGTCAGAGGAGTATGCCAGGGCTGGGGATGAGTGTGTGATTTCCTAGCAGTGGTAAGAGGGGCGAGATTGTCAAGGACGGATATAAGGGTGGAATTATAGTGGCAGATAGATTGTTCAGGGCAGGAAAAGGAGGAGAAGGTTGAGAGGAGCGGTTGAAGGGAATTAGCAAGTTGTTGCTGATCTAAAGACCTAATGCTTCTGTGAAGTTTGGTATGAGGAGTAGAAGGTGGGAGAGTTGTAGGAAGGGATGATATGTTGCAGGTAAGGAGATGGTGGTCAGAAAGAGGAAAAGGGGAGTTTGAGAAGTTTGAGAGAGTGCATCGATAGCTAAACATCAGGTCAAGGGAGTGACCGTCTTTGTGAGTGGGAGAATCAGTCCATTGTGACAGACCGAAAGAGGAAGTGAGTTGCAGAAGTTGTTTAGCAGATGAGGCAGTGGGATTGTTAATGGGGATGTTGAAGTCGCCAAGAATGAGGGCAGGGGTGTCTGAGGAAAGGAAATAAGGAAGCCAGGCAGCAAAGTGATCTAAAAATTGAGTTGGGGAGCCAGGGGGGCGGTATATGACTGCAACACGTATAGAGAGGGGAGAGAATAACCGAATCATGTGTGCTTCAAATGAAGAAAATGTGAGTGAAGAGAAGGGCTGTATTTGTTGGAAGGTGCAACGAGAGGAAAGTAAAATACCGACACCACCTCCTTGTCTATTGCCAGACCTAGGAGTGTGGCTGAAATGGAGACCCCCATGTGACAGTGCAGCAGTGGATGCTGTGTCTGAAGCAGAGAGCCAGGTTTCTGTAAGAGCCAGAAGGTTAAGAGAGTGGGAGATGAAGAGATCATGGATAGAAGTTAGCTTGTTGCAAACAGAGCGAGAGTTCCAGAGTGCACAAATGAAGGGGGAGGGGGTTTTAGATGTAAGAGGAATGCGATTAAGGTTACCAGAGTTTAGTTTTTGAAGTCTATTGAAAGGCACACAAGGATGTGAAAGGTTAGGAGGTTGTGAGGGACCAGGATTAGGGGAGATGTCGCCAGCAGCTAGTATGAGCAAGAGGGAGAGTGACATGAGATGAGAAGCAGATTTGTAGTAATGAGACTGTTGTTTAACTGAAGTGCAGGGGGGAGAGAGAGTATTTAGGAATAAGTAGAGTTCATGAGTACAAAAGTAAGGTGAGTATAAGAGAGATGGGCTAATGAACAGTGCAGGTGGAGAGGGAGAAGGAGTAACTGAGTAATGTAGTTTGTTGTAGAGACAAGAGGTAGCAAAAAGGAATATGAAGATATTGAGCATTATTCTGAAAGTGGGAACCAAGTAAACACATAAGACACAGTGTTACAGCAGCACTTGCAAGAGGATACAATGATATAAATAAAACATAGTAATACAAGAGTACTTGCCTTGTGTCTTGCCCCTTGCCCAATCCTTGTTCAATTCTTGTATAATTCTTAAAAATTAATGCCTCACTTATAAAATGTTCACTTTGAAAATGTGAACATATGCTATTGTTAAAAAGTACACAGCCCTGTTACCAATGCACAAACCCCTGTGCAATGCACATCCCCTAACTAGTCTGAAATATATACAGGTAGGGCAGTCAGCTGAGTCCACTAAATTTACTTAATTGCTAATCAAAGACAGTTGGTAAGGCCAATTGGAATGTTAGAGTCTGGTCAGGGTGAGATGAGTTAGGTAAACAGACAATAAAATTTGGAGGGGGTTAAAACTGTGACATAAGAAAACTATAAATTTTAGAGTTATAGCAAGTATTGATAAGGAGTGAGCATCACATGGCAATTAACTAGACATTAGAATTGAGACATTGGGAAAAATCATTTAAAAAAAATGCAGGACTTTATTTTAACAGACTAAATTCAATTGCTCAAACACAGAGGGATTTGTTGTAAAATGACAGAAATGCAGGGAATAGCAAGATATCAGTGCAGGGCCTGAGTTCACGTACCTGAAAGCAGAAGAGACAGTAGGTTAACTCAGCATTCCTTAGCAGATGTCAGTAGGCAGTTTGATAGTTAGTAACCAGCAGTGTGGAGAGTATTGAGAGTAATTCTTGTATAATTCTTAAAAATTAATGCCTCACTTATAAAATGTTCACTTTGAAAATGTGAACATATGCTATTGTTAAAAAGTACACAGCCCTGTTACCAATGCACAAACCCCTGTGCAATGCACATCCCCTAACTAGTCTGAAATATATACAGGTAGGGCAGTCAGCTGAGTCCACTAAATTTACTTAATTGCTAATCAAAGACAGTTGGTAAGGCCAATTGGAATGTTAGAGTCTGGTCAGGGTGAGATGAGTTAGGTAAACAGACAATAAAATTTGGAGGGGGTTAAAACTGTGACATAAGAAAACTATAAATTTTAGAGTTATAGCAAGTATTGATAAGGAGTGAGCATCACATGGCAATTAACTAGACATTAGAATTGAGACATTGGGAAAAATCATTTAAAAAAGATGCAGGACTTTATTTTAACAGACTAAATTCAATTGCTCAAACACAGAGGGATTTGTTGTAAAATGACAGAAATGCAGGGAATAGCAAGATATCAGTGCAGGGCCTGAGTTCACGTACCAAAAAGAGGGATTTGTTGTAAAATGACAGAAATGCAGGGAATAGCAAGATATCAGTGCAGGGCCTGAGTTCACGTACCTGAAAGCAGAAGAGACAGTAGGTTAACTCAGCATTCCTTAGCAGATGTCAGTAGGCAGTTTGATAGTTAGTAACCAGCAGTGTGGAGAGTATTGAGAGTAATTCTTGTATAATTCTTAAAAATTAATGCCTCACTTATAAAATGTTCACTTTGAAAATGTGAACATATGCTATTGTTAAAAAGTACACAGCCCTGTTACCAATGCACAAACCCCTGTGCAATGCACATCCCCTAACTAGTCTGAAATATATACAGGTAGGGCAGTCAGCTGAGTCCACTAAATTTACTTAATTGCTAATCAAAGACAGTTGGTAAGGCCAATTGGAATGTTAGAGTCTGGTCAGGGTGAGATGAGTTAGGTAAACAGACAATAAAATTTGGAGGGGGTTAAAACTGTGACATAAGAAAACTATAAATTTTAGAGTTATAGCAAGTATTGATAAGGAGTGAGCATCACATGGCAATTAACTAGACATTAGAATTGAGACATTGGGAAAAATCATTTAAAAAAAATGCAGGACTTTATTTTAACAGACTAAATTCAATTGCTCAAACACAGAGGGATTTGTTGTAAAATGACAGAAATGCAGGGAATAGCAAGATATCAGTGCAGGGCCTGAGTTCACGTACCTGAAAGCAGAAGAGACAGTAGGTTAACTCAGCATTCCTTAGCAGATGTCAGTAGGCAGTTTGATAGTTAGTAACCAGCAGTGTGGAGAGTATTGAGAGTAATTCTTGTATAATTCTTAAAAATTAATGCCTCACTTATAAAATGTTCACTTTGAAAATGTGAACATATGCTATTGTTAAAAAGTACACAGCCCTGTTACCAATGCACAAACCCCTGTGCAATGCACATCCCCTAACTAGTCTGAAATATATACAGGTAGGGCAGTCAGCTGAGTCCACTAAATTTACTTAATTGCTAATCAAAGACAGTTGGTAAGGCCAATTGGAATGTTAGAGTCTGGTCAGGGTGAGATGAGTTAGGTAAACAGACAATAAAATTTGGAGGGGGTTAAAACTGTGACATAAGAAAACTATAAATTTTAGAGTTATAGCAAGTATTGATAAGGAGTGAGCATCACATGGCAATTAACTAGACATTAGAATTGAGACATTGGGAAAAATCATTTAAAAAAAATGCAGGACTTTATTTTAACAGACTAAATTCAATTGCTCAAACACAGAGGGATTTGTTGTAAAATGACAGAAATGCAGGGAATAGCAAGATATCAGTGCAGGGCCTGAGTTCACGTACCTGAAAGCAGAAGAGACAGTAGGTTAACTCAGCATTCCTTAGCAGATGTCAGTAGGCAGTTTGATAGTTAGTAACCAGCAGTGTGGAGAGTATTGAGAGTAATTCTTGTATAATTCTTAAAAATTAATGCCTCACTTATAAAATGTTCACTTTGAAAATGTGAACATATGCTATTGTTAAAAAGTACACAGCCCTGTTACCAATGCACAAACCCCTGTGCAATGCACATCCCCTAACTAGTCTGAAATATATACAGGTAGGGCAGTCAGCTGAGTCCACTAAATTTACTTAATTGCTAATCAAAGACAGTTGGTAAGGCCAATTGGAATGTTAGAGTCTGGTCAGGGTGAGATGAGTTAGGTAAACAGACAATAAAATTTGGAGGGGGTTAAAACTGTGACATAAGAAAACTATAAATTTTAGAGTTATAGCAAGTATTGATAAGGAGTGAGCATCACATGGCAATTAACTAGACATTAGAATTGAGACATTGGGAAAAATCATTTAAAAAAGATGCAGGACTTTATTTTAACAGACTAAATTCAATTGCTCAAACACAGAGGGATTTGTTGTAAAATGACAGAAATGCAGGGAATAGCAAGATATCAGTGCAGGGCCTGAGTTCACGTACCAAAAAGAGGGATTTGTTGTAAAATGACAGAAATGCAGGGAATAGCAAGATATCAGTGCAGGGCCTGAGTTCACGTACCTGAAAGCAGAAGAGACAGTAGGTTAACTCAGCATTCCTTAGCAGATGTCAGTAGGCAGTTTGATAGTTAGTAACCAGCAGTGTGGAGAGTATTGAGAGTAATTCTTGTATAATTCTTAAAAATTAATGCCTCACTTATAAAATGTTCACTTTGAAAATGTGAACATATGCTATTGTTAAAAAGTACACAGCCCTGTTACCAATGCACAAACCCCTGTGCAATGCACATCCCCTAACTAGTCTGAAATATATACAGGTAGGGCAGTCAGCTGAGTCCACTAAATTTACTTAATTGCTAATCAAAGACAGTTGGTAAGGCCAATTGGAATGTTAGAGTCTGGTCAGGGTGAGATGAGTTAGGTAAACAGACAATAAAATTTGGAGGGGGTTAAAACTGTGACATAAGAAAACTATAAATTTTAGAGTTATAGCAAGTATTGATAAGGAGTGAGCATCACATGGCAATTAACTAGACATTAGAATTGAGACATTGGGAAAAATCATTTAAAAAAAATGCAGGACTTTATTTTAACAGACTAAATTCAATTGCTCAAACACAGAGGGATTTGTTGTAAAATGACAGAAATGCAGGGAATAGCAAGATATCAGTGCAGGGCCTGAGTTCACGTACCTGAAAGCAGAAGAGACAGTAGGTTAACTCAGCATTCCTTAGCAGATGTCAGTAGGCAGTTTGATAGTTAGTAACCAGCAGTGTGGAGAGTATTGAGAGTAATTCTTGTATAATTCTTAAAAATTAATGCCTCACTTATAAAATGTTCACTTTGAAAATGTGAACATATGCTATTGTTAAAAAGTACACAGCCCTGTTACCAATGCACAAACCCCTGTGCAATGCACATCCCCTAACTAGTCTGAAATATATACAGGTAGGGCAGTCAGCTGAGTCCACTAAATTTACTTAATTGCTAATCAAAGACAGTTGGTAAGGCCAATTGGAATGTTAGAGTCTGGTCAGGGTGAGATGAGTTAGGTAAACAGACAATAAAATTTGGAGGGGGTTAAAACTGTGACATAAGAAAACTATAAATTTTAGAGTTATAGCAAGTATTGATAAGGAGTGAGCATCACATGGCAATTAACTAGACATTAGAATTGAGACATTGGGAAAAATCATTTAAAAAAGATGCAGGACTTTATTTTAACAGACTAAATTCAATTGCTCAAACACAGAGGGATTTGTTGTAAAATGACAGAAATGCAGGGAATAGCAAGATATCAGTGCAGGGCCTGAGTTCACGTACCAAAAAGAGGGATTTGTTGTAAAATGACAGAAATGCAGGGAATAGCAAGATATCAGTGCAGGGCCTGAGTTCACGTACCTGAAAGCAGAAGAGACAGTAGGTTAACTCAGCATTCCTTAGCAGATGTCAGTAGGCAGTTTGATAGTTAGTAACCAGCAGTGTGGAGAGTATTGAGAGTAATTCTTGTATAATTCTTAAAAATTAATGCCTCACTTATAAAATGTTCACTTTGAAAATGTGAACATATGCTATTGTTAAAAAGTACACAGCCCTGTTACCAATGCACAAACCCCTGTGCAATGCACATCCCCTAACTAGTCTGAAATATATACAGGTAGGGCAGTCAGCTGAGTCCACTAAATTTACTTAATTGCTAATCAAAGACAGTTGGTAAGGCCAATTGGAATGTTAGAGTCTGGTCAGGGTGAGATGAGTTAGGTAAACAGACAATAAAATTTGGAGGGGGTTAAAACTGTGACATAAGAAAACTATAAATTTTAGAGTTATAGCAAGTATTGATAAGGAGTGAGCATCACATGGCAATTAACTAGACATTAGAATTGAGACATTGGGAAAAATCATTTAAAAAAAATGCAGGACTTTATTTTAACAGACTAAATTCAATTGCTCAAACACAGAGGGATTTGTTGTAAAATGACAGAAATGCAGGGAATAGCAAGATATCAGTGCAGGGCCTGAGTTCACGTACCTGAAAGCAGAAGAGACAGTAGGTTAACTCAGCATTCCTTAGCAGATGTCAGTAGGCAGTTTGATAGTTAGTAACCAGCAGTGTGGAGAGTATTGAGAGTAATTCTTGTATAATTCTTAAAAATTAATGCCTCACTTATAAAATGTTCACTTTGAAAATGTGAACATATGCTATTGTTAAAAAGTACACAGCCCTGTTACCAATGCACAAACCCCTGTGCAATGCACATCCCCTAACTAGTCTGAAATATATACAGGTAGGGCAGTCAGCTGAGTCCACTAAATTTACTTAATTGCTAATCAAAGACAGTTGGTAAGGCCAATTGGAATGTTAGAGTCTGGTCAGGGTGAGATGAGTTAGGTAAACAGACAATAAAATTTGGAGGGGGTTAAAACTGTGACATAAGAAAACTATAAATTTTAGAGTTATAGCAAGTATTGATAAGGAGTGAGCATCACATGGCAATTAACTAGACATTAGAATTGAGACATTGGGAAAAATCATTTAAAAAAAATGCAGGACTTTATTTTAACAGACTAAATTCAATTGCTCAAACACAGAGGGATTTGTTGTAAAATGACAGAAATGCAGGGAATAGCAAGATATCAGTGCAGGGCCTGAGTTCACGTACCTGAAAGCAGAAGAGACAGTAGGTTAACTCAGCATTCCTTAGCAGATGTCAGTAGGCAGTTTGATAGTTAGTAACCAGCAGTGTGGAGAGTATTGAGAGTAATTCTTGTATAATTCTTAAAAATTAATGCCTCACTTATAAAATGTTCACTTTGAAAATGTGAACATATGCTATTGTTAAAAAGTACACAGCCCTGTTACCAATGCACAAACCCCTGTGCAATGCACATCCCCTAACTAGTCTGAAATATATACAGGTAGGGCAGTCAGCTGAGTCCACTAAATTTACTTAATTGCTAATCAAAGACAGTTGGTAAGGCCAATTGGAATGTTAGAGTCTGGTCAGGGTGAGATGAGTTAGGTAAACAGACAATAAAATTTGGAGGGGGTTAAAACTGTGACATAAGAAAACTATAAATTTTAGAGTTATAGCAAGTATTGATAAGGAGTGAGCATCACATGGCAATTAACTAGACATTAGAATTGAGACATTGGGAAAAATCATTTAAAAAAAATGCAGGACTTTATTTTAACAGACTAAATTCAATTGCTCAAACACAGAGGGATTTGTTGTAAAATGACAGAAATGCAGGGAATAGCAAGATATCAGTGCAGGGCCTGAGTTCACGTACCAAAAAGAGGGATTTGTTGTAAAATGACAGAAATGCAGGGAATAGCAAGATATCAGTGCAGGGCCTGAGTTCACGTACCAAAAAGAGGGATTTGTTGTAAAATGACAGAAATGCAGGGAATAGCAAGATATCAGTGCAGGGCCTGAGTTCACGTACCTGAAAGCAGAAGAGACAGTAGGTTAACTCAGCATTCCTTAGCAGATGTCAGTAGGCAGTTTGATAGTTAGTAACCAGCAGTGTGGAGAGTATTGAGAGTAATTCTTGTATAATTCTTAAAAATTAATGCCTCACTTATAAAATGTTCACTTTGAAAATGTGAACATATGCTATTGTTAAAAAGTACACAGCCCTGTTACCAATGCACAAACCCCTGTGCAATGCACATCCCCTAACTAGTCTGAAATATATACAGGTAGGGCAGTCAGCTGAGTCCACTAAATTTACTTAATTGCTAATCAAAGACAGTTGGTAAGGCCAATTGGAATGTTAGAGTCTGGTCAGGGTGAGATGAGTTAGGTAAACAGACAATAAAATTTGGAGGGGGTTAAAACTGTGACATAAGAAAACTATAAATTTTAGAGTTATAGCAAGTATTGATAAGGAGTGAGCATCACATGGCAATTAACTAGACATTAGAATTGAGACATTGGGAAAAATCATTTAAAAAAAATGCAGGACTTTATTTTAACAGACTAAATTCAATTGCTCAAACACAGAGGGATTTGTTGTAAAATGACAGAAATGCAGGGAATAGCAAGATATCAGTGCAGGGCCTGAGTTCACGTACCAAAAAGAGGGATTTGTTGTAAAATGACAGAAATGCAGGGAATAGCAAGATATCAGTGCAGGGCCTGAGTTCACGTACCTGAAAGCAGAAGAGACAGTAGGTTAACTCAGCATTCCTTAGCAGATGTCAGTAGGCAGTTTGATAGTTAGTAACCAGCAGTGTGGAGAGTATTGAGAGTAATTCTTGTATAATTCTTAAAAATTAATGCCTCACTTATAAAATGTTCACTTTGAAAATGTGAACATATGCTATTGTTAAAAAGTACACAGCCCTGTTACCAATGCACAAACCCCTGTGCAATGCACATCCCCTAACTAGTCTGAAATATATACAGGTAGGGCAGTCAGCTGAGTCCACTAAATTTACTTAATTGCTAATCAAAGACAGTTGGTAAGGCCAATTGGAATGTTAGAGTCTGGTCAGGGTGAGATGAGTTAGGTAAACAGACAATAAAATTTGGAGGGGGTTAAAACTGTGACATAAGAAAACTATAAATTTTAGAGTTATAGCAAGTATTGATAAGGAGTGAGCATCACATGGCAATTAACTAGACATTAGAATTGAGACATTGGGAAAAATCATTTAAAAAAAATGCAGGACTTTATTTTAACAGACTAAATTCAATTGCTCAAACACAGAGGGATTTGTTGTAAAATGACAGAAATGCAGGGAATAGCAAGATATCAGTGCAGGGCCTGAGTTCACGTACCAAAAAGAGGGATTTGTTGTAAAATGACAGAAATGCAGGGAATAGCAAGATATCAGTGCAGGGCCTGAGTTCACGTACCAAAAAGAGGGATTTGTTGTAAAATGACAGAAATGCAGGGAATAGCAAGATATCAGTGCAGGGCCTGAGTTCACGTACCTGAAAGCAGAAGAGACAGTAGGTTAACTCAGCATTCCTTAGCAGATGTCAGTAGGCAGTTTGATAGTTAGTAACCAGCAGTGTGGAGAGTATTGAGAGTAATTCTTGTATAATTCTTAAAAATTAATGCCTCACTTATAAAATGTTCACTTTGAAAATGTGAACATATGCTATTGTTAAAAAGTACACAGCCCTGTTACCAATGCACAAACCCCTGTGCAATGCACATCCCCTAACTAGTCTGAAATATATACAGGTAGGGCAGTCAGCTGAGTCCACTAAATTTACTTAATTGCTAATCAAAGACAGTTGGTAAGGCCAATTGGAATGTTAGAGTCTGGTCAGGGTGAGATGAGTTAGGTAAACAGACAATAAAATTTGGAGGGGGTTAAAACTGTGACATAAGAAAACTATAAATTTTAGAGTTATAGCAAGTATTGATAAGGAGTGAGCATCACATGGCAATTAACTAGACATTAGAATTGAGACATTGGGAAAAATCATTTAAAAAAAATGCAGGACTTTATTTTAACAGACTAAATTCAATTGCTCAAACACAGAGGGATTTGTTGTAAAATGACAGAAATGCAGGGAATAGCAAGATATCAGTGCAGGGCCTGAGTTCACGTACCAAAAAGAGGGATTTGTTGTAAAATGACAGAAATGCAGGGAATAGCAAGATATCAGTGCAGGGCCTGAGTTCACGTACCAAAAAGAGGGATTTGTTGTAAAATGACAGAAATGCAGGGAATAGCAAGATATCAGTGCAGGGCCTGAGTTCACGTACCTGAAAGCAGAAGAGACAGTAGGTTAACTCAGCATTCCTTAGCAGATGTCAGTAGGCAGTTTGATAGTTAGTAACCAGCAGTGTGGAGAGTATTGAGAGTAATTCTTGTATAATTCTTAAAAATTAATGCCTCACTTATAAAATGTTCACTTTGAAAATGTGAACATATGCTATTGTTAAAAAGTACACAGCCCTGTTACCAATGCACAAACCCCTGTGCAATGCACATCCCCTAACTAGTCTGAAATATATACAGGTAGGGCAGTCAGCTGAGTCCACTAAATTTACTTAATTGCTAATCAAAGACAGTTGGTAAGGCCAATTGGAATGTTAGAGTCTGGTCAGGGTGAGATGAGTTAGGTAAACAGACAATAAAATTTGGAGGGGGTTAAAACTGTGACATAAGAAAACTATAAATTTTAGAGTTATAGCAAGTATTGATAAGGAGTGAGCATCACATGGCAATTAACTAGACATTAGAATTGAGACATTGGGAAAAATCATTTAAAAAAAATGCAGGACTTTATTTTAACAGACTAAATTCAATTGCTCAAACACAGAGGGATTTGTTGTAAAATGACAGAAATGCAGGGAATAGCAAGATATCAGTGCAGGGCCTGAGTTCACGTACCAAAAAGAGGGATTTGTTGTAAAATGACAGAAATGCAGGGAATAGCAAGATATCAGTGCAGGGCCTGAGTTCACGTACCAAAAAGAGGGATTTGTTGTAAAATGACAGAAATGCAGGGAATAGCAAGATATCAGTGCAGGGCCTGAGTTCACGTACCTGAAAGCAGAAGAGACAGTAGGTTAACTCAGCATTCCTTAGCAGATGTCAGTAGGCAGTTTGATAGTTAGTAACCAGCAGTGTGGAGAGTATTGAGAGTAATTCTTGTATAATTCTTAAAAATTAATGCCTCACTTATAAAATGTTCACTTTGAAAATGTGAACATATGCTATTGTTAAAAAGTACACAGCCCTGTTACCAATGCACAAACCCCTGTGCAATGCACATCCCCTAACTAGTCTGAAATATATACAGGTAGGGCAGTCAGCTGAGTCCACTAAATTTACTTAATTGCTAATCAAAGACAGTTGGTAAGGCCAATTGGAATGTTAGAGTCTGGTCAGGGTGAGATGAGTTAGGTAAACAGACAATAAAATTTGGAGGGGGTTAAAACTGTGACATAAGAAAACTATAAATTTTAGAGTTATAGCAAGTATTGATAAGGAGTGAGCATCACATGGCAATTAACTAGACATTAGAATTGAGACATTGGGAAAAATCATTTAAAAAAAATGCAGGACTTTATTTTAACAGACTAAATTCAATTGCTCAAACACAGAGGGATTTGTTGTAAAATGACAGAAATGCAGGTTATAGCAAGATATCAGTGCAGGGCCTGAGTTCACGTACCTGAAAGCAGAAGAGACAGTAGGTTAACTCAGCATTCCTTAGCAGATGTCAGTAGGCAGTTTGATAGTTAGTAACCAGCAGTGTGGAGAGTATTGAGTGTAATTCTTGTATAATTCTTAAAAATTAATGCCTCACTTATAAAATGTTCACTTTGAAAATGTGAACATATGCTATTGTTAAAAAGTACACAGCCCTGTTACCAATGCACAAACCCCTGTGCAATGCACATCCCCTAACTAGTCTGAAATATATACAGGTAGGGCAGTCAGCTGAGTCCACTAAATTTACTTAATTGCTAATCAAAGACAGTTGGTAAGGCCAATTGGAATGTTAGAGTCTGGTCAGGGTGAGATGAGTTAGGTAAACAGACAATAAAATTTGGAGGGGGTTAAAACTGTGACATAAGAAAACTATAAATTTTAGAGTTATAGCAAGTATTGATAAGGAGTGAGCATCACATGGCAATTAACTAGACATTAGAATTGAGACATTGGGAAAAATCATTTAAAAAAAATGCAGGACTTTATTTTAACAGACTAAATTCAATTGCTCAAACACAGAGGGATTTGTTGTAAAATGACAGAAATGCAGGGAATAGCAAGATATCAGTGCAGGGCCTGAGTTCACGTACCAAAAAGAGGGATTTGTTGTAAAATGACAGAAATGCAGGGAATAGCAAGATATCAGTGCAGGGCCTGAGTTCACGTACCAAAAAGAGGGATTTGTTGTAAAATGACAGAAATGCAGGGAATAGCAAGATATCAGTGCAGGGCCTGAGTTCACGTACCTGAAAGCAGAAGAGACAGTAGGTTAACTCAGCATTCCTTAGCAGATGTCAGTAGGCAGTTTGATAGTTAGTAACCAGCAGTGTGGAGAGTATTGAGAGTAATTCTTGTATAATTCTTAAAAATTAATGCCTCACTTATAAAATGTTCACTTTGAAAATGTGAACATATGCTATTGTTAAAAAGTACACAGCCCTGTTACCAATGCACAAACCCCTGTGCAATGCACATCCCCTAACTAGTCTGAAATATATACAGGTAGGGCAGTCAGCTGAGTCCACTAAATTTACTTAATTGCTAATCAAAGACAGTTGGTAAGGCCAATTGGAATGTTAGAGTCTGGTCAGGGTGAGATGAGTTAGGTAAACAGACAATAAAATTTGGAGGGGGTTAAAACTGTGACATAAGAAAACTATAAATTTTAGAGTTATAGCAAGTATTGATAAGGAGTGAGCATCACATGGCAATTAACTAGACATTAGAATTGAGACATTGGGAAAAATCATTTAAAAAAAATGCAGGACTTTATTTTAACAGACTAAATTCAATTGCTCAAACACAGAGGGATTTGTTGTAAAATGACAGAAATGCAGGGAATAGCAAGATATCAGTGCAGGGCCTGAGTTCACGTACCAAAAAGAGGGATTTGTTGTAAAATGACAGAAATGCAGGGAATAGCAAGATATCAGTGCAGGGCCTGAGTTCACGTACCTGAAAGCAGAAGAGACAGTAGGTTAACTCAGCATTCCTTAGCAGATGTCAGTAGGCAGTTTGATAGTTAGTAACCAGCAGTGTGGAGAGTATTGAGAGTAATTCTTGTATAATTCTTAAAAATTAATGCCTCACTTATAAAATGTTCACTTTGAAAATGTGAACATATGCTATTGTTAAAAAGTACACAGCCCTGTTACCAATGCACAAACCCCTGTGCAATGCACATCCCCTAACTAGTCTGAAATATATACAGGTAGGGCAGTCAGCTGAGTCCACTAAATTTACTTAATTGCTAATCAAAGACAGTTGGTAAGGCCAATTGGAATGTTAGAGTCTGGTCAGGGTGAGATGAGTTAGGTAAACAGACAATAAAATTTGGAGGGGGTTAAAACTGTGACATAAGAAAACTATAAATTTTAGAGTTATAGCAAGTATTGATAAGGAGTGAGCATCACATGGCAATTAACTAGACATTAGAATTGAGACATTGGGAAAAATCATTTAAAAAAAATGCAGGACTTTATTTTAACAGACTAAATTCAATTGCTCAAACACAGAGGGATTTGTTGTAAAATGACAGAAATGCAGGGAATAGCAAGATATCAGTGCAGGGCCTGAGTTCACGTACCAAAAAGAGGGATTTGTTGTAAAATGACAGAAATGCAGGGAATAGCAAGATATCAGTGCAGGGCCTGAGTTCACGTACCAAAAAGAGGGATTTGTTGTAAAATGACAGAAATGCAGGGAATAGCAAGATATCAGTGCAGGGCCTGAGTTCACGTACCTGAAAGCAGAAGAGACAGTAGGTTAACTCAGCATTCCTTAGCAGATGTCAGTAGGCAGTTTGATAGTTAGTAACCAGCAGTGTGGAGAGTATTGAGAGTAATTCTTGTATAATTCTTAAAAATTAATGCCTCACTTATAAAATGTTCACTTTGAAAATGTGAACATATGCTATTGTTAAAAAGTACACAGCCCTGTTACCAATGCACAAACCCCTGTGCAATGCACATCCCCTAACTAGTCTGAAATATATACAGGTAGGGCAGTCAGCTGAGTCCACTAAATTTACTTAATTGCTAATCAAAGACAGTTGGTAAGGCCAATTGGAATGTTAGAGTCTGGTCAGGGTGAGATGAGTTAGGTAAACAGACAATAAAATTTGGAGGGGGTTAAAACTGTGACATAAGAAAACTATAAATTTTAGAGTTATAGCAAGTATTGATAAGGAGTGAGCATCACATGGCAATTAACTAGACATTAGAATTGAGACATTGGGAAAAATCATTTAAAAAAAATGCAGGACTTTATTTTAACAGACTAAATTCAATTGCTCAAACACAGAGGGATTTGTTGTAAAATGACAGAAATGCAGGGAATAGCAAGATATCAGTGCAGGGCCTGAGTTCACGTACCAAAAAGAGGGATTTGTTGTAAAATGACAGAAATGCAGGGAATAGCAAGATATCAGTGCAGGGCCTGAGTTCACGTACCAAAAAGAGGGATTTGTTGTAAAATGACAGAAATGCAGGGAATAGCAAGATATCAGTGCAGGGCCTGAGTTCACGTACCTGAAAGCAGAAGAGACAGTAGGTTAACTCAGCATTCCTTAGCAGATGTCAGTAGGCAGTTTGATAGTTAGTAACCAGCAGTGTGGAGAGTATTGAGAGTAATTCTTGTATAATTCTTAAAAATTAATGCCTCACTTATAAAATGTTCACTTTGAAAATGTGAACATATGCTATTGTTAAAAAGTACACAGCCCTGTTACCAATGCACAAACCCCTGTGCAATGCACATCCCCTAACTAGTCTGAAATATATACAGGTAGGGCAGTCAGCTGAGTCCACTAAATGTACTTAATTGCTAATCAAAGACAGTTGGTAAGGCCAATTGGAATGTTAGAGTCTGGTCAGGGTGAGATGAGTTAGGTAAACAGACAATAAAATTTGGAGGGGGTTAAAACTGTGACATAAGAAAACTATAAATTTTAGAGTTATAGCAAGTATTGATAAGGAGTGAGCATCACATGGCAATTAACTAGACATTAGAATTGAGACATTGGGAAAAATCATTTAAAAAAAATGCAGGACTTTATTTTAACAGACTAAATTCAATTGCTCAAACACAGAGGGATTTGTTGTAAAATGACAGAAATGCAGGGAATAGCAAGATATCAGTGCAGGGCCTGAGTTCACGTACCAAAAAGAGGGATTTGTTGTAAAATGACAGAAATGCAGGGAATAGCAAGATATCAGTGCAGGGCCTGAGTTCACGTACCAAAAAGAGGGATTTGTTGTAAAATGACAGAAATGCAGGGAATAGCAAGATATCAGTGCAGGGCCTGAGTTCACGTACCTGAAAGCAGAAGAGACAGTAGGTTAACTCAGCATTCCTTAGCAGATGTCAGTAGGCAGTTTGATAGTTAGTAACCAGCAGTGTGGAGAGTATTGAGAGTAATTCTTGTATAATTCTTAAAAATTAATGCCTCACTTATAAAATGTTCACTTTGAAAATGTGAACATATGCTATTGTTAAAAAGTACACAGCCCTGTTACCAATGCACAAACCCCTGTGCAATGCACATCCCCTAACTAGTCTGAAATATATACAGGTAGGGCAGTCAGCTGAGTCCACTAAATTTACTTAATTGCTAATCAAAGACAGTTGGTAAGGCCAATTGGAATGTTAGAGTCTGGTCAGGGTGAGATGAGTTAGGTAAACAGACAATAAAATTTGGAGGGGGTTAAAACTGTGACATAAGAAAACTATAAATTTTAGAGTTATAGCAAGTATTGATAAGGAGTGAGCATCACATGGCAATTAACTAGACATTAGAATTGAGACATTGGGAAAAATCATTTAAAAAAAATGCAGGACTTTATTTTAACAGACTAAATTCAATTGCTCAAACACAGAGGGATTTGTTGTAAAATGACAGAAATGCAGGGAATAGCAAGATATCAGTGCAGGGCCTGAGTTCACGTACCAAAAAGAGGGATTTGTTGTAAAATGACAGAAATGCAGGGAATAGCAAGATATCAGTGCAGGGCCTGAGTTCACGTACCTGAAAGCAGAAGAGACAGTAGGTTAACTCAGCATTCCTTAGCAGATGTCAGTAGGCAGTTTGATAGTTAGTAACCAGCAGTGTGGAGAGTATTGAGAGTAATTCTTGTATAATTCTTAAAAATTAATGCCTCACTTATAAAATGTTCACTTTGAAAATGTGAACATATGCTATTGTTAAAAAGTACACAGCCCTGTTACCAATGCACAAACCCCTGTGCAATGCACATCCCCTAACTAGTCTGAAATATATACAGGTAGGGCAGTCAGCTGAGTCCACTAAATTTACTTAATTGCTAATCAAAGACAGTTGGTAAGGCCAATTGGAATGTTAGAGTCTGGTCAGGGTGAGATGAGTTAGGTAAACAGACAATAAAATTTGGAGGGGGTTAAAACTGTGACATAAGAAAACTATAAATTTTAGAGTTATAGCAAGTATTGATAAGGAGTGAGCATCACATGGCAATTAACTAGACATTAGAATTGAGACATTGGGAAAAATCATTTAAAAAAAATGCAGGACTTTATTTTAACAGACTAAATTCAATTGCTCAAACACAGAGGGATTTGTTGTAAAATGACAGAAATGCAGGGAATAGCAAGATATCAGTGCAGGGCCTGAGTTCACGTACCAAAAAGAGGGATTTGTTGTAAAATGACAGAAATGCAGGGAATAGCAAGATATCAGTGCAGGGCCTGAGTTCACGTACCAAAAAGAGGGATTTGTTGTAAAATGACAGAAATGCAGGGAATAGCAAGATATCAGTGCAGGGCCTGAGTTCACGTACCTGAAAGCAGAAGAGACAGTAGGTTAACTCAGCATTCCTTAGCAGATGTCAGTAGGCAGTTTGATAGTTAGTAACCAGCAGTGTGGAGAGTATTGAGAGTAATTCTTGTATAATTCTTAAAAATTAATGCCTCACTTATAAAATGTTCACTTTGAAAATGTGAACATATGCTATTGTTAAAAAGTACACAGCCCTGTTACCAATGCACAAACCCCTGTGCAATGCACATCCCCTAACTAGTCTGAAATATATACAGGTAGGGCAGTCAGCTGAGTCCACTAAATTTACTTAATTGCTAATCAAAGACAGTTGGTAAGGCCAATTGGAATGTTAGAGTCTGGTCAGGGTGAGATGAGTTAGGTAAACAGACAATAAAATTTGGAGGGGGTTAAAACTGTGACATAAGAAAACTATAAATTTTAGAGTTATAGCAAGTATTGATAAGGAGTGAGCATCACATGGCAATTAACTAGACATTAGAATTGAGACATTGGGAAAAATCATTTAAAAAAAATGCAGGACTTTATTTTAACAGACTAAATTCAATTGCTCAAACACAGAGGGATTTGTTGTAAAATGACAGAAATGCAGGGAATAGCAAGATATCAGTGCAGGGCCTGAGTTCACGTACCAAAAAGAGGGATTTGTTGTAAAATGACAGAAATGCAGGGAATAGCAAGATATCAGTGCAGGGCCTGAGTTCACGTACCTGAAAGCAGAAGAGACAGTAGGTTAACTCAGCATTCCTTAGCAGATGTCAGTAGGCAGTTTGATAGTTAGTAACCAGCAGTGTGGAGAGTATTGAGAGTAATTCTTGTATAATTCTTAAAAATTAATGCCTCACTTATAAAATGTTCACTTTGAAAATGTGAACATATGCTATTGTTAAAAAGTACACAGCCCTGTTACCAATGCACAAACCCCTGTGCAATGCACATCCCCTAACTAGTCTGAAATATATACAGGTAGGGCAGTCAGCTGAGTCCACTAAATTTACTTAATTGCTAATCAAAGACAGTTGGTAAGGCCAATTGGAATGTTAGAGTCTGGTCAGGGTGAGATGAGTTAGGTAAACAGACAATAAAATTTGGAGGGGGTTAAAACTGTGACATAAGAAAACTATAAATTTTAGAGTTATAGCAAGTATTGATAAGGAGTGAGCATCACATGGCAATTAACTAGACATTAGAATTGAGACATTGGGAAAAATCATTTAAAAAAAATGCAGGACTTTATTTTAACAGACTAAATTCAATTGCTCAAACACAGAGGGATTTGTTGTAAAATGACAGAAATGCAGGGAATAGCAAGATATCAGTGCAGGGCCTGAGTTCACGTACCAAAAAGAGGGATTTGTTGTAAAATGACAGAAATGCAGGGAATAGCAAGATATCAGTGCAGGGCCTGAGTTCACGTACCAAAAAGAGGGATTTGTTGTAAAATGACAGAAATGCAGGGAATAGCAAGATATCAGTGCAGGGCCTGAGTTCACGTACCTGAAAGCAGAAGAGACAGTAGGTTAACTCAGCATTCCTTAGCAGATGTCAGTAGGCAGTTTGATAGTTAGTAACCAGCAGTGTGGAGAGTATTGAGAGTAATTCTTGTATAATTCTTAAAAATTAATGCCTCACTTATAAAATGTTCACTTTGAAAATGTGAACATATGCTATTGTTAAAAAGTACACAGCCCTGTTACCAATGCACAAACCCCTGTGCAATGCACATCCCCTAACTAGTCTGAAATATATACAGGTAGGGCAGTCAGCTGAGTCCACTAAATTTACTTAATTGCTAATCAAAGACAGTTGGTAAGGCCAATTGGAATGTTAGAGTCTGGTCAGGGTGAGATGAGTTAGGTAAACAGACAATAAAATTTGGAGGGGGTTAAAACTGTGACATAAGAAAACTATAAATTTTAGAGTTATAGCAAGTATTGATAAGGAGTGAGCATCACATGGCAATTAACTAGACATTAGAATTGAGACATTGGGAAAAATCATTTAAAAAAAATGCAGGACTTTATTTTAACAGACTAAATTCAATTGCTCAAACACAGAGGGATTTGTTGTAAAATGACAGAAATGCAGGGAATAGCAAGATATCAGTGCAGGGCCTGAGTTCACGTACCAAAAAGAGGGATTTGTTGTAAAATGACAGAAATGCAGGGAATAGCAAGATATCAGTGCAGGGCCTGAGTTCACGTACCAAAAAGAGGGATTTGTTGTAAAATGACAGAAATGCAGGGAATAGCAAGATATCAGTGCAGGGCCTGAGTTCACGTACCTGAAAGCAGAAGAGACAGTAGGTTAACTCAGCATTCCTTAGCAGATGTCAGTAGGCAGTTTGATAGTTAGTAACCAGCAGTGTGGAGAGTATTGAGAGTAATTCTTGTATAATTCTTAAAAATTAATGCCTCACTTATAAAATGTTCACTTTGAAAATGTGAACATATGCTATTGTTAAAAAGTACACAGCCCTGTTACCAATGCACAAACCCCTGTGCAATGCACATCCCCTAACTAGTCTGAAATATATACAGGTAGGGCAGTCAGCTGAGTCCACTAAATTTACTTAATTGCTAATCAAAGACAGTTGGTAAGGCCAATTGGAATGTTAGAGTCTGGTCAGGGTGAGATGAGTTAGGTAAACAGACAATAAAATTTGGAGGGGGTTAAAACTGTGACATAAGAAAACTATAAATTTTAGAGTTATAGCAAGTATTGATAAGGAGTGAGCATCACATGGCAATTAACTAGACATTAGAATTGAGACATTGGGAAAAATCATTTAAAAAAAATGCAGGACTTTATTTTAACAGACTAAATTCAATTGCTCAAACACAGAGGGATTTGTTGTAAAATGACAGAAATGCAGGGAATAGCAAGATATCAGTGCAGGGCCTGAGTTCACGTACCAAAAAGAGGGATTTGTTGTAAAATGACAGAAATGCAGGGAATAGCAAGATATCAGTGCAGGGCCTGAGTTCACGTACCAAAAAGAGGGATTTGTTGTAAAATGACAGAAATGCAGGGAATAGCAAGATATCAGTGCAGGGCCTGAGTTCACGTACCTGAAAGCAGAAGAGACAGTAGGTTAACTCAGCATTCCTTAGCAGATGTCAGTAGGCAGTTTGATAGTTAGTAACCAGCAGTGTGGAGAGTATTGAGAGTAATTCTTGTATAATTCTTAAAAATTAATGCCTCACTTATAAAATGTTCACTTTGAAAATGTGAACATATGCTATTGTTAAAAAGTACACAGCCCTGTTACCAATGCACAAACCCCTGTGCAATGCACATCCCCTAACTAGTCTGAAATATATACAGGTAGGGCAGTCAGCTGAGTCCACTAAATTTACTTAATTGCTAATCAAAGACAGTTGGTAAGGCCAATTGGAATGTTAGAGTCTGGTCAGGGTGAGATGAGTTAGGTAAACAGACAATAAAATTTGGAGGGGGTTAAAACTGTGACATAAGAAAACTATAAATTTTAGAGTTATAGCAAGTATTGATAAGGAGTGAGCATCACATGGCAATTAACTAGACATTAGAATTGAGACATTGGGAAAAATCATTTAAAAAAAATGCAGGACTTTATTTTAACAGACTAAATTCAATTGCTCAAACACAGAGGGATTTGTTGTAAAATGACAGAAATGCAGGGAATAGCAAGATATCAGTGCAGGGCCTGAGTTCACGTACCTGAAAGCAGAAGAGACAGTAGGTTAACTCAGCATTCCTTAGCAGATGTCAGTAGGCAGTTTGATAGTTAGTAACCAGCAGTGTGGAGAGTATTGAGAGTAATTCTTGTATAATTCTTAAAAATTAATGCCTCACTTATAAAATGTTCACTTTGAAAATGTGAACATATGCTATTGTTAAAAAGTACACAGCCCTGTTACCAATGCACAAACCCCTGTGCAATGCACATCCCCTAACTAGTCTGAAATATATACAGGTAGGGCAGTCAGCTGAGTCCACTAAATTTACTTAATTGCTAATCAAAGACAGTTGGTAAGGCCAATTGGAATGTTAGAGTCTGGTCAGGGTGAGATGAGTTAGGTAAACAGACAATAAAATTTGGAGGGGGTTAAAACTGTGACATAAGAAAACTATAAATTTTAGAGTTATAGCAAGTATTGATAAGGAGTGAGCATCACATGGCAATTAACTAGACATTAGAATTGAGACATTGGGAAAAATCATTTAAAAAAAATGCAGGACTTTATTTTAACAGACTAAATTCAATTGCTCAAACACAGAGGGATTTGTTGTAAAATGACAGAAATGCAGGGAATAGCAAGATATCAGTGCAGGGCCTGAGTTCACGTACCAAAAAGAGGGATTTGTTGTAAAATGACAGAAATGCAGGGAATAGCAAGATATCAGTGCAGGGCCTGAGTTCACGTACCAAAAAGAGGGATTTGTTGTAAAATGACAGAAATGCAGGGAATAGCAAGATATCAGTGCAGGGCCTGAGTTCACGTACCTGAAAGCAGAAGAGACAGTAGGTTAACTCAGCATTCCTTAGCAGATGTCAGTAGGCAGTTTGATAGTTAGTAACCAGCAGTGTGGAGAGTATTGAGAGTAATTCTTGTATAATTCTTAAAAATTAATGCCTCACTTATAAAATGTTCACTTTGAAAATGTGAACATATGCTATTGTTAAAAAGTACACAGCCCTGTTACCAATGCACAAACCCCTGTGCAATGCACATCCCCTAACTAGTCTGAAATATATACAGGTAGGGCAGTCAGCTGAGTCCACTAAATTTACTTAATTGCTAATCAAAGACAGTTGGTAAGGCCAATTGGAATGTTAGAGTCTGGTCAGGGTGAGATGAGTTAGGTAAACAGACAATAAAATTTGGAGGGGGTTAAAACTGTGACATAAGAAAACTATAAATTTTAGAGTTATAGCAAGTATTGATAAGGAGTGAGCATCACATGGCAATTAACTAGACATTAGAATTGAGACATTGGGAAAAATCATTTAAAAAAAATGCAGGACTTTATTTTAACAGACTAAATTCAATTGCTCAAACACAGAGGGATTTGTTGTAAAATGACAGAAATGCAGGGAATAGCAAGATATCAGTGCAGGGCCTGAGTTCACGTACCAAAAAGAGGGATTTGTTGTAAAATGACAGAAATGCAGGGAATAGCAAGATATCAGTGCAGGGCCTGAGTTCACGTACCTGAAAGCAGAAGAGACAGTAGGTTAACTCAGCATTCCTTAGCAGATGTCAGTAGGCAGTTTGATAGTTAGTAACCAGCAGTGTGGAGAGTATTGAGAGTAATTCTTGTATAATTCTTAAAAATTAATGCCTCACTTATAAAATGTTCACTTTGAAAATGTGAACATATGCTATTGTTAAAAAGTACACAGCCCTGTTACCAATGCACAAACCCCTGTGCAATGCACATCCCCTAACTAGTCTGAAATATATACAGGTAGGGCAGTCAGCTGAGTCCACTAAATTTACTTAATTGCTAATCAAAGACAGTTGGTAAGGCCAATTGGAATGTTAGAGTCTGGTCAGGGTGAGATGAGTTAGGTAAACAGACAATAAAATTTGGAGGGGGTTAAAACTGTGACATAAGAAAACTATAAATTTTAGAGTTATAGCAAGTATTGATAAGGAGTGAGCATCACATGGCAATTAACTAGACATTAGAATTGAGACATTGGGAAAAATCATTTAAAAAAAATGCAGGACTTTATTTTAACAGACTAAATTCAATTGCTCAAACACAGAGGGATTTGTTGTAAAATGACAGAAATGCAGGGAATAGCAAGATATCAGTGCAGGGCCTGAGTTCACGTACCAAAAAGAGGGATTTGTTGTAAAATGACAGAAATGCAGGGAATAGCAAGATATCAGTGCAGGGCCTGAGTTCACGTACCAAAAAGAGGGATTTGTTGTAAAATGACAGAAATGCAGGGAATAGCAAGATATCAGTGCAGGGCCTGAGTTCACGTACCTGAAAGCAGAAGAGACAGTAGGTTAACTCAGCATTCCTTAGCAGATGTCAGTAGGCAGTTTGATAGTTAGTAACCAGCAGTGTGGAGAGTATTGAGAGTAATTCTTGTATAATTCTTAAAAATTAATGCCTCACTTATAAAATGTTCACTTTGAAAATGTGAACATATGCTATTGTTAAAAAGTACACAGCCCTGTTACCAATGCACAAACCCCTGTGCAATGCACATCCCCTAACTAGTCTGAAATATATACAGGTAGGGCAGTCAGCTGAGTCCACTAAATTTACTTAATTGCTAATCAAAGACAGTTGGTAAGGCCAATTGGAATGTTAGAGTCTGGTCAGGGTGAGATGAGTTAGGTAAACAGACAATAAAATTTGGAGGGGGTTAAAACTGTGACATAAGAAAACTATAAATTTTAGAGTTATAGCAAGTATTGATAAGGAGTGAGCATCACATGGCAATTAACTAGACATTAGAATTGAGACATTGGGAAAAATCATTTAAAAAAAATGCAGGACTTTATTTTAACAGACTAAATTCAATTGCTCAAACACAGAGGGATTTGTTGTAAAATGACAGAAATGCAGGGAATAGCAAGATATCAGTGCAGGGCCTGAGTTCACGTACCAAAAAGAGGGATTTGTTGTAAAATGACAGAAATGCAGGGAATAGCAAGATATCAGTGCAGGGCCTGAGTTCACGTACCAAAAAGAGGGATTTGTTGTAAAATGACAGAAATGCAGGGAATAGCAAGATATCAGTGCAGGGCCTGAGTTCACGTACCTGAAAGCAGAAGAGACAGTAGGTTAACTCAGCATTCCTTAGCAGATGTCAGTAGGCAGTTTGATAGTTAGTAACCAGCAGTGTGGAGAGTATTGAGAGTAATTCTTGTATAATTCTTAAAAATTAATGCCTCACTTATAAAATGTTCACTTTGAAAATGTGAACATATGCTATTGTTAAAAAGTACACAGCCCTGTTACCAATGCACAAACCCCTGTGCAATGCACATCCCCTAACTAGTCTGAAATATATACAGGTAGGGCAGTCAGCTGAGTCCACTAAATTTACTTAATTGCTAATCAAAGACAGTTGGTAAGGCCAATTGGAATGTTAGAGTCTGGTCAGGGTGAGATGAGTTAGGTAAACAGACAATAAAATTTGGAGGGGGTTAAAACTGTGACATAAGAAAACTATAAATTTTAGAGTTATAGCAAGTATTGATAAGGAGTGAGCATCACATGGCAATTAACTAGACATTAGAATTGAGACATTGGGAAAAATCATTTAAAAAAAATGCAGGACTTTATTTTAACAGACTAAATTCAATTGCTCAAACACAGAGGGATTTGTTGTAAAATGACAGAAATGCAGGGAATAGCAAGATATCAGTGCAGGGCCTGAGTTCACGTACCAAAAAGAGGGATTTGTTGTAAAATGACAGAAATGCAGGGAATAGCAAGATATCAGTGCAGGGCCTGAGTTCACGTACCAAAAAGAGGGATTTGTTGTAAAATGACAGAAATGCAGGGAATAGCAAGATATCAGTGCAGGGCCTGAGTTCACGTACCTGAAAGCAGAAGAGACAGTAGGTTAACTCAGCATTCCTTAGCAGATGTCAGTAGGCAGTTTGATAGTTAGTAACCAGCAGTGTGGAGAGTATTGAGAGTAATTCTTGTATAATTCTTAAAAATTAATGCCTCACTTATAAAATGTTCACTTTGAAAATGTGAACATATGCTATTGTTAAAAAGTACACAGCCCTGTTACCAATGCACAAACCCCTGTGCAATGCACATCCCCTAACTAGTCTGAAATATATACAGGTAGGGCAGTCAGCTGAGTCCACTAAATTTACTTAATTGCTAATCAAAGACAGTTGGTAAGGCCAATTGGAATGTTAGAGTCTGGTCAGGGTGAGATGAGTTAGGTAAACAGACAATAAAATTTGGAGGGGGTTAAAACTGTGACATAAGAAAACTATAAATTTTAGAGTTATAGCAAGTATTGATAAGGAGTGAGCATCACATGGCAATTAACTAGACATTAGAATTGAGACATTGGGAAAAATCATTTAAAAAAAATGCAGGACTTTATTTTAACAGACTAAATTCAATTGCTCAAACACAGAGGGATTTGTTGTAAAATGACAGAAATGCAGGGAATAGCAAGATATCAGTGCAGGGCCTGAGTTCACGTACCAAAAAGAGGGATTTGTTGTAAAATGACAGAAATGCAGGGAATAGCAAGATATCAGTGCAGGGCCTGAGTTCACGTACCAGAAAGCAGAAGAGACAGTAGGTTAACTCAGCATTCCTTAGCAGATGTCAGTAGGCAGTTTGATAGTTAGTAACCAGCAGTGTGGAGAGTATTGAGAGTAATTCTTGTATAATTCTTAAAAATTAATGCCTCACTTATAAAATGTTCACTTTGAAAATGTGAACATATGCTATTGTTAAAAAGTACACAGCCCTGTTACCAATGCACAAACCCCTGTGCAATGCACATCCCCTAACTAGTCTGAAATATATACAGGTAGGGCAGTCAGCTGAGTCCACTAAATTTACTTAATTGCTAATCAAAGACAGTTGGTAAGGCCAATTGGAATGTTAGAGTCTGGTCAGGGTGAGATGAGTTAGGTAAACAGACAATAAAATTTGGAGGGGGTTAAAACTGTGACATAAGAAAACTATAAATTTTAGAGTTATAGCAAGTATTGATAAGGAGTGAGCATCACATGGCAATTAACTAGACATTAGAATTGAGACATTGGGAAAAATCATTTAAAAAAAATGCAGGACTTTATTTTAACAGACTAAATTCAATTGCTCAAACACAGAGGGATTTGTTGTAAAATGACAGAAATGCAGGGAATAGCAAGATATCAGTGCAGGGCCTGAGTTCACGTACCAAAAAGAGGGATTTGTTGTAAAATGACAGAAATGCAGGGAATAGCAAGATATCAGTGCAGGGCCTGAGTTCACGTACCTGAAAGCAGAAGAGACAGTAGGTTAACTCAGCATTCCTTAGCAGATGTCAGTAGGCAGTTTGATAGTTAGTAACCAGCAGTGTGGAGAGTATTGAGTGTAATTCTTGTATAATTCTTAAAAATTAATGCCTCACTTATAAAATGTTCACTTTGAAAATGTGAACATATGCTATTGTTAAAAAGTACACAGCCCTGTTACCAATGCACAAACCCCTGTGCAATGCACATCCCCTAACTAGTCTGAAATATATACAGGTAGGGCAGTCAGCTGAGTCCACTAAATTTACTTAATTGCTAATCAAAGACAGTTGGTAAGGCCAATTGGAATGTTAGAGTCTGGTCAGGGTGAGATGAGTTAGGTAAACAGACAATAAAATTTGGAGGGGGTTAAAACTGTGACATAAGAAAACTATAAATTTTAGAGTTATAGCAAGTATTGATAAGGAGTGAGCATCACATGGCAATTAACTAGACATTAGAATTGAGACATTGGGAAAAATCATTTAAAAAAAATGCAGGACTTTATTTTAACAGACTAAATTCAATTGCTCAAACACAGAGGGATTTGTTGTAAAATGACAGAAATGCAGGGAATAGCAAGATATCAGTGCAGGGCCTGAGTTCACGTACCAAAAAGAGGGATTTGTTGTAAAATGACAGAAATGCAGGGAATAGCAAGATATCAGTGCAGGGCCTGAGTTCACGTACCAAAAAGAGGGATTTGTTGTAAAATGACAGAAATGCAGGGAATAGCAAGATATCAGTGCAGGGCCTGAGTTCACGTACCAAAAAGAGGGATTTGTTGTAAAATGACAGAAATGCAGGGAATAGCAAGATATCAGTGCAGGGCCTGAGTTCACGTACCAAAAAGAGGGATTTGTTGTAAAATGACAGAAATGCAGGGAATAGCAAGATATCAGTGCAGGGCCTGAGTTCACGTACCAAAAAGAGGGATTTGTTGTAAAATGACAGAAATGCAGGGAATAGCAAGATATCAGTGCAGGGCCTGAGTTCACGTACCAAAAAGAGGGATTTGTTGTAAAATGACAGAAATGCAGGGAATAGCAAGATATCAGTGCAGGGCCTGAGTTCACGTACCAAAAAGAGGGATTTGTTGTAAAATGACAGAAATGCAGGGAATAGCAAGATATCAGTGCAGGGCCTGAGTTCACGTACCTGAAAGCAGAAGAGACAGTAGGTTAACTCAGCATTCCTTAGCAGATGTCAGTAGGCAGTTTGATAGTTAGTAACCAGCAGTGTGGAGAGTATTGAGAGTAATTCTTGTATAATTCTTAAAAATTAATGCCTCACTTATAAAATGTTCACTTTGAAAATGTGAACATATGCTATTGTTAAAAAGTACACAGCCCTGTTACCAATGCACAAACCCCTGTGCCTTAGAAAGGTATTATTTAGTTAATAATTGTAATTTTAATTTAGCTCTATTTTAATTATGTTAAAGTTATGGGTGTTAGGGTTAGATTTAGGGTTACAGTTATGTTTAGGGGTTAATATAGTTTAATTTAGGTTGTTGCGATGTGGGGGGCTGGCGGTTTAGGGGTTAATATGTTTAGTGGTAGTGATGTGGGAGGTCAGAGGTTTAGGGGTTAATACTTTTATTTAGTGGCAGTGATGTCGGGGAGTGGCGGAATAGGGGTTAATAACTTTAATATATTGGCGGCAATGTTGGGGTGCGGCGGAATAGGGGTTAATAACTTTATTTAGGTGGCGGCAATATCGGAGCGGCAGATTGGAGGTTAATAACATTATGTAGGTGGCAGCAGATTAGGGGTGTTTAGACTCAGGGTTTATGTTAGGGTGTTAGGTTTAAACGTGTCTTTTATTTTCCCCATAGACATCAATGGGCTGCGTTACGGAGCTTTTCATTCCATGATCGCAGGTGTTAGGCTTTTTTCTGACCCACTCTCCCCATTGATGTCTATGGGGGAAACGTGCAGGAGCACGTAAAAACAACGCTTGTATTGTGTGCGGTATGGAGCTCAGCACAACCATATCGCACGCACAAGCCGGCTGTTTTAAAACTTGCAATGGCTGAGCTATAGGGGGTTAAATAACTTTTGTTACGTTCATTAATTTCCCTATAGCCCGCATAACTCGTAATCTAGCTGTTAATAAATAATTTTATCATGCAACATATTGAAGATTAATAATTAATTTTTGGAATACAATATTTATATTAATTGGAATGATAATAAAAAAGAATTCACTTGTGATAAATTCAGCTCAATATAACAACTTTTATTTAATCACAGCACCCAAAATCTTAGATCACACGATACAAAATTCTATGCTTCCTTATTAGGTACCAATAAAATGAGTTACATTAAATACATTACATAAAGCATAGTGACATAACTGCATATAATTCCTTACATTAAAGGGACACTGAACTCAATTGTTTTCTTTCGTGATTCAGATAGAGCATGCAATTTTAAGCAACTTTCTAATTTACTCCTATTATCATTTTTTCTTCATTCATTTGCTATCTTTATTTGAAAAAGAAGGCATCTAAGCTTCTTTTTTTGGTTCAGACTGTGGACAGCACTTTTTTTATTGGTGGATGAATTTATCCACCAATCAGCAAGAATAACCCAGGTTAATCACCAAAAATGGGCCGGCATCTAAACTTACATTCTTGCATTTCAAATAAAGATACCAAGAGAATGAAGAAAATTTGATAATAGGAGTAAATTAGAAAGTTGCTTAAAATTGCATGCTCTATCTGAATCACGAAAGAAAAAAAATTGGGTTTAGTGTCCCTTTAAACACATTACATAAAGCACAGTGACATAACTGCATATAATTCCTTACATTAAATACATTACATAAAACACATTGGCATAACTACATATAATTTCTTACATCAAATGCAAACAGACATGAAAACAACTTTATAGCTATAAAGTAAGTGCATCAGAAAATACAATAGCCTCTAGGGCCCCAGTAAGAAGTCTGTCTTTACTTCTGGTTCTCTATTGCTTGTAACCTCTCCACCTTCTTCTTCTACCTCCCCCTGCTATCCCTTCATCTTATATACCTATTATGACAGGCCCCTTCAGCTAATACTTCCCAAAATGGATAATGGTGGATGCCTGGCATTATTTTGGGTTGGCTATGAGTGTGATTGGTTCATCATAATAGCTGAATGTATATTTTTGTTTCTAAAGTAATTTGTATCTCAGCACGTTACCTATTTCTCTATGCTATTTCTGACTTTTGGACAGTTTGGCTATTAATTATGATCCTGTTATTGCTTCTCAAATTAGCTTTATTTTAACTAAATTAATTTATTGCTTTATCCTGTACATGAACAGGTGTGCCCTTGAGAACATTTGCTTTTATTCGTTTTACAAGCTCCATTTATATCATGCATTAATTATAAAATACAAGGTGTTATTTCACCCCAGTTCATGTATTGTGAACCCCCATTTGAATAATCCAAGAGTCACCAATAGTTTAAGATCTACCTCTAAACTGTAAGTTCCATGGGCAGCCTCTTATTATACCCCCTTAGAATGTAAGTTCTTTGGGAAAAATCTCCCATTATATAACTGTATAATATTTCTAAAATAACTGTAAGCTTCTTACGAATATAGCAAAAAAATAATAATCAGATATACCGAATATATATATTATATATATTCTTGCCCCCATTCCGGACTGGGGTTAACTGCCTGTGGCTCTGGTGACATCACAGCTTTTTTGGAGTGCTATTTAGCACCCAGGGCTGGATGTTGCTGAGTCACAGGATGTGTACCTGGTCCGGTCTTGGAGTGCAGTTCCCTTCCATGTTTTGTATTTTCTCTGGGTGATTACATCCACCTGTGCACCCCTTCTTTGTTCTCAGTCTGTTTGGCTTTGTGAGCTCACATGATGGTGTGGCTGTGTTAGGGACTCAGGCAATGGAAAGGACCTTGACGTGGTGCCTGAGCTTTCCCATTTGGCCAGATGCAGTGACTAACCTTTCCAGTTGTGATTTTATCTTAGCTGTGAGCTAGCTGGTGAGTGCTGGGTGTTTCTATGTGTTGTATTACTTTTTGTTTGTAATCCCCCTTGTTTCTTGCACCCATTCCGGACTGGGGTTAACTGCCTGTGGCTCTGGTGACATCACAGCTTTTTGGAGTGCTATTTAGCACCCAGGGCTGGATGTTGCTGAGTCACAGGATGTGTACCTGGTCCGGTCTTGGAGTGCAGTTCCCTTCCATGTTTTGTATTTTCTCTGGGTGATTACATCCACCTGTGCACCCCTTCTTTGTTCTCAGTCTGTTTGGCTTTGTGAGCTCGCATGATGGTGTGGCTTTGTTAGGGACTCAGGCAATGGAAAGGACCTTGACGTGGTGCCTGAGCTTTCCCATTTGGCCAGATGCGGTGACTAACCTTTCCAGTTGTGATTTTATCTTAGCTGTGAGCTAGCTGGTGAGTGCTGGGTGTTTCTATGTGTTGTATTACTTTTTGTTTGTAATCCCCCTTGTTTCTTGCACCCATTCCGGACTGGGGTTAACTGCCTGTGGCTCTGGTGACATCACAGCTTTTTTGGAGTGCTATTTAGCACCCAGGGCTGGAAATTGCTGAGTCACAGGATGTGTACCTGGTCCGGTCTTGGAGTGCAGTTCCCTTCCATGTTTTGTATTTTCTCTGGGTGATTATATCCACCTGTGCACCCCTTCTTTGTTCTCAGTCTGTTTGGCTTTGTGAGCTCGCATGATGGTGCGGCTGTGTTAGGGACTCAGGCAATGGAAAGGACCTTGATGTGGTGCCTGAGCTTTCCCATTTGGCCAGATGCGGTGACTAACCTTTCCAGTTGTGATTTTATCTTAGCTGTGAGCTAGCTGGTGAGTGCTGGGTGTTTCTATGTGTTGTATTAATTTTTGTTTGTAATACCCCTTGTTTCTTGCTCCCATTCCGGACTGGGCTTAACTGCCTGTGCCTGGTGACATCACAGCTTTTTTGGAGTGCTTTAGCACCCAGGGCTGGATGTTGCTGAGTCACAGGATGTGTACCTGGTCCATTCTTGGAGTGCAGTTCCCTTCCATGTTTTGTGTATATATGTATGTATATATATATATATATATATATATATATATATCAATCAATGTAAATATTTGCATAGGAAATTAGCACATCTAGGCAAGATTACCCGCTCGCTTTTTCCCAGAAATACCTCATATACAATGTTACCATTGCACAAGGGAATCTGGGTAAGATATGCAAATTCTCAGTTTTTTTGCTTCAAAATACTGTTAAAAGGATATCTGTGTTAAAACAGTATTTTGAAGCAAAAAAACTGAGAATTTGCATATCTAATTTGCATATCTTACCCAGAATTCCCTTGTGCAATGGTAACATTGTATATGAGGTATTTCTGGGAAAAAGTGAGCGGGGAATCTTGCCTAGATGTGCTAATTTCCTATGCAAATATTTACATTGATTTAAAGGGACACTAAACCCAAATTTTTTCTTTCGTGATTCAGATAGAGCATGCAATTTTAAGCAACTTTCTAATTTACTCCTATTATCAAATTTTCTTCATTCTCTTGGTATCTTTCTTTCAAATGCAAAAACGTAAGTTTAGATGCCGGCCCATTTTTGGTGAATAAACTGGGTTATTCTTGCTGATTGGTGGATAAATTCATCCACCAATAAAAAAAAGTGCTGTCCAGAGTACTGAACCAAAAAAAGAAGCTTAGATGCCTTCTTTTTCAAATAAAGATAGCAAGTGAATGAAGAAAAATTAATAATAGGAGTAAATTAGAAAGTTGCTTAAAATTGCATGCTCTATCTGAATCACGAAAGAAAAAATTTGGGTTCAGTGGACATGGAGGATTTTAATTTCAGTTTTTTATCTCCCCCTTAATTTTAATGAATTTTGGTTTAACCTTGAAAATAGCTTTACCAATGCAGCAACCAGAAATGTATCTCCTACTGATGAGTTCCAAAAAGAACGAAACAGACTGTATAGTGAGTGATTTCTAGTTTGCTGTAATAATCCTGGTAAAAGGATAGTTGTGTTAAAACAGTATTTTGAAGCAAAAAAACAGAATTTGCATATCTAATTTGCATATCTTACCCAGAATTCCCTTGTGCAATGGTAACATTGTATATGAGGTATTTCTGGGAAAAAGCGAGCGGAGAATCTTGCATAGATGTGCTAATTTCCTATGCAAATATTTACATTGATTTAATTTTGAGACATGGAAGATTTTAATTTCAGTTTTTCTATCTCCCCCCTTAATTTTAATGAATATATATATATATATATATATATATATATATATATATATATATACCTGTATTTAAAAATAAAAAGAACATTTTCTTCTATATAAATATTCATAACTATCTTCGGATTTAGCGTTGTAGGTCTAACGCAGTGACAGGTTTGTGCGCGTTACATGTTAGTTTTTTTTTTAACAGTGCACTCCATTAAGGTTGAGATTTCTGAAGCCCTAAAGTTAGTCTGCATAGGGTTTCACTTACATGCAAAAAATTGAATTTGAACTTGCACTAAGCACTCTAACCTGCCCACATTAAAAGTTTTCTTCCAGTGGTGTTTGGGCACAAACAAAAGCGCTAAATAGCCCGCTACTGGTAATCTGGAAGTATACTAGGTATAGAAACACGAAGCCCATTTTTTTCTTATGTGATTCAGCTGCAATTTAAGCAGCTTTCTATTATCAAATTGGCATCACTCTCTTGCTGTTCCTTGTTGAAGGTGCAGCAATGCACTACTGGGAACTACAGTGGGTATTGAAAAGAATCACCCCCCCCCTTGAAAAACAGAATTTATGCTTACCTGATAAATTACTTTCTCTTACGGTGTATCCAGTCCACGGTTTCATCCTTACTTGTGGGATATTCTCAATCCCTACAGGAAGTGGCAAAGAGAGCACACAGCAAAGCTGTCCATATAGCTCCCCTCAGGCTCCGCCCTCCCAGTCATTCGACCGATGGTTAGGAGAAAAAGGAGAACCATAGGGTGCAGTGGTGACTGTAGTTATGTTAAAAATTAAATTTGAACCTGACCAAATTGTCAGGGCGGGCCGTGGACTGGATACACCGTAAGAGAAAGTAATTTATCAGGTAAGCATAAATTCTGTTTTCTCTTACTTGGTGTATCCAGTCCATGGTTTCATCCTTACTTGTGGGATACCAATACCAAAGCTTTAGGACACGGATGAAGGGAGGGAACAAGTCAGGTAACCTAAACGGAAGGCACCACTGCTTGCAAAACCTTTTTCCCAAAAATAGCCTCCGAAGAAGCAAAAGTATCGAATTTGTAAAATTTGGCGAATGTATGCAGCGAAGACCAAGTCACTGCCTTACAAATCTGTTCAACAGAAGCCTCATTCTTGAAAGCCCATGTGGAAGCCACAGCTCTGGTGGAATGAGCTGTAATTCGTTCAGGAGGCTGCTGTCCAGCAGTCTCATAAGCCAATCGGATGATGCTTTTCAGCCAAAAGGAAAGAGAGGTAGCAGTTGCTTTCTGACCTCTCCTCTTACCAGAATAGACAACAAACAAGGATGATGTTTGTCTGAAATCTTTAGTTGCTTTTAAATAGAATTTCAAAGCACGAACCACATCAAGATTGTGTAAAAGTCGTTCCTTCTTAGAAACTGGATTAGGACACAGAGAAGGAACAATGATTTCCTGGTTAATATTCTTATTAGAAACCACTTTTGGAAGGAACCCAGGTTTGGTACGCAAAACAACCTTATCTGCATGGAACACCAGATAGGGTGAATTACACTGCAAAGCAGACAATTCAGAAACTTTTCTAGCAGAAGAAATGGCTACTAAAACCAAAACTTTCTCTTACATTGGTGTATCCAGTCCACGGATTCATCCTTACTTGTGGGATATTCTCAATCCCTACAGGAAGTGGCAAAGAGAGCACACAGCAGAGCTCTCCATATAGCTCCCCTCAGGCTCCAGTCATTCTCTTTGCCGCTCTAACAAGTAGCATCTCCACGGGAGGGTAAAGAGTTTGTGGTGTTAGATTTGTAGTTTTTATTTCTTCAATCAAAAGTTTGTTATTTTAAAATAGTGCCGGTTTGTACTATTTACTCTGAGGCAGAAAGTGATGAAGATTTCTGCTGAGAGGAAAATGATTTTAGCAATCGTAACTAAAATCCATTGCTGTTCCCACACAGGACTGTTGAGTACCGGAGAATTTCAGTTGGGGGAAACAGTTTGCAGGCTTAACAGCTTCAGGTATGCTCAGTCATTTTTTTCTAACAAGACCTGGTAATGCTAGAAGACTGACAGAAATCCCCTTGGGGGAAGGTAAGCCATTTTCTGAGACTCAGTATAGAAAGATGGCTTAGGTTAAGGGCTTAAATACTAGTGGACACTGTTATGGGCTAAATCGTTTGCTTTATTAGCATTAAACCATATTTGATTAAGTGTTTTTTAGACTTGTGAAACACTTTCTGGGGTTTTTTAATACGCCTGGCATATTGTTAGACACCTAATCTGTCTCAGAAGGCCCCATAACTCCGGAATGAAGAGAGAGGGGGCCTCATTTTCGTGCCTCAGTTGCGCAGTTGTTTTTACAAGGCAGCTTCATGCAGCTTCACGTGTAGAGTCCAGAGACTTCAGGGAGGACTTCAGAGAGGCTTATTTTCATCTACAAATAATCCCTAAGGAAGGTAAAGCCACAGCAGAGACTGTGGCACCGTGCTGTAGTGTTTTTAACCGGTAGCCTGCTTCATTTAGCTCCGGTTTGGGCAATAAGGGGTTAATTGATTTGAAAATTTGTGTGCAATCATTTCAAAGCATTAGGATGATGTGGTGAAAATGTTATCAAGATCGGATGTTTTTTGAGGATTTGGTAAAAAAGTGTGTGCTTTTTATTATTTAAAGACACAGTAACGTTTTTTCAAAAAGTATTTTTTATTGCATTGTAGTGCTGTCTAAGTCTGTCAAACATGTCTGAGCCTTCAGATAGACCTTGTTCCTTGTGTTTAAAAGCCATGGCGGTACCCCCATTGCATTTGTGTTTAAAGTGTGCTATAGCATCTAAGCATTTTAAGGACCATGCAGTGACACTTAAAAATGTAGCCCTAGATGATTCCTTAACAGAAGGTAATGAGGATAGTACTTTTTCCTCTCCCCATGTGTCAACACCAGTTATGCCCGCGCAAGCGATGCCTAGTACTTTACAACAGTTAGCAGCAGTAATGGATAATTCTCTTGCAGCATTTTTATCCAAACTGCCAGTTTTTCCAAGGAAGCGCGATAGCTCAGTTTTAAATACAGAGGATGAGCAATCAGAAGCGTTGGATAATTTATTTGTAGTGCCCTCACAACAATCTGATTTGGCAGTGAGGGATGGTCTGTCTGAAGGAGAAATTTCTAACACAGGAAAAGTTTCTCAGCAGCAGGACACCTCCGCGTCCTGCTTAAGGAGGTCTTAGCTACACTGGATGATTATGACCCCTTGGTGGTCCCAGAAAAATTGTGTAAAATGGACAGGTTTTTAGAGGTCCCGGTACACACTGAGGCGTTTCCGATCCCAAAGAGGGTTGCAGATATTGTGACTAGGGAGTGGGAGAGACCAGGTGTACCCTTTATTCCCCCTCCTATCTTTAAGAAAATGTTCCCCATAAACGACCCTAGGCGGGACGCGTGGAAGACGGTCCCTAAGGTAGAGGGGGCAGTTTCAACACTAGCTAAGCGCACGACTATACCAATAGAAGACAGTTGCGCTTTCAAAGATCCTATGGATAAAAAATTAGAAGGTTTACTAAAGAAAATATTTGTTCAACAAGGTTTCCTTCTTCAACCAATTGCCTGCATTATTCCTGTAACTACTGCAGCGGCTTTTTGGTTTGAGGCACTGGAAAACTTGCTCCAGAAGGAGACTTCATATGACGAAGTCATGGATAGAATTCATGCTCTAAAGCTGGCTAATTCTTTCATCACAGATGCCGCTTTACAATTAGCTAAATTAGCGGCGAAAAATTCTGGTTTTGCCATCGTGGCGCGAAGAGCGC
This sequence comes from Bombina bombina, assembly GCF_027579735.1. Taxonomy (NCBI): domain Eukaryota; kingdom Metazoa; phylum Chordata; class Amphibia; order Anura; family Bombinatoridae; genus Bombina; species Bombina bombina. The sequence goes on from NC_069499.1 coordinate 1,221,873,107, forward strand.
TTTGGCTAAAATCATGGTCGGCTGACGTGTTGTCCAAAACAAAATTACTTAATATTCCTTTCAAGGGTAAGACCCTATTCGGGCCAGAGTTGAAAGAAATTATTTCAGATATCACTGGGGGAAAGGGCCATGCCCTTCCACAAGATAGACCCTTTAAGGCTAAAAACAAGGCTAATTTTCGCTCCTTTCGCAACTTCAGGAGCAGACCTGCTTCAACCTCTGCAGCCGCTAAGCAAGAGGGTAACGCTTCCCAGCCCAAAGCAACATGGAAGCCTTTGCAGGGCTGGAACAAGGGTAAACAGGCCAAGAAGCCTGCTGCTGCTACCAAGACAGCATGAAAGGGTAGCCCCCGATCCGGGACCGGATCTAGTAGGGGGCAGACTTTCTCTCTTTGCTCAGACTTGGGCAAGAGATGTTCCAGATCCCTGGGCATTAGAAATGGTTGCTCAGGGGTATCTTCTAGAATTCAAGGACTCTCCTCCAAGGGGAAGGTTCCACATTTCTCGCTTGTCTTCAGACCAGACAAAGAAACAGGCGTTCTTACACTGTGTAGAAGATCTTCTTAAGATGGGAGTGATACACCCAGTTCCAATTGCAGATCAAGGACTGGGTTTTTACTCAAACCTGTTTGTAGTTCCCAAAAAGGAAGGAACTTTCAGGCTAATCCTGGATTTAAAAATTCTAAACAAATTCCTCAGGGTTCCGTCATTCAAGATGGAAACCATCTGGACAATCTTACCGATGATCCAGGAAGGTCAATATATGACTACCGTGGATTTAAAGGATGCGTACCTTCATATTCCTATCCACAAAGATCACCATCAGTTCCTAAGGTTCGCCTTTCTGGACAAACATTACCAGTTCGTGGCTCTTCCCTTTGGGTTGGCCACTGCTCCCAGAATTTTCACAAAGGTGCTAGGGTCCCTTTTAGCGGTACTAAGACCGCGGAACATTGCAGTAGCACCTTACCTGGACGACATCTTAATACAGGCGTCGTCCTTTCACAGAGCAAAGGCTCATACGGACATTGTTCTGGCCTTTCTAAGGTCTCACGGGTGGAAGGTGAACGTAGAAAAGAGTTCTCTGTCCCAGCTCACAAGGGTTCCCTTCCTGGGAACACGAATAGACTCGGTAGAAATTAAAATTTTTCTGACAGAGGTCAGGAAGTCAAGAATTTTGAATACTTGCCGAGTTCTTCATTCCATTCCTTGGCCTTCGGTGGCTCAGTGCATGGAGGTAATCGGTTTAATGGTTGCGGCAATGGACGTAGTCCCTTTTGCCCGAATTCACCTAAGACCACTGCAATTGTGCATGCTCAAACAGTGGAATGGGGATTATGCAGATTTGTCTCCTCAAATACAAATGGACCAGAAAACCAGAGACTCTCTTCTCTGGTGGTTGTCTCAGGATCACCTGTCTCAGGGAATGAGTTTCCGCAGACCGGAGTGGATCATTGACACGACCAATGCCAGTCTGTTAGGCTGGGGTGCGGTCTGGAACTCCCTGAAAGCTCAGGGTCTATGGTCTCGGGAAGAGTCTCTTCTCCCAATAAACATTTTGGAATTGAGAGCGATATTCAATACGCTCCAGGCCTGGCCTCAACTGGCGGAGGCAAAATTCATCAGATTTCAGTCGGACAACATCACAACTGTAGCATACATCAATCATCAGGGAGGAACAAGGACTTCCCTGACGATGAAGTAAGTAACCAAGATCATCAAATGGGCGGAGGATCACTCCTGCCATCTATCTGCAATTCACATCCCAGGAGTAGACAACGGGGAGGCGGATTATCTGAGTCGTCAGATTTTCCATCCGGGGGAGTGGGAACTCCACCCGGAGGTCTTTGTTCAGCTAACCCAGCTATGGGGCATTCCAGAATTGGACCTGATGGCGTCCCGTCAGAACTCCAAACTTCCCCTTTACGGATCCAGGTCCAGGGATCCCAAGGCGACATTGATAGATGCCTTAGTAGAGCCTTCATTCAATCTAGCTTATGTCTTTCCACCATTTCCTCTTCTCCCTCGGCTAGTAGCCAGAATCAAACAGGAGAAGGCTTCGGTAATTCTGATAGCACCTGCGTGGCCACGCAGGACTTGGTATGCAGACCTAGTGGACATGTTATCGGCTCCACCATGGAAACTGCCTTTGAGGCAGGATCTTCTAATTCAAGGTCCATTCAAGCATCCAAATCTAGTTTCTCTGCAACTGACTGCTTGGAGATTGAACGCTTAATTCTAGCTAAGCGTGGGTTATCTGAATCAGTTATAGATACTCTGATCCAGGCCAGAAAGCCTGTCACCAGGAAAATTTACCATAAGATATGGCGGAAATATCTTTGTTGGTGCGAATCCAATGGTTACTCGTGGAGTAAGGTTAGGATTCCAAGGATATTGTCTTTTCTCCAAGAAGGATTGGAGAAAGGTTTGTCAGCTAGTTCCTTAAAAGGACAGATATCTGCTCTGTCTATCCTGTTACACAAGCGTCTGGCAGCTGTGCCAGACGTTCAGGCGTTTGTACAGGCCCTAGTTAGAATCAAGCCTGTCTACAGACCTGTGGCTCCTCCATGGAGTCTAAATTTAGTTCTTTCAGTTCTTCAGGGGGTTCCGTTTGAACCTTTGCATTCCATAGATATTAAGTTATTATCTTGGAAAGTTTTGTTTTTGGTAGCTATTTCTTCTGCTCGAAGAGTTTCAGAATTGTCTGCTTTGCAGTGTAACTCACCCTATCTGGTGTTCCATGCAGATAAGGTTGTTTTGCGTACTAAACCTGGGTTCCTTCCAAAAGTGGTTTCTAATAGGAATATTAACCAGGAAATCATTGTTCCTTCTTTGTGTCCTAATCCACAATCTGTTACACAATCTTGATGTGGTTCGTGCTTTAAAATTCTATTTAGAAGCAACTAAAGATTTCAGACAAACATCATCCTTGTTTGTTGTCTATTCTGGTAAGAGGAGAGGTCAGAAAGCGACTGCTACCTCTCTTTCCTTCTGGCTGAAAAACATCATCCGATTGGCTTATGAAACTGCTGGACGGCAGCCTCCTGAACGAATTACAGCTCATTCCACTAGAGCTGTAGCTTCCACATGGGCTTTCAAGAATGAGGCTTCTGTTGAACAGATTTGTAAGGCAGTGACTTGGTCTTCGCTGCATACATTTGCCAAATTTTACAAATTCGATACTTTTGCTTCTTCGGGGGCTATTTTTGGGAGAAAGGTTTTGCAAGCAGTGGTGCCTTCTTTTTAGGTTACCTGACTTGTTCCCTCCCTTCATCCGTGTCCTAAAGCTTTGGTATTGGTATCCCACAAGTAAGGGTGAATCCGTGGACTGGATACACCAATGTAAGAGAAAACAGAATTTATGCTTACCTGATAAATTTCTTTCTCTTACGGTGTATCCAGTCCACGGCCCGCCCTGGCAATTAGGTCAGGTTCAAATTTATTTTTTGTAAAACTACAGTCACCACTGCACCCTATGGTTTCTCCTAACCGTCGGTCGAATGCGGAGCCTGAGGGGAGCTATATGGACAGCTCTGCTGTGTGCTCTCTTTGCCACTTCCTGTAGTGATTGAGAATATCCCACAAGTAAGGATGAATCCGTGGACTGGATACACCGCAAGAGAAAGAAATTGATCAGGTAAGCATAAATTCTGTTTTCCAAGATAATAACTTAATATCAATGGAATGTAAAGGTTCAAACCAAACCCCTTGAAGAGCTGAAAGAACTAAATTTAGACTCCATGGAGGAGCCACAGGCTTGTAAACAGGCTTGATTCTAACTAAGGCCTGTGCAAACACCTGAACATCTGGTACAGCTGCCAGACGCTTATGTAACAGGATAGACAGAGCAGATATCTGTCCCTTTAAGGAACTAGCTGACAGACCTTTCTCCAATCCTTCTTGGAGAAAAGACAATATCCTTGGGCCTAGATTTAGAGTTCGGCGTTAGCCGTGAAAACCAGCGTTAGAGGCTCCTAACGCTGGTTTTAGGCTACCGCCGGTATTTGGAGTCACTCAAAATAGGGTCTAACGCTCACTTTTCAGCCGCAACTTTTCCATACCGCAGATCCCCTTACGTCAATTGCGTATCCTATCTTTTCAATGGGATCTTCCTAACGCCGGTATTTAGAGTCCTTTTTGAAGTGAGCGTTAGAGCTCTAACGACAAAACTCCAGCCGCAGAAAAAAAGCAGGAGTTAAGAGCTTTCTGGGCTAACGCCGGTTCATAAAGCTCTTAACTACTGTACCCTAAAGTACACTAACACCCATAAACTACCTATGTACCCCTAAACTGAGGTCCCCCCACATCTCCGCAACTCGATTACATTTTTTTAACCCCTAATCTGCCGACCGCCACCTACGTTATACTTATGTACCCCTAATCTGCTGCCCCTAACACCGCCGACCCCTGTATTATATTTATTAACCCCTAACCTGCCCCCCTCAATGTCGCCGCCAGCTACTTACAATAATTAACCCCTAATCTGCCGACCGCAAAGCGCCGCCACCTACGTTATCCTTATGTACCCCTAATCTGCTGCCCCTAACACCGCCGACCCCTATATTATATTTATTAACCCCTAATCTGCCCCCCTCAACGTCGCCGACACCTGCCTACACTTATTAACCCCTAATCTGCCGAGCGGACCTGAGCGCTACTATAATAAAGTTATTAACCCCTAATCCGCCTCACTAACCCTATCATAAATAGTATTAACCCCTAATCTGCCCTCCCTAACATCGCCGACACCTAACTTCAATTATTAACCCCTAATCTGACGACCGGAGCTCATCGCTACTATAATAAATGGATTAACCCCTAAAGCTAAGTCTAACCCTAACACTAACACCCCCCTAACTTAAATATAATTTACATCTAACGAAATCAATTAACTCTTATTAAATACATTATTCCTATTTAAAGATAAATACTTACCTGTAAAATAAATCCTAATATAACTACAATATAAATTATAATTACATTGTAGCTATTTTAGGATTTATATTTATTTTACAGGCAACTTTGTAATTATTTTAACCAGGTACAATAGCTATTAAATAGTTAAGAACTATTTAATAGTTACCTAGTTAAAATAATAACAAAATTACCTGTAAAATAAATCCTAACCTAAGTTATAATTAAACCTAACACTACACTATCAATAAATAAATTAAATACAATTTCTACAAATAACTACAATTACATAAACTAACTAAAGTACAAAAAATAAAAAAGAACTAAGTTACAAAAAATAAAAAAATATTTACAAACATAAGAAAAATATTACAACAATTTTAAACTAATTACACCTACTCTAAGCCCCCTAATAAAATAACAAAGACCCCCAAAATAAAAAAATGCCCTACCCTATTCTAAATTAATAAATTTAAAAGCTCTTTTACCTTACCAGCCCTGAACAGGGCCCTTTGCGGGGCATGCCCCAAGAAAATCAGCTCTTTTGCCTGTAAAAAAAAACATACAATACCCCCCCCCCCCCAACATTACAACCCACCACCCACATACCCCTAATCTAACCCAAACCCCCCTTAAATAAACCTAACACTAAGCCCCTGAAGATCTTCCTACCTTGTCTTCACCTCAACAGGTATCACCGATCTGTCCTGGCATCCGGTGCTGAAGAGGTCCAGAAGAGGCTCCAAAGTCTTCCTCCTATCCGGCAAGAAGAGGACATCCGGACCGGCAAACATCTTCATCCAAGCGGCATCTTCGATCTTCTTCGATCTTCTTCCATCCGGTGCGGAGCGGGTCCATGTTGAAGCAGCCGACGCGGATCCATCCTCTTCTTCCGGCGTCTCCCGACGAATGACGGTTCCTTTAAGGGACGTCATCCAAGATGGCGTCCCTCGAATTCCGATTGGCTGATAGGATTCTATCAGCCAATCGGAATTAAGGTAGGAATATTCTGATTGGCTGATGGAATCAGCCAATCAGAATCAAGTTCAATCCGATTGGCTGATCCAATCAGCCAATCAGATTGAGCTCGCATTCTATTGGCTGATCGAAGAAGATGGAAGAAGATCGAAGATGCCGCTTGGATGAAGATGTTTGCCGGTCCGGATGTCCTCTTCTTGCCGGATAGGAGGAAGACTTTGGAGCCTCTTCTGGACCTCTTCAGCACCGGATGCCAGGACAGATTGGTGATACCTGTTGAGGTGAAGACAAGGTAGGAAGATCTTCAGGGGCTTAGTGTTAGGTTTATTTAAGGGGGGTTTGGGTTAGATTAGGGGTATGTGGGTGGTGGGTTGTAATGTTGGGGGGGGGTATTGTATGTTTTTTTTTACAGGCAAAAGAGCTGATTTTCTTGGGGCATGCCCCGCAAAGGGCCCTGTTCAGGGCTGGTAAGGTAAAAGAGCTTTTAAATGTATTAATTTAGAATAGGGTAGGGCATTTTTTTATTTTGGGGGTCTTTGTTATTTTATTAGGGGGCTTAGAGTAGGTGTAATTAGTTTAAAATTGTTGTAATATTTTTCTTATGTTTGTAAATATTTTTTTATTTTTTGTAACTTAGTTCTTTTTTATTTTTTGTACTTTAGTTAGTTTATGTAATTGTAGTTATTTGTAGAAATTGTATTTAATTTATTTATTGATAGTGTAGTGTTAGGTTTTATTGTAGGTAATTGTAGGTATTTTATTTAATTAATTTATTGATAGGGTAGTGTTAGGTTTAATTATAACTTAGGTTAGAATTTATTTTTCAGGTAATTTTCTTATTATTTTAACTAGGTAACTATTAAATAGTTCTTAACTATTTAATAGCTATTGTACCTGGTTAAAATAATTACAAAATTGCCTGTAAAATAAATATAAATCCTAAAATAGCTACAATGTAATTATAATTTATATTGTAGCTATATTAGGATTTATTTTACAGGTAAGTATTTATCTTTAAATAGGAATAATTTATTTAATAAGAGTTAATTAATTTCGTTAGATGTAAATTATATTTAAGTTAGGGGGGTGTTAGTGTTAGGGTTAGACTTAGCTTTAGGGGTTAATCCATTTATTATAGTAGCGATGAGCTCCGGTCGTCAGATTAGGGGTTAATAATTGAAGTTAGGTGTCGGCGATGTTAGGGAAGGCAGATTAGGGGTTAATACTATTTATGATAGGGTTAGTGAGGCGGATTAGGGGTTAATAACTTTATTATAGTAGCGCTCAGGTCCGCTCGGCAGATTAGGGGTTAATAAGTGTAGGCAGGTGTCGGCGACGTTGAGGGGGGCAGATTAGGGGTTAATAAATATAATATAGGGGTCGGCGGTGTTAGGGGCAGCAGATTAGGGGTACATAAGGATAACGTAGGTGGCGGCGCTTTGCGGTCGGCAGATTAGGGGTTAATTATTGTAAGTAGCTGGCGGCGACGTTGTGGGGGGCAGATTAGGGGTTAATAAATATAATATAGGGGTCGGCGGTGTTAGGGGCAGCAGATTAGGGGTACATAGGGATAATGTAAGTTGCGGCGGTTTACGGAGCGGAAGATTAGGGGTTAATAATATAATGCAGGGGTCAGCGATAGCGGGGGCGGCAGATTAGGGGTTAATAAGTGTAAGGGTAGGGGTGTTTAGACTCGGGGTACATGTTAGAGTGTTAGGTGCAGACGTAGGAAGTGTTTCCCCATAGGAAACAATGGGGCTGCGTTAGGAGCTGAACGCTGCTTTTTTGCAGGTGTTAGGTTTTTTTTCAGCTCAAACAGCCCCATTGTTTCCTATGGGAGAATCGTGCACGAGCACGTTTTTGAGGCTGGCTGCGTCCGTAAGCAACTCTGGTATCGAGAGTTGCATTTGCGGTAAAAATGCTCTACGCTCCTTTTTTGGAGCCTAACGCAGCATTTTTTTGGACTCTCGATACCAGAGTTAATTTTATGGTGCGGCCAGAAAAAAGCCTGCGTAGCGTTAACAGCCCATCTACCGCCAAACTCCAAATCTAGGCCTTGGAATCCTAACCTTACTCCACGAGTAACCCTTGGATTCACACCAACAAAGATATTTTCGCCATATCTTATGGTAAATTTTCCTGGTGACAGGCTTTCTGGCCTGTATCAGAGTATCTATAACTGATTCAGAGAAACCACGCTTAGCTAGGATTAAGCGTTCAATCTCCAAGCAGTCAGTTACAGAGAAACTAGATTTGGATGCTTGAAAGGACCTTGAATTAGAAGATCCTGCCTCGATGGCAGTTTCCATGGTGGGACCGATGACATGTCCACTAGGTCTGCATACCAAGTCCTGCGTGGCCACGCAGGTGCTATCAAAATTACCGAAGCCTTCTCCTGTTTGATTCTGGCTACTAGCCAAGGGAGAAGAGGAAACGGTGGAAAGACATAAGCTAGACTGAATGACCAAGGCGCTATTAATGCATCTATCAATGTCGCCTTGGGATCCCTGGATCTGGATCCGTAAAGGGGAAGTTTGGTGTTCTGACGGGACGCCATCAGATCCAATTCTGGAATGCCCCATAGCTGGGTCAGCTGAGCAAAAACCTCTGGGTGGAGTTCCCACTCCCCCGGATGGAAAGTCTGACGACTCAGATAATCCGCCTCCCTGTTGTCTACTCCTGGGATGTGAATTGCAGATAGATGGCAGGAGTGATCCTCCGCCTATTTGATGATCTTGGATACTTCCTTCATCGCTAGGGAACTCTTTGTTCCTCCCTGATGATTGATGTACGCTACAGTCGTGATGTTTTCCGACTGAAATCTGATGAATTTGGCCCCCTGAGACAGGTGATCCTGAGACAACCACCAGAGAAGAGAGTCTCTGGTTTTCTGGTCCATTTGTATTTGAGGAGACAAATCTGCATAATCCCCATTCCACTGTTTGAGCATGCACAGTTGCAGTGGTCTGAGATGAATTCAGGCAAAGGGGACTACGTCCATTGCCGCAACCATTAAACCGATTACTTCCATGCACTGAGCCCCAGAAGGCCGAGAAATGGAATGAAGAACTCGGCAAGTATTCAACAGTTTTGATTTCCTGACCTCTGTCAGAAAGATTTTCATTTCTACTGAGTCTATTAGTGTTCCCAGAAAAGGAACCCTTGTGAGCGGGGACAGAGAACTCTTTTCTACGTTCACCTTCCACCCGTGAGACCTTAGAAAGGCCAGGACAATGTCCGTATGAGCCTTGGCTCTGTGAAAAGATGACGCCTGTATTAAGATGTCGGCTAGGTAAGGTGCTACTGCAATGCCCTGCGGTCTTAGTACCGCCAGAACGGACCCTAACACCTTTGTGAAAATTCTGGGAGTGGTGGCCAACCCAAAAGGAAGGGCCACAAACTGGTAATGTTTGTCCACAAAGGCGAACCTTAGGAACTGATGGTGATCTTTGTGGATAGGAATATGTAGGTACGCATCCTTTAGATCCACGGTAGTCATATATTGACCTTCCTGGATCATCGGCAAGATTGTCCGAATGGTCTCCATCTTGAAAGACGGGACTCTGAGGAATTTGTTTAGAATTTTTAGGATTGCCTGAAAGTTCCTTCCTTTTTGGGAACTACAAACAGGTTTGAGTAAAAGCCCAGTCCTTGTTCTGCAATTGGAACTGGGTGTATCACTCCCATTTTTAGAAGATCTTCTACACAGCGTAAGAACGCCTGTTTCTTTGTTTGGTCTGAAGACAAACGAGAAATGTGGAACCTTCCCCTTGGGGGAGAATCCTTGAATTCTAGAAGGTACCCCTGAGCAACTATTTCTAATGCCCAGGGATCTGGAACATCTCTTGCCCAAGCCTGAGCAAAGAGAGAAAGTCTGCCCCCTACTAGATCCGATCCCGGATCGGGGGCTACCCCTTCATGCTGTCTTGGTAGCAGGAGCAGGCTTCTTGACCTGTTTACCCTTATTCCAGCCCTGCAAGGGTTTCCAGGTTGCTTTGGGCTGTGAAGTGTTATCTTGCTTTGCGGCAGCAGAGGTTGCAGCAGGTCCACTCCTGAAGTTGCGAATGGAGCGAAAATTAGCCTTGTTTTTGGCCTTAAACGGCCTATCTTGTGGAAGGGCATGGCCCTTTCCCCCAGTGATGTCTGAAATAATCTCTTTCAGCTCAGGACCAAATAGGGTTTTCCCCTTGAAGGGAATATTTAACAGTTTCGTTTTGGACGACAAATCCGCCGACCACGATTTGAGCCAAAGAGCTCTTCGCGCCATGATGGCAAAACCTGAGTTTTTTGCCGCTAACTTAGCTAATTGGAAAGCGGCATCAGTGATAAAAGAATTTGCCAGCTTTAAAGCATGAATTCTATCCATGACCTCGTCGTATGAAGTCTCCCTCTGGAGCGACTCCTCCAGAGCCTCAAACCAAAATGCCGCCGCAGTAGTTACCGGAATAATGCAGGCAATTGGTTGAAGCAGAAAACCTTGCTGAACAAAAATTTTCTTCAGCAATCCTTCCAATTTTTTATCCATAGGATCTTTGAAAGCACAACTGTCCTCTATTGGTATAGTTGTACACTTAGCAAGTGTTGAAACAGCTCCCTCTACCTTATGGACCGTCGGCCACGTGTCCCGCCTGGGGTCGTTTATGGGGAACATTTTCTTAAAGATAGGGGGAGGAACAAAGGGTACACTTGGTCTCTCCCACTCCTTAGTCACAATATCCGCCACCCTCTTTGGGATCGGAAATGCCTCAGTGTATACAGGGATCTCTAAAAACCTGTCCATTTTACACAATTTTTCTGGGACCACCATGTGGTCACAATCATCCAGCGTAGCTAAATCCTCCTTAAGCAGGACGCGGAGGTGTTCCAGCTTGAATTTAAACGCTAATGAATCTGACTCTGCCCGCTGAGAAACTTTTCCTGTATCAGAAATTTCTCCTTCAGACAGACCGTCCCTCACTGCTTATCTGAGTGTTGTGAGGGTACTACAGATAACTCATCCAAAGCTTCTGATTGCTCATCCTCTGTATTTAAAACTGAGCTATCGTGCTTTTTTGGAAAAACTGGCAGTTTGGATAAAAATGTAGCAAGAGAATTATCCATTACTGCTGCAAATTGTTGTAAGGTAATAGGGGCCAATGCGCTAGAGGTACTAGGCATCGCTTGTGCGGGCATAACTGGTGTCGACACATGGGGAGAGGAAGGAGGACTATCCTCATTACCTTCCGTTAAAGAATCATTTTGGGCTACATTTTTAAGTGTCACTGCATGGTCTTTAAAATGCTTAGATGTTTTAGCACACTTTAAACACAAATGCAATGGGGGTACCGCCATGGCCTTTAGACATAAAGAACAGGGTCTATCTGAAGACTCAGACATGTTTGACAGACTTAGACAGCACTGCAATACAGTAAAATTCACTTTTTTAAAAAACGTTACTGTGCCTTTAAATAATAAAAAGTACACACTTTTTTACCAAATCACCAAAAAACATCCGATCTTTATGAAATTTTCACCACATGATCCCAATGCTTTGAAATGATTGCACGCAAATTTTCAAATTAATTAACCCCTTATTGCCCAAACCGGAGCCAATTGAAGTAAACTACTGGTTTAACACACTACAGCACGGTGCCACAGTCCTTGCTGTGGCCCTACCTTCCTTTTGGGTTATTTGTAGAAGAATATAAGCCTCCCTGAAGTCCTCCTGCACTCTCAGGACTCTACACATGAAGCTGCATGAAGCTGCCTTGCAAAACAACTGCGCAACTGAGACGCGAAAATGAGGCCCCCTCCCTCTTCATTCCGAAGTTATGGGGCCTTACTGAGTCAGATTAGGTGTCTTACAATATGCCAGGCGTAATAAAAACCCCAAAAGTGTTTCCCAACGTCTAAACACTTGAACAAATATAAGATTACCCTAATAAAGTAATCGATTTAGCCCATCACAGTGTCTACCAGTATATAAGCCCTTAACTGAAGCCATCCTTCTATACTGCGTTTCAGAAAATGGCTTACCTTCCCACTTGGGGATTTCTATCAGTCTTCTAGCATTACCGGGTCTTGTTAGAAAAAATGACTGAGCATACCTTAAGCAGATAAGCCTGTAAACTGTTCCCCCCAACTGAAGTTATCCGGTACTCAACAGTCCTGTGTGGGAACAGCAGTGGATTTTAGTTACAACATGCTAAAATCTTTTTCCTCTCATCAGAAATCTTCATCACTTTCTGCCTCAGAGTAAATAGTACAAATCGGCACTATTTTAAAATAACAAACTCTCGATTGAAGAAATAAAAACTACAAATCTAACACCACATACTCTTTACCCTCCCGTGGAGATGCTACTTGTTAGAGCGGCAAAGAGAATGACTGGGGGGGCGGAGCCTGAGGGGAGCTATATGGACAGCTTTGATGTGTGCTCTCTTTGCCACTTCCTGTAGGGATTGAGAATATCCCACAAGTAAGGATGAAACCGTGGACTGGATACACCAAGTAAGAGAAATAACATTTTGCTGCTTTGCAGCCTGAAATAAAGACAGAGTTTTTGTTTATCCAGTTGTAATTACTCAGTGCAACTTATAACATCCCAGTAAAAGATATAACGTCAACATGTCAGACAAAAATAAAGACCATTCAAAAACAGAATCACTGAGTTGGAAAAAGGATCACCCCCTCCTAAAATTACTTGTAAACTCAATCAGGTATAGCTAATCACCTTCTCAGTGGCACACAATGCCATTTGACCTTCAATTGTGATCAGCTGTGGGCATATTGATTAGCTCAGCATGAAAAGAGCTTTCCTGGAGCATTTCAGTCCCTGGTAGTGCAACTGAAGCAAACAATCAACTATGAATGGCAAAACAGGAAAATGTTGTGGACAGGCACAAGTCAGGAGATGGATACAAGAAAATATAAAAGGCTTTATCAATGCCTAGAAGCACAGTGAAGTCTATTATTATATTACTCCAAACTGGAAGAAAAAGGTAGGAGGAAACTGGTCAGAGAGGCTACCAAGAGACCCACAGCAACTCTGAAACAGGTGCAGGAATTTATGAAAAAGAGTGGTCATTGTGTGCATGTGACAACAATATCACAAATTCTCCACAAATGTGGCTTGTATGGGAGGGTTGCAAGAAAAAAGCCACTCCTCAAGAAAGGCCACATGCAGTCACTACTAAGCTTTGCCATAGCACACCTAGGAGATTCTGAGGCCACATGGAACAAGGTGTTATGGTCAAATGAGACTAAAATTTAATTATTTGGCCTCAACACCAAACAATTGTGTCTGGAAGGAAATCCAATACAGCTCACCATCCAAATATCACCATACCTACAGTAAAGTATAAAGGTGGTAATATCCTGTTATGGGGGTTTCTCTCTGCAGCAGGCACTGTAGCACTTGTCAGGATAGAAGGAATAATGGATGGGGCAAAATACTGTTAAATTCTTGAGGACAAAATGCTGCCCTCTGCCAGGAAGTTGTCAATGGGAAGAAGGTTTACCTTCCAACATGACAATGACCCAAAGCACACAGTAGAAATTACCACACAGTGGTTAAAGGAGAAAAATGTGAATGTCCTTGCATGGCCTAGTCAGAGCCCAGACTTAAACACAATTGAATATCTGTGGCATGACTTGAAGACAGCAGTCCATAAACGGTCACCATCAAATGTAACTTTGCAGTTCTGCAAAGAAGAGTTGGCAAATATTGCACAGTTTATGGGGGGTAGTTATCAACGTGTCAACTTTCCTGCCTTCGCCGGCCCAATACGCCCGGCTAAGCTCGCCTCACATCGCCGCCGCGGACCTGAAAAAATTTGCCTAAGTTATCAAGTAAAGCTGTCAAAAAGCCGCGGGGCGATGAGCAGCGGACTGTGAGAGTTATCACTCATCCGATCTCGCTGCTCTTCGGCTGTTTGATAGCTTTCTTGCTAGCCAGTCACTAAGCACTCACACTAAACTACACTGTTCTACCCCCTATACTGGCGCCCCCGGAGCCCCCCGCAACTAAATAAAGTTAGTAACCCCTAAACCGCCGCTCCTAGACCCCGCCGCAACTCTTATAAATGTATTAACCCCTAAACCGCCGCAACTCTTATAAATGTATTAACCCCTAAACCGCCGCTCCTAGACCCCGCCGCAAGTCTTATAAATGTATTAATCCCTAAACCGCCGCTCCCGGACACCGCTGCCACCTACATTATATCTAGTAACCCCTATCCTGCCCCCCCTATACCGTTGCCCTCTATAATAAAGTTATTTACCCCTATCCTGCTGATCCCGCACCTCGCCGCAAATAAATAAATAGTTTAACCCCTAAACCGCCGCTCCCTGAACCCGCCGCAACCTATATTAAATTTATTAACCCCTATCCTGCCCCCCCTACACCGTCGCCACCTATAATAAATTTATTAACCCCTATCCTGCCCCCCACTACACCGCCGCCACTGTAATAAAATTAGTATCCCCTAAACCTAAGTCTAATACTAACCCTAACACCCCCCTAACTTAAATATTAATTAAATAAATCTAAATAATATTTCTATTATTAACTAAGTTAATCCTATTTAAAACTAAATACTTACCTATAAAATAAACCCTAATATAGCTACAATATAAATAATTATTATATTGTAGCTATCTTAGGATTTATTTTTATTTTACAGGTACCTTTCAATTTATTTTAACTAGGTACAATAGCTATTAAATAGTTATTAACTATTTAATAGCTTACCTAGCTAAAATAAAGAGAAATGTACCTGTAAACTAAAAACTAACCTAAGTTACAATTACACCTAACACTACACTATACTTTAATAAATTATTCCTATTTAAAACTAAATACTTACCTGTAAAATAAACCCTAAGATAGCTACAATATAATTAATAATTACATTGTAGCTATCTTAGGATTTATATTTATTTTACAGGTAACTTTGTATTTATTTTAGCTAGTTAGAATAGTTATTAAATAGTTATTAACTATTTAATAACTACCTAGCTAAAAGAAATACAAAATTACCTAAGTTACAATTAAACCTAACACTACACTATCATTAAATTAATTAAATAAATTAACTACAAATAACTACAATTAAATACAATTACATAAACTAACTAAAGTACAACAAATAAAAAAAGCTAAGTTACAAAAAATAAAAAAAATAAGTTACAAACATTTAAAAAAATATTACAACAGTTTTAAGCTACTTACACCTAATCTAAGCCCCCTAATAAAATAACAACCCCCCCCAAAATAAAAAAATGCCCTACCCTATTCTACATTAAAAAAGTTCAAAGCTCTTTTACCTTACCAGCCCTTAAAAGGGCCTTTTGTGGGGGCATGCCCCAAAGAATTCAGCTCTTTTGCCTGTAAAAGAAAAATACAACCCCCTCAACATTAAAACCCACCACCCACATACCCCTAATCTAACCCAAACCCCCCTTAAAATAACCTAACACTAATACCCTGAAGATCATCCTACCTTGAGTCATCTTCACTCAACCGAGCAGCGATGGAACCGAAGAGGACATCCAGAGTGGCAGAAATGATCATCCAAGGGGCGCTGAAGAAATCTTCCATCCGATGAAGTGATCCTCCAAGCGGCGCTGAAGAAATCTTCCATCCGGGCGATGTCATCTTCCAAGAGGCGCTGAAGAAGTCTTCTATCTGGGCGAGGTCATCTTTCAAGCCGGGTCTTGAATCTTCATCCCGCCGACGCGGAACATCCTTCTTTCCCAACGGACTACCGACGAATGAAGGCTCCTTTAAGGGACGTCATCCAAGATGGCGTCCCTTCAATTCCGATTGGCTGATAGGATTCTTTCAGCCAATCGGAATTAAGGTAGGAAAAATCTGATTGGCTGATTGAACTATTCCGATCAGCCAATAGAATGCAAGCTCAATCTGATTGGCTGATTGGATCAGCCAATCGGATTGAACTTGAATCTGATTGGCTGATTCAATCAGCCAATCAGATTTTTCCTACCTTAATTCCGATTGGCTTATAGAATCCTATCAGCCAATCTGAATTGAAGGGACGCCATCTTGGATGACGTCCCTTAAAGGAGCCTTCATTCGTTGGTAGTCCGTCGGGAAAGAAGGATGTTCCGCATCGGCGGGATGAAGATTCAAGACCCGGCTTGAAAGATGACCTCGCCCGGATAGAAGACTTCTTCAGCGCCTCTTGGAAGATGACATCGCCCGGATGGAAGATTTCTTCAGCGCCGCTTGGAGGATCACTTCATCGGATGGAAGATTTCTTCAGCGCCCCTTGGATGATCATTTCTGCTGCTCCGGATGTCCTCTTCAGTTCCATTGCTGCTCGGTTGAGTGAAGATGACTCAAGGTAGGATGATCTTCAGGGGATTAGTGTTAGGTTATTTTAAGGGGGGTTTGGGTTAGATTAGGGGTATGTGGGTGGTGGGTTTTAATGTTGGGGGGGTTGTATTTTTCTTTTACAGGCAAAAGAGCTGAATTCTTTGGGGCATGCCCCCACAAAAGGCCCTTTTAAGGGCTGGTAAGGTAAAAGAGCTTTGAACTTTTTTAATGTAGAATAGGGTAGGGCATTTTTTTATTTTGGGGGGTTTGTTATTTTATTAGGGGGCTTAGATTAGGTGTAAGTAGCTTAAAATTGTTGTAATATTTTTTTAAATGTTTGTAACTTATTTTTTTTATTTTTTGTAACTTAGCTTTTTTTATTTTTTGTACTTTAGTTAGTTTATGTAATTGTATTTAATTGTAGTTATTTGTAGTTAAGTTAATTTGTAATTTCTTTTAGCTAGGTAGTTATTAAATAGTTAATAACTATTTAATAACTATTCTAACTAGCTAAAATACATAAAAAGTTACCTGTAAAATAAATATAAATCCTAAGATAGCTACAATGTAATTATTAATTATATTGTAGCTATCATAGGCCTAGATTTGGAGTTTGGCGGTAGCCGTGAAAACCAGCGTTAGAGGCTCCTAACGCTGGTTTTAGGCTACCGCCGGTATTTGGAGTCACTCAAAAAAGGGTCTAACGCTCACTTTTCAGCCGCGACTTTTCCATACCGCAGATCCCCTTACGTCAATTGCGTATCCTATCTTTTCAATGGGATCTTTCTAACTCCGGTATTTAGAGTTGTGTCTGAAGTGAGCGTTAGAAATCTAACGACAAAAATCAGCCAATCAGAATCAAGTTCAATCCGATTGGCTGATTCAATCAGCCAATCAGATTGAGCTTGCATTCTATTGGCTGATCGGAACAGCCAATAGAATGCGAGCTCAATCTAATTGGCTGATTGGATCAGCCAATCTATTGAACTTGATTCTGATTGGCTGATTCCATCAGCCAATCAGAATATTCCTACCTTAATTCCGATTGGCTGATAGAATCCTATCAGCCAATCGGAATTCGAGGGACGCCATCTTGGATGACGTCATTTAAAGGAACCGTCATTCGTCGTTCAGTCGTCGGCCAGGATGGATGTTCCGCTTCGGAGGTCTTCAGGATGCTGCCGCTCCGCTCCGGATGGATGACGATAGAAGATGCCTCTTGGATGAAGACTTCAATCGGATGGAAGACCTCTTCTGCCCCGCTTGGATGAAGACTTCTACCGGATGGAGGACCTCTTCTTGCTCCGCTTGGATGAAGAATTTGGCTCGGCTGGGTGAAGACGACTCAAGGTAGGGAGATCTTCAGGGGCTTAGTTTTAGGTTTATTTAAGGGGGGTTTGGGTTAGATTAGGGGTATGTGGGTGGTGGGTTGTAATGTTGGGGGGGGTATTGTATGTTTTTTTTTACAGGCAAAAGAGCTGAACTTCTTGGGGCATGCCCCGCAAAGGGCCCTGTTCAGGGCTGGTAAGGTAAAAGAGCTTTGAACTTTAGTAATTTAGAATAGGAATGAGGAAAAAGGAATGCTGAGACTTGAGGTGGATGAAAAGAAGTTTTATTCAGGAGCAGGCTTATCATCAGACACAGGGTAAGCTCCTATCTTACGCGTTTCGCGCATGGGCACATGCGCTTCATCAGAGATGAAGGGTAGGGCATTTTTTTATTTTGGGGGGCTTTGTTATTTTATTAGGGGGCTTAGAGTAGGTGTAATTATTTTAAAATTGTTGTAATATATTTCTAATGTTTGTAAATATTTTTTATTTTTTGTAACTTAGTTCTTTTTTATTTTTTGTACTTTAGTTAGTTTATTTCATTGTATTTATTTGTAGGAATTGTATTTAATTTATTTATTGATAGTGTAGTGTTAGGTTTAATTGTAGATAATTATAGGTATTTTATTTAATTAATTTATTGATAGTGTAGTGTTAGGTTTAATTGTAACTTAGGTTAGGATTTATTTTACAGGTAAATTTGTAATTATTTTAACTATTTTAGCTATTAAATAGTTCTTAACTATTTAATAGCTATTGTACCTAGTTAAATAAATACAAAGTTACCTGTAAAATAAATATAAATCCTAAAATAGCTATAATATAATTATAATTTATATTGTAGCTATATTTGGATTTATTTTGCAGGTAAGTATTTAGCTTTAAATAGGAATAATTTTTTTAATAAGAGTTAATTAATTTCGTTAGATAAAAATTATATTTAACTTAGGGGGGTGTTAGTGTTAGGGTTAGACTTAGCTTTAGGTGTTAATACATTTATTAGAATAGCGGTGAGCTCCAGTCGGCAGATTAGGGGTTAATAATTGAAGTTAGGTGTCGGCGATGTTAGGGAGGGCAGATTAGGGGTTAATACTATTTATTATAGGGTTAGTGAGGCGGATTAGGGGTTAATAACTTTATAATAATAGCGGTGCGGTCCGGTCGGCAGATTAGGGGTTAATAAGTGTAGGCAGGTGGAGGCGACGTTGTGGGGGGCAGATTAGGGGTTAATAAATATAATATAGGGGTCGGCGGTGTTAGGGGCAGCAGATTAGGGGTACATAGGGATAATGTAAGTAGCAACGGTTTACGGAGCGGCAGATTAGGGGTTAATAATAATATGCAGGGGTCAGCGATAGCGGGGGTGGCAGAATAGGGGTTAATAAGTGTAAGGTTAGGGGTGTTTAGACTCGGGGTACATGTTAGAGTGTTAGGTGCAGACGTAGGAAGTGTTTCCCCATAGCAAACAATGGGGCTGCGTTAGGAGCTGAACGCAGCTTTTTTGCAGGTGTTAGGTTTTTTTTCAGCTCAAACAGCCCCATTGTTTCCTATGGGGGAATCGTGCACGAGCACGTTTTTGAGGCTGGCTGCGTCTGTAAGCAACTCTGGTATCGAGAGTTGAAGTTGCGTTAAATATGCTCTACGCTCCTTTTTTGGAGCCTAACGCAGCCATTCTGTGGACTCTCAATACCAGAGTTATTTTAAAGGTGCGGCCAGAAAAAAGCCAGCGTTAGATACGCGGGTCCTTACCGACAAAACTCTAAATCTAGCCTTTAGGGTTTATTTTACAGGTAAGTATTTAGTTTAAATAGGAATAATTTATTAAAGTATAGTGTAGTGTTAGGTGTAATTGTAACTTAGGTTAGTTTTTAGTTTACAGGTAAATTTCTCTTTATTTTAGCTAGGTAAGCTATTAAATAGTTAATAACTATTTAATAGCTATTGTACCTAGTTAAAATAAATTGAAAGGTACCTGTAAAATAATAATAAATCCTAAGATAGCTACAATATAATTATTATTTATATTGTAGCTATATTAGGGTTTATTTTAAAGGTAAGTATTTAGTTTTAAATAGGATTAATTTAGTTAATAATAGAAATATTATTTAGATTTATTTAATTAATATTTAAGTTAGGGGGGTGTTAGGGTTGGTGTTATACTTAGGGGTTAATAATTTTATTACAGTGGCGGCGGTGTAGTGGGGGCAGGATAGGGGTTAATAAATTTATTATAGGTGGCGACGGTGTAGGGGGGGCAGGATAGGGGTTAATAAATTTAATATAGGTGGCGACGGTGTAGGGGGGGCAGGATAGGGGTTAATAAATTTATTATAGGTGGCGACCGTGTAGGGGGGGCAGGATAGGGTTTAATAAATTTAATATAGGTGGCGACGGTGTAGGGGGGGCAGGATAGGGGTTAATAAATTTATCATAGGTGGCGACGGTGTAGGGGGGGCAGGATAGGGGTTAATAAATGTATTATAGGTGTAGGGGGGCAGGATAGGGGTTAATAAATTTAATATAGGTTGCAGGGGTCCGGGAGCGGCAGTTTAGGGGTTAAACTATTTATTTAGTTGCGGCGAGGTGCGGGATCGGCAGTATAGGGGTTAATAAATTTATGATAGAGGGCGGCGGTATAGGGGGGGCAGGATAGGGGCTACTAGGTATAATGTAGGTGGCGGTGGGCTCCGGGAGCGGCGGTTTAGGGGTTAATATGTATAGAGTAGCTTGCGGTGGGCTCCGGGAGCAGCGGTTTAGGGGTTAACATATTTATTATAGTGTCGGTGGGCTCCGGGAGCGGTGGTTTAGGGGGTAATAACTTTATTTAGTTGCGGCGGTGTAGGGGGACAGATTAGTGGTGTTTAGACTCGGGGGACATGTTAGGGTGTTAGGTGTAGACATCTCCCATAGGAATCAATGGGATGTCTGGCAGCAGCGAACTTGTACTTTCACTATGGTCAGACTCCCTTTGATTCCTATGGGATCCGCCGCCTCCAGGGTGGCGGTTTGAAAACCAGGTACGCTGGGCCGGAAAAGTGCCGAGCGTACCTGCTAGTTTTTTGATAACTAGCAAAAGTAGTCAGATTGTGCCGCGGAACATCTGGAGTGACGTAAGAATCGATCTGTGTCGGACTGAGTCCGGCGGATCGAAGTTTACGTCACAAAATTCTACTTTTGCCGGTCTCTAGCCTTTGATAACTAAGGCGAATCAGCCTCGCCACAAATACGCTGCGGAATTCCAGCGTATTTGAGGTTGACGGCTTGATAGCTACCCCCCTATACAGGGAGTGCAGAATTATTAGGCAAATGAGTATTTTGACCACATCATCCTCTTTATGCATGTTGTCTTACTCCAAGCTGTATAGGCTCAAAATCCTACTACCAATTAAGCATATTAGGTGATGTGCATCTCTGTAATGAGAAGGGGTGTGGTCTAATGATATCAACACCCTATATCAGGTGTGCATAATTATTAGGCAACTTCCTTTCCTTTGGCAAAATGGGTCAAAAGAAGGACTTGACAGGCTCAGAAAAGTAAAAAATAGTGAGATATCTTGCAGAGGGATGCAGCATTCTTAAAATTGCAAAGCTTCTGAAGTGTGATCATCGAACAATCAAGCGTTTCATTCAAAATAGTCAACAGGGTCGCAAGAAGCGTGTGGAAAAACCAAGGCGCAAAATAACTGCCCAGGAACTGAGAAAAGTCAAGCGTGCAGCTGCCAAGATGCCACTTGCCACCAGTTTGGCCATATTTCATATTGCAACATCACTGGAGTGCCCAAAAGCACAAGGTGTGCAATACTCAGAGACATGGCCAAGGTAAGAAAGGCTGAAAGACGACCACCACTGAACAAGACACACAAGCTGAAACGTCAAGACCGGGCCAAGAAATATCTCAAGACTGATTTTTCTAAGGTTTTATGGACTGATGAAATGAGAGTGAGTCTTGATGGGCCAGATGGATGGGCCTGTGGCTGGATTGGTAAAGGGCAGAGAGCTCCAGTCCGACTCAGACGCCAGCAAGGTGGAGGTGGAGTACTGGTTTGGGCTGGTATCATCAAAGATGAGCTTGTGGGGCCTTTTCGGGTTGAGGATGGAGTGAAGCTCAACTCCCAGTCCTACTGCCAGTTTCTGGAAGACACCTTCTTCAAGCAGTGGTACAGGAAGAAGTCTGCATCCTTCAAGAAAAACATGATTTTCATGCAGGACAATGCTCCATCACACGCGTCCA
Organism: Bombina bombina; assembly: GCF_027579735.1. Lineage (NCBI taxonomy): Eukaryota > Metazoa > Chordata > Amphibia > Anura > Bombinatoridae > Bombina > Bombina bombina. Next base: position 1,221,894,875 of record NC_069499.1, read on the forward strand.
AGTACTCCACAGCGTGGCTGGCAAGAAAGGGTATAAAAGAAGAAAATCTAATGACATGGCCTCCTTGTTCACCTGATCTGAACCCCATTGAGAACCCTTGGGTCCATCATCAAATGTGAGATTTACAAGGAGGGAAAACAGTACACCTCTCTGAACAGTGTCTGGGAGGCTGTGGTTGCTGCTGCACGCAATGTTGATGGTGAACAGATCAAAACACTGACAGAATCCATGGATGGCAGGCTTTTGAGTGTCCTTGCAAAGAAAGGTGGCTATATTGGTCACTGATTTGTTTTTGTTTTGTTTTTGAATGTCAGAAATGTATATTTGTGAATGTTGAGATGTTATATTGGTTTCACTGGTAAAAATAAATAATTGAAATGGGTATATATTTGTTTTTTGTTAAGTTGCCTAATAATTATGCACAGTAATAGTCACCTGCACACACAGATATCCCCCTAAAATTGCTATAACTAAAAACAAACTAAAAACTACTTCCAAAACTATTCAGCTTTGATATTAATGAGTTTTTTGGGTTCATTGAGAACATGGTTGTTGTTCAATAATAAAATTAATCCTCAAAAATACAACTTGCCTAATAATTCTGCACTCCCTGTATGTGCAAACGTAGTAGAAACATATCCCAACAGACTAAAGGCTGTAGTTAAAGCAAAATGCGGTTCAACAAAATACTGACATAAGGGTAATTCTGTTTTTTAATTTATTTTTGACTTACATGTTGATGTTATATCTTTCATTTGGATGCTATAAGTTGCACTGAGTAATTACAACTGGATAAACAAAAACTGTGTCTTAAATTTCAAGGTGCAAAGCAACAAAATGTGAATTTTTTCAAGGGGGGGGGGTTGATTCTTTTAAATGCCCACTGTAGCTGTATACAAAATGGGAGCCAATGACAAAAGTCATATATGTGCAGCCCCAGCTAGCTCCCAGTAATGCATTGCTGCTTCTGGAGCTACAGTACGTAGGTACGATTTTTTAACAGTAGATATAAAGAGAATTAAGCATATTATATAATAGAGGTTAAAAGTTGTTTAAAGTGTCCCATTAAAGTTATAATTAGTGCAGAGGAATAGCTTTGAAAGTGGGTAGGATTTGGGGAGCCAGATGATGGATTCATTAGTAGTGAGGAAGGGGGGAATTTACAAGATAAAGAAGAAAACAAGAAGAGCAAGGAAGTGCAAAATAAAATTAAGACACAATAAAATAAAAGGAACTAAGATTATTAGAGATGTTTTAATGTAAGATATGGCTTAAATGGATACTAAACACAAATGTTTTCTTTCATGATTCGGATAGAGCATGCAATTTTAAGCAACTTTCTATTTTACTCCTATTACCAATTTTTCTTCGTTCTCTTGCTATCTTTATTTGAAAAGCAATAATGTAAGTTTAGGAGCCGGCCCATTTTTGGTTCAGTACCTGGGTAGCACTTCTGTGGCTAAATGTGGTAAAATCCTCTACTTTTTTCCCCTCCACTTATTTTCAATGTTCTCTTTTCTCCATCCATTTTCTGTTCTTTCTTGTCTTTTCCAGAATGGGACCAGTTTCCATGTTTTTGACCAAGGCAGATTTGCAAAGGAGGTTTTGCCAAAGTATTTCAAGCATAACAACATGGCCAGTTTTGTGAGACAGCTGAATATGTGTAAGTGTTTGATATATTATCTATATTATTATTATGTATTCTGTCAAGTTTTATATATACAGTATATATATGTATGTATATATATAATTAATACAAAGGACCCCGCACTCAATCTCATTCTATAATTTTAATAAATTACAGATGAAGAATGAGTTATGAGTCCTTTGTATTAATTAGACATAATATCCCCCCAAGCACCCTCAAGTTTTTTGCTGTGGAGTAAGAGTGCACTTCAGAAAGATTTTACATATACATATAGATATAGAATAATGCACTAATATACTAAGAGACTGCTCTACAACAAAAATTGGTAATACAAAAGGAACCAATTTCTGCTTATAAAGAACCATTTTTAGTACTGGTACAAATTCCCAAATCTGGAATTCCAAAATCTGGAATTATTCCAAAATCTAGATTTTTTTCCCTATGGCATGGAGAGTCCACAACGTCATTCCAATTTCTAGTGGGATATTCAACTCCTGGCCAGCAGGAGGAGGTAAAGAGCACCCCAGCAAAGCTGTTAAGTGTAATTCCCCTTACCTATAACCCCCAGTCATTCCCTTTGCCTCTGTCAATGTGTGAAGGATGTGTGAAGATGGTGTCTGAAGATATTAAATCCTTTTATGGGTGCTTTTCCCTGCAAGCAAGGATTGGGGCTAAGCTGTGTCCATGTCAATCTCTTTAGTAAGCGTAATAGTGGCTACTAGCAGTTAGGAAGCGGCAAGGTTTTCTTTGCTTTATTTCTAACATTATTGCTACCCCTTTATAGAAAGCCAGGGTTGGTTACTCTGCCCTTTCTTTTTCTTTAGGTCCCTGATAGAGAGTGAAGTGTCTATCACACCTAAGAAGCTATTCCTGCCCTGCAGTTGGATCCACAGGTAAGTGCCTTTGCCTTCTAGGTATTGAAGGACAGCACTTGGGAGGTTAATGCCTCTTGTGGATCACCATATGGGACATACCTTAACCTTTATAGATGGGTTAATTTTTGGGCAGCATTTTTTGACAGGGTAGTTAAGGGGTTAAATGTTACCCTTAACATTTATGAGACTAGCTTGGTTTGATGGAATAAATAGGTCTTCTAGATGTTAATTTTTTTTATTATTCACTACAGATTAGGCTGTGAGGCAATACAGGTGGAATCTTCTTGTTAGTACAAGACGCTTACTGACTTTTTATATATCGTTGGTTATTACTGTGAGAGCGGTGTGCTTAAACGTATGTTTCTTTGATTGGTCAAAAACGCACGTCTTTTCTGTGACGCAGTTTTCTTACTTCTCCGATCCCATGGATAAGAAACTAGAGGCTTACTTAAAAAAGATGTACATCCATCAAGGTTTACAGTGGCAACCTGTGGCAAGTATTGCTACGGTTGTGGGTGCAGCATCCTACTGGTGTGATGCCCTGTCTGATCTGATATCAGAGGAGACTATGATTGAGGAGATCCAAGATAGGATCAAGGCTCTTAAATTAGCCAATACCTTTATCTGCTATGCCAACATACAGGTAATTAGACTGGGAGCTAAGATGTGTAGCTTCACTGTTCTAGCTCGTAGAGCTCTGTGGTTAAAATCTTGGTCGGCTGATGTATCTTCAAAGGCTAAGCTTTTGCCTTTACCTTATAAAGGTAAAACCCTATTCGGTCCTGGTCTGGTGGAAATCATTTTAAAGATTACGGGTGGAAAGGGATCTTTCCTACCTCTGGGCAAGAAGACTAGACCTAATGGTCAACAGACTTCTAATTTCCATTCCTTTTGCAACTTTAAGGGACAGAAGTCTTCCTCCTCTTCTTTCAAACTAGACCAATCCAGGTACACTTGGAAGTCCAGCCAGCCTTGGAATAAGGGAAAAAAAAACAAGAAGCCTTCTGCCCCCAATTCGATTTTGGATCAAGTGGGGGGCAGGCTTTCCTTTTTTTCGACAGACTTGGATACGCAATGTCCCAGATCTGTGGGCTGTGGACATAGTATCCCAAGGTTACAAAATAGGATTCAAGTCTTGCCCTCCAAGGGGCAGATTTCTGCTGTCAAGACTATCCTCAAACCAAGTAAAAGGGAGGCCTTCTTAAATTGCGTAGAGGACCTATCCTCCCTGGGAGTTATTGTACCAGTCCCTCTAGAGGAACAAAGTCAAAGATTTTATTCAAATCTATATGTGGTTCCCAAAAAGGAGGGAACTTTCTGTCCAATCCTAGACTTAAAGTGCCTCAACAAATTCCTCAGGGTTCCGTCCTTCAAGATGAAAATAATTTGTTCCATTCTTCCATTGGTTCAGGAAGGTCAGTTCATGAGGACTATAGACCTGAAGGACGCTTATTTACACGTTCCCATTCACAGGGATCATCACCAGTTTCTAAGGTTTGCCTTTCTGGACAAGCATTTCCAGTTTGTTGCACTTCCATTTGGTCTTGCCATGGTTTTCAGAATATTCACAAAAGTTCTGGGGGCTCTATTGGCAGTGATCAGATCCCAGGGTATTGCTGTGGCACCTTATTTAGATGACATCTTGGTTCAGGCATCATCTTTTCAACTAGCAAAATCTCATACAGAGATGTTGTTGTCTTTTCTACGTTCCCTTGGGTGGAAAGTGAGTCTGGAAAAGAGTTCCCTAGTTCCAGCTACAAGAGTGTGTTTCCTAGGGACAATCATAAATTCCCTGTCCATGTAGATTTTCCTGATGGACATCAGAAAATCCAAACTTCTTGCTTCTTGCCTTTCTCTACAGTTTGCTATTCATCCATCAGTGGCTCAATGCATGGAGGTGATTAGTCTGATGGTGGATTCCATGGACCTCATTCCTTTTGCTCGGTTCCATCTGCGACCGCTGTAGCTTTGCATGCTCAGTCAATGGAACAGAGACCATTCAGATTTATCGGAGAGGATAAATCTGTATCCCCTAACAAGAGACTCTCTCTCGTGGTGGATTTTACAGGAACATCTGTCTTGTGACACTTGCTTCCTGAGACCTTCCTGGGTGATTGTGACTACAGATGCCAGCTGTTTGGGGTTCTCTAAAAGCCACAGGGGGTTTTGGAGTTGAGAGCAACCTTCAATGCCTTGACAGCTTGGCCTCCATTATCCTTTGTCCAGTTTATCAGATTCCAGTCGGACAACATCACCTCAGTGGCTTACATCAACCACCAGGGAGGAACTTGGAAGTTCCTTGGCCATGAAGGAGGTGACCGGCATTCTGCAGTGGGCGGAAGCTCACGGTTGTCTCCTGTCTGCCATCCACATTCCAGGATTGGACAATTGGGAGGCAGATTTTCTGAGCAGACAGACTTTTCATCCCGGGGAGTGGGCTCTCCATCCAGAAGTGTTCTCAAGGAAAACCCTCAAGTTGGATGATCCGAAGTTGGATCTAATGGCGTCACATCAAAATGCCAAGCTTCCAAAGTATGGATCAAGGTCAAGAGATCCTCAGGCCGCTCTGATAGATGCTCTGGTGGTTCCTTGGAATTTCGGACTAGCATACCTATTTCCTCCATTTGCTCTCCTTCCACGAGTCATAGCTCGTATTAAACAGGAGAGAGCATCTGTGATTCTAATAGCTCCTGTCTGGCCTCACAGGATCTGGTTTGTGGATCTATTAAAGATGTCATCTCTTCCACCTTGGAGGTTACCTCTGAGGAAGGACCTTCTAATTCAGGTTCCATTCCTCCATCCAAATCTAGATTCTCTGAAGCTGACTGCTTGGAGATTGAACGCCTAGTCCTGTGTAGACGTGGTTTATCTGATACGGTCATTGAGACTATGCTTCAGGCTCGTAAACCTGTTACTCACAGAATTTACCATAAGGTATGGTGTAAATACCTTTTTTGGTGTGAAGCTAAGGATTTCTCCTGGAGCCGGGTGCGGATTCCCTGCATTTTATCTTTTCTTCAGGATGGCCTGGAGAAAGGTTTGTCAGTCAGTACTCTGAAGGGTCAGATTTCTGCACAGTCTATTCTTTTGCACAAATGTCTGGCAGATTTGCCAGATGTTCAAGCTTTTGTTCAGGCCCTGGTCAGAATCAGGCCCGTGTTTAAACCTGTTGCTCCTCCTTGGAGCCTTAATATTGTTCTTAAGGAGAAGACTCAGTTTGAGCCGATGCATGTTGGTGATATTAGACAAAGAGAATTTCTAAGTGATAATGAGAGTGACACCCCAGTAATGAATGTACCAACAAAATCATGTTTAAAAACTAGTAGCCCGTCTACCAAGCACCCTTTAGGACAGGTGGGGATGGAAACAGAAGGGGGAGGAGGAAGAGGCCGAGGAAAAAATAAAAAAAGTTGCAGGGGGAGGGGGCAATACAACAAATACCAAATATAAAAATCATTAACCTCTCGAAATTCACTTTAAATGCTGATGAGATGTCAGTTTTAGGCCTAGGTTTGGGATTTGTCCCCAGTACAAACTTTAATGTCTTTGAGACAATTGTAGATCTCAATCGCTTGATTAGAGACCTTACACTTAAGAAATTTTTTTAGGGCAAAGACCAGCAGATGCCAGATGCCGACACCATAACTAACACTGACATTTGGGATATTCCAAATGAATTAAGTCCCATAATGGATATTATGGATTTCGAAGAGGCTTGTGATTATCTCTCCTTACATGACCTTAATTTTGAATCTAATGCTCAGAATAATTTTCTAAAGACTACACATAGTGGCTTTAAGCCACGTTCAGTCTTTTACCCTACCAGGGAAAGGGGTCCTTTTTTGGAGGCCTTTCATCATAGGGTGGAAGAGGATTTACTCCTGTTGTCCAGATACCACAATGCTGCGCCCCCCAATCTTAGTCCAGCACAGAAGCTGGCTCTTGATACCTTAAGTAAAAGAGATAAAATAGTGATTAGAGCAGCGGACAAGGGGGCCAGCATTGTGGTATTGGACAGAGAAGCTTATATAGGTGAAGCAGAAAGACAAATTACAGATGAAGAGGTGTATCTTCCTCTCCCCAGAGATCCTACTAATATATTTAAACTTCAATTTCTGGATTTGCTGGACGATGGTCTGCAGGAGGGGGTCATTGACCAGGACACATTTAACTATCTTTATGTGGAATTTCCTGTCATTCCTATCTTCCACCACCTCCCCAAGGTGCATAAATCCTTGCAGGAGGTGAGAGGAAGACCTATCGTTTCAGGGATAGGTTCACTTTTTGAGAAAATATCAGGGTGGATTGATTCCCTCCTGCAGCCCATTGTACAGCAAATACCATCTTACCTCAAGGACACCACCCATCTATTAACATGCCTGCAGCAGGTTTCCTGGAGCAACGAGTGCTCTTGGCTTACTGTGGATGTAGTGGGTCTTTATTCCTGCATTCCACACTTTTTTTGGCTTAGAAGCAGTTTCTTGTTCATTGGATATGTACAGCAACTATGACCCAAAATTGAAAAGATATATCCTAAAAACCTTGGAGTTTCTTTTGGGCCATAATTATTTCAAGTTCGGTGATTCCTTTTTCCTCCATAGACGTGGGACCGCTATGGGAGCTAAGTTTGCCCCAGCCTATGCGAACATCTTCATGGGCTGGTGGGAGAGGACGCACGTCTTTGTAGAATTAAATCTGTACAAACATCTAATAAGATCATATAAAAGATACATAGATGATCTTTTGTTTGTATGGTTAGGAACCAAACAAGAAATGGAAAGTTTTGTTGCTTACTTAAAATATAACAATATTAATTTACAATTCACATTCAGCTTTGAAAAAGAAATAATTCCTTATTTGGATGTGTATTTAATGGGTGACGCTGTTAGCCATGGTGTCATGACTACACTCTATAGAAAGCCGATTACATCAAATATAATCCTTCACACCAAATCTTGTCACCCCAAACATATAGGTTTTGGGGTGGCAAAAGGTCAATTTATAAGATTGAAGAGAAACTGTTCATCAGAGTCTGATTTCATCAAAGAATCTGAAGTGCTAAAAAAACAACTCCAAGAAAGAGGGTACTCTAACAAAGTAATAAACAGAGCATTTTTAGAGGTTAGCAGATTAGATCGGTCACAGATGTTGCAACACAGACGAGATAACCCAAATGCCAAGTTTGATAATAATAAACCTAAATTTATTACCAATTATAGTTCCCAATTTGGAGAAATTTGTCAGATAATAAATAAACATCTACCTGTATTAGCAGGGGAAGACAGTTTACAAGATGTGGCAAAAGATGGTGTTAATTATATATCCAGGAAGGGTCGCACAATAGGCAATATTGTGGCTCCAAGTCTGCTAAAAAAAAGCAGCAATTACTGGCAGTAGTTGGTTATTAATTAAGGGACACTTCAAATTACATTTTCTAAATTGCATAGCTTGTAGTCATGCTAACGTAACAGACAGATTGCAGTCTAAAATCACACAGAGAGTTTTTCTTTCATCAAGCTGCACAAATTGCCGCATAAACGGCTAGATTTAGAGTTTTGCGGCCAAAGGGGTGCGTTAGCTACACATGTTTTTTTTTCCCCGCACCTTTTAAATAACGCTGGTATTTAAAGTTCTCTGAAGGGCTGCGTTAGGCTCCAAAAAGGGAGCGTACAGGCATATTTACCGCCACTTCAACTCTAAATACCAGGGTTACTTACGGTAGCTGCCAGCTTGAAAAATGTGCTCGTGCACGATTCCCCCATAGGAAACAATGGGGCAGTTTGAGCTGAAAAAAACCCTAACACCTGCAAAAAAGCAGCATTCAGCTCCTAACGCAGCCCCATTGTTTCCTATGGGGAAACACTCTCTAAGTCTGCACCTAACACCCTAACATGTACCCCGAGTCTAAACACCCCTAACCTTACACTTATTAACCCCTAATCTGCCACCCCCGCTAATGCTGACCCCTGCATATTATTATTCACCCCTAATCTGCCGCTCCGGACTCCGCCGCAACCTACGTTATCCCTATGAACCCCTAATCTGCTGCCCCCAATGTCGCCGACACCTACAATATATTTATTAACCCCTAATCTGCCCCCCCATGTCACTGCTACCTTACCTACACTTATTAACCCCTAATCTTCCGACCTGACCTCGCCGCCACTATAATAAATGTATTAACCCCTAAACCGCCTCACTCCTGCCTCGCAAACCCTATAATAAATGTTATTAACCCCTAATCTGCCCTCACTAACATCACCGACACCTAACTTCAAGTATTAACCCCTAATCTGCCGACCGGACCTCACCGCTACTCTAATAAATGTATTCACCCCTAAAGCTAAGTCTAACCCTAACCCTAACACCCCCCTAAATTAAATATAATTTTAATCTAACGAAATAAATTATTTCTTATTAAATAAATTAATCCTATTTAAAGCTAAATACTTACCTGTAAAATAAACCCTAATATAGCTACAATATAACGAATAATTATATTGTAGCTATTTTAGGATTTATATTTATTTTACAGGCAACTTTGTATTTATTTTAACTAGGTACAATAGCTATTAAATAGTTATTAACTATTTAATAGCTACCTAGTTAAAATAATTACAAAATTACCTGAAAAATAAATCCTAATCTAAGTTACAATTAAACCTAACACTACACTATCAATAAATTAATTAAATAAACTACTTACAATTACCTAATATTAAATCAACTAAACTAAATTACAAAAACAAACACTAAATTACAAAAAAAAACACTAAATTACAAAAAATAAAAAAGATTTCAAGAATTTTAAACTAATTACACCTACTCTAAGCCCCCTAAAAAAATAAAAAGCCCCCCAAAATAAAAAAGCCCTACCCTATTCTAAAATAAAAAGTTAACAGCTCTATTACCTTACCAGCCCTTAAAAGGGCCCCTGAAGATCTCCCTACCTTGTCTTCACCCAGCCGGGTATCACCGATCCGTCCAGAAGAAGGTCCGAAGTCTTCATCCTATCCGACAAGAAGAGGTCCTCCAGAGGGTCCAAAGTCTTCATCCAGGCGGCATCTTCTATCTTCTTCCATCCGGAGCGGAGCCGGTCCATCTTGAAGCAGCCGACACGGAGCCATCCTTCCTCACCGATGGACTAACGACGAATGAAGGTTCCTTTAAATGAAGTCAGCCAAGATGGCGTCCCTCGAATTCCGATTGGCTGATAGGATTCTATCAGCCAATCGGAATTAAGGTAGGAAAAATCTGATTGGCTGATTGAATCAGCCAATCAGATTGAAGTTCAATCCGATTGGCTGATTGGGTCAGCCAATCAGATTGAGCTCGCATTCTATTGGCTGCTCAATCTGATTGGCTGATCCAATCCAATCTGGAGGACCTCTTCTTGCCGGATAGGATGAAGACTTCGGACCCTCTTCTGAACGGATCGGTGATACCCGGCTGGGTGAAGACAAGGTAGGGAGATCTTCCGGGGCTTAGTGTTAGGTTTTTTAAGGGGGGTTTGGGTGGGTTAGATTAGGGGTATGTGGGTGGTGGGTTGTAATGTTGGGGGGTATTGTATGTTTTTTTTTCAGGCAAAAGAGCTGATTTCTTTGGGGCATGCCCCGCAAAAGGCCCTTTTAAGGGCTGGTAAGGTAATAGAGCTGTTAACTTTTTATTTTAGAATAGGATAGGGCTTTTTTTATTTTGGGGGGCTTTGATTAGGTGTAATTAGTTTAAAATTCTTGTAATCTTTTTTTATTTTTTTGTAATTTAGTGTTTGTTTGTTTTTGTAATTTAGTGTTTGTTATTTTTGTAATTTAGTTTAGTTGATTTAATTGTAGGTAATTGTAGGTAGTTTATTTAATTAATTTATTGATAGTGTAGTGTTAGGTTTAATTGTAACTTAGGTTAGGATTTATTTTACAGGTAATTTTGTAATTATTTTAACTAGGTAGCTATTAAATAATTTTTAACTATTTAATAGCTATTGTACCTAGTTAAAATAAATACAAAGTTGCCTGTAAAATAAATATAAATCCTAAAATAGCTACAATATAATTATTCGTTATATTGTAGCTATATTAGGGTTTATTTTCCAGGTAAGTATTTAGATTTAAATAGGATTAATTTATTTAATAAGAAATAATTTATTTCATTAGATTAAAATTATATTTAACTTAGGGGGGTGTTAGGGTTAGACTTAGCTTTAGGGGTTAATACATTTATTAGAGTAGCGGCGAGGTCCGGTCGGCAGATTAGGGGTTAATAAGTGTAGGTAAGGTAGCGGCTACGTTGGGGGGGGGCAGATTAGGGGTTAATAAATATTATGCAGGTGTTGGCGGTGTTAGGGGCAGCAGATTAGGGGTTCATAGGGATAATGTAAGTGACGGCGGTGTCCGGTCGGCAGATTAGGGGTTAAAAAAATTTATTAGAGTGGCGGCGATGTGGGGGGGGCCTCGGTTTAGGGGTACATAGGTAGTTCATGGGTGTTAGTGTACTTTAGAGCACAGTAGTTAAGAGCTTTATAAACCGGCGTTAGCCCATAAAGCTCTTAACTCCTGACTTTTTTCTGCGGCTGGAGTTTTGTCGTTAGCCAAGACTCTAAATACCGGTGTTAGGAAGATCCCATTGAAAAGATAGGATACGCAATTGGCGTAAGGGGATCTGCGGTATGGAAAAGTCGCGGCTGGAAAGTGAGCGTTAGACCCTTTCCTGACTGATTCTAAATACCAGCGGGCGGTAAAAACCAGCGTTGGGACCCCTTAACGCTGGTTTTGACGGCTAACGCAGAACTCTAAATCTAGGCGTAAATATGTCATCTATCTGGCTGAATGCACACAGTGTGACAAGCAATACGTGGGGTGCTCTACACGTGAAGCACGCTCACGTATTAGGGAGCATCTTAATAACATAGATAAGAATATTGATGTGTCGGATCTGGCACATCATTTTATTTATCAGCATAACAAATCCATAACCAGCTTTAGATGGCAGGTTATAGAAAGCATTACACATACCCCTAGGGGAGGGGATAGATTACAGAGATTATTACATAGAGAGGCTTTCTGGATATTCACCTTGTAAACTAGACGCCCAAAGGGCTTTAATGCAGTAGGTGATATCATAAATCACTGGCAACATAAATAATTAATAACAAGGTTTTCCATAGTAGCCCTCTGGAGATTTCAAATATTACATACAACATATGAGAGATTGTATTATACGATCCTAATAGTCTCTATTTCCATATCATCCCCACCAATAGGCATGTTTTAGCATGTATTAATATGTGTATTCATAAGTGGTTGAAATTTAAAACAATGAAAGTAAAACTATGCTGGATCTATTCTTGTTGATGACCATAATAGAACTATATGAGTTGTCTGTTGTTAAAGATGTTTTTTCCCTTATATATATGATTCATTTATTTATTACTCACCTATTGATTCACAGATATGTACTCTCTATAAACAGAATGTTTAACATTAGTAACCATATAAACTGTCTGAATTTCCATGCCATTGCTGCTAAAACACGTATGCTTTACTCAACAGCTGTACACCCTTAACATTTAATTGACCAGCCTATTTAGGGGTGTAAAACGGATAATCTGTATGGTCTATGAATAAGGCTATCTACCAGCCGAAACGCGTAAGACCGACTGGTTGCTGTTGAGTAATGGCATACTCTTTTTCTATATACGTTTTTTCACCCCCGATTTTTGAGTGTATTTTATCCTGGTCTTTTTTAAATAATAAACTTACCACTGTTTTTTTCCAAATGAGGCTCGCTGGATTTGTTGCTGTTCTTAGAAGATATAAAATAGTTATCTTGAAAGTTTTTGTTTCTTCTTGCTATTTCTTCCACTCACAGTGTTTCTGAGCTTTCGGCTCCGCAGTGTGATTCCCTGTACCTTGGTTTTCATGCAGAAAAGGGTCCTTCATACTAAATTGGGTTTTCTCCCTAAGGTGGTGTTGGATGGAAACATTAATCAGGAAATTGTTGTTCCTTCTTTTTGTCCTAATCCTTCTTCTCATAAGATATGTCTTTTGCATAACCTGGATTTTGTGCATGCTTTAAAATTTTACCTTCCAGCAACTAAAGATTTTCGTCAATCTTCTGCACTGTTTGTTATTTTCTCTTGAAAGTGTAAGGGTCAGAAGGCCACTTCTACTACCCTTTTCCTCTGGTTCCCTTAAAAAAACCTAACGCTAACCCCATGAAGATCTCCCTACCTTGAGTCGTCTTCACCCAACCGGGCCGAAATCTTCATCCAAGTTGCGCAGAGAAGGTCCTTCATCCGGTAGAAGTCTTCATCCAGGCGGCGTCTTCATTCTTCATCCATACGGAGCGGAGCGGAGCCATCTTCAAAGGAGCCGACGCGGAGCCATCCTCTTCAACCGACGACTGAACGACGAATGAAGGTTCCTTTAATCCAAGATGGCGTCCCTTCAATTCCAATTGGCAGCTCTAGAAACCAGGCTATCAGTTTTTGACATTTTAATGATAGAACAAATACCCCAATGACATTTGTTATGCCATTTGAATGTATTTACAGAAAAGGTATTCAAATTTTAATATTGAATGTTAATAATTAATTTGATTATTAAATGTAACACTCAAATTTTAAGATTGAGATAATAACTTTCCTACATTCAGTATTTAAATATTAATAATGGATTGTTGTAATGTAACATTTAGGGCTAGGTTACACTAGGATTGCAAGAACTAATTGTGGTGCACTAAATGCCACACATAAACTTCTATATGGTCAAGCAGTAAAATTCATGTTGGATTTTGTTTGAGCATTAAAATGATGGTCAATTTGAAGGTTGATTCCTACATAACATCTTTGGTAAAAATGCTACCTTTTTTCTTTATTAAATTGATAATGGTCCATATGGCCCCCATAATATGTGGATATAATTCCCCCCACTAGGAGGAGGCCAAGAACCCACACAAAAGCAAAAATTCCCTCCCACCTCCCATCTTTCCTCATTTCTGTTCTTGGACTCCCAGTAGAAGGTTGAGAATAATGGTGTTACAGGTACTTGCTTATGGATTAATGTTTGGGAGCTCAGACCAATGTGATACCCTTTATCCCTGGGACATATCATTCACATAGAAGACAGAAGAGGTTTCCAAAAAACTGAATGATACTGCGACATAGGAATACCCTGTTATGTGGGCAGTATCTTCCTAGAGATTTCAACTATACTACTCTCAGCGGTCGTAGGGACATGTCCCTCAGCCTGTGGGATAATGGTATTTCCTTAGATATCCTCTGCTGTACTCATATAAGCACTGGATGGGCTCTGACATTTCTGACAAATTTCTGACAAATTTATTTTTTCTCCCATTTTCCAGCCCCTTGTATCCTGTGACAGATATCAGCCAATCACAGACTAGTATACATATACAGGGTGAGCTTGAGCACATGCTCAGTAGGATCTTGTTCCCTAGAAAGTCTATGGCAGCTATTACAAGAAAGGCTTTATGGTTAAAATCATGGTCAGCAGACATGGCTTTTAAGAATAGGTTAATCTCTCTTTCCTTGCAAGGAAAGATTCTATTTGGTTCTGATTTGGACTCAATTATTAAGACTGTTACTATTGGGAATGGAGCTTTTCTCCCTGACCATATCATAGGTTCTCCTCTTCTCAAAAGCCTGAGCCCTGCAAACCAATCTGGAAACCTGGTTATTTATGGGCAAAGAACAAGCAGTCTAAGAAGTCCAATGCCAATACAAAATCTGCATGACGATGTAGTGCCCAGACCAGATTCTGTTCTGAGAGGGAGCAGACTGAAACATTTTCAGGAAGCTTGGTTCCAGTCAGTCCAAGACCCCTGGGCTCAAAACATCATATCCCAGGGTTACAGGATAGACTTTTGCTCTAGACCTCCTCAAGGATGACCCCAAAATACCTTTGAAGGTTGCTGCCATTCTGCAATGTGTTCAGGATTTAGAGTAAATGGGAGTAATCCCAGTACCTGTGTCTCAACAGGGTCAAGTGTTTTACTCCAATCTGTTTATTGTCCCAAAGAAGGAAGGGACTGTCATGCCTATTTTAGATTAGAAAATGCTAAACAAGCTTGTCAGGGTTCCCAATTTCAAAATGAAAACCATTTGCACAATTTTACCCTTAATCCAACAGGGTCAATTCATGTCTACTATAGACCTAAAGGATGCATAACTGCACATCAGTATCCACAATGATCACCAACAATTTCTATGGTTTGCACTCCTAGATAAACACTATTTGTTGCCCTTCTGTTTTTGGTTTGGCTACAGTTCCTCAAATCTTCACAAAGGTACTAGGAGAATTGTTGGTGGCGATTATAGCTCAGGGAATAATCTTGCTTCTTTAACTCCTACTACAAGGGTGTCATTTTTAGGAGTTATCATAGATTCAGTTCTAATGCATCAATTCCTAATGGAATCACACAGAATCAAACCTCAGAAGGCGTGTCTGCCCCTCCAATGTGCTTCAGTTCCATTAGTAGCTCAATGCATGGAGGTAGTGAGCCTTATGGCTGTGGCTCCTTTTGTCCACCTCCACTTGAGTCCTCTTCAACTATCTATGCTCAATCAGTGGTCAAAGGATTATATGCAATTAGAACAGAAGATTACTCTTGATTTATCCGTCAGACAATCACTCTCTTGGTGGATACAAGGTCCTTCTTTGAGCCTAGGGGCATCTTTCCTTTCCCAATCTTGAGCTATAGTGATGACAGATGACAGTCTTTCAAGCTGGGGCAAAGTCTGGAATTCTCAAAGAGCACAAAGAGTTTGGTCTCCTCTAGAGGCAAGGTTACCAATCAACATTCTGGAACTCTGAGCGATTTTTCGGCTCTTCAGTCCTGGCCCCTTTTAAAAGTCAAAAAGTTTATCCGGTTCCAGTTGGACAATATCACTGCATTGGCCTACATAAATTATCAAGGTGTACCCCCAGTTCACAAGCTATGCATAAAGTGTCTCTTAATATGTCTTGGGCAGAGAGGAATTATTGCTAACTATCAGCAGTTCACATACCAGGTATTTTCAACTAGGAAGTGGATTATCTCAGCTGTCAATCAGTCTATCCAGTATATCATCGATCATTTAGCGGTCAAATGGGGTCTACCAGACTTAGATCTGATGGCCTCTCAATTAAATCACAAACTTTCAATGTGTTGATCAAGATCAAGAGATCTAAAAGCTCAAATGATAGACGCCTTGGTGTGTCCATGGAATTTTCATCCAACGTACATGTTTCCTCTGTTTGTTCTTTTTCCAAGAGCAATTGCTCAAATCAAACATGATTCAGCTTTATTGCTTCTTTATTGCTCCAGCCTAGCCCACAGAACATGGTATGCATGCGGATCTAGTTAAGATGTCCTCATCTCCTTCATGGCTTCTTCCTCTAAGACAAGATCTATTGTCTCAAAGACCTATTTTCCATCAGGATTTCAAATCTCTAAGTTTAAGGGCGTGGAGGTTGAACGCATAGTTTTAAAACATAGAGGTTTCTCACATTCAGTTATTGACACTCCAATTCAAGCCAGAAAACTTATTACCCTAAAAAATTATCACAAGAATGGGAGGGCATACTTCTAGAGGTTTTTCTTGGTATTCCTTAAGGTTTGCTAGAATTCTTCAGTTTTTACAAGGCCTTGAAAAGGGTTTATCTGCTAGCTCCCTGAAAAGCCAAATTTCTGCTTTATCGGTTCTTTTTTTATAGAAAGTTAGCTAAGCTTTCTGATTTTCAGACTTTTGTCCAGGCGCTAGTAAGAATTAGGCCAGCTGTTAGATCTATTTCTCCACCCTGGAATTTTAAGCTAGTTATTTCTGTTCTGCAAGGTCCTTCATTTGAACCAATACATTCCATTGATATCAAGTACTTTTTAGTTAGCAGTCTCCTCAGCTAGGAGAGTTTCTAAGTTGCCAGTTTTGTCCTATAATTCTCAGTTTTTAGTTATTAGTTTTACTGTTCTCAGCAGCTTACTCCGCTTCCTTTAATTTCCTGTTAGTTTTCTTCAGTGACATAAAGAGCGGCTCTCTGCCCTAGCCTTCAATTATCCAGGAACCTGAGCGAATGAGCAGTTCTGACACAACCTTTTTCTTTTAATACCGTAAGAAAAGTGGTTAGATTGGATGTTGAAAAAAGCGCCATTAAAAAAAAGCTTGTTTAACAAAGGGCAGCTGGAGTAACAATCTATTTGTAAGTGAATTTAGAAAGTATAATCTGTTGTAGGCATAATATAGGTGACTTCATGAATGAAACTCATATTTATCAATGAGTATTGTAACAGTTCATAGTTGATTCTGCAAATGTACCATCACTTTAAAGGGACAGTCTACTCCAGAATTTTTGTTGTCTAAAAAGATAGATCATTCTTTTATCACCCAATGCCCAGTTTTGCATAACCAACACGGTTATATTAAAATACTTTGTACCTCTGTGATTACCTTGTATCTAAGCCTCTGCAGACTGCCACCTTATTTCAGTTCTTTTGAAAGACTTGCATTTTAGCCAATCAGTGCCTTCTCATAAGTAACTCCACGGGCATGAGCACGTTATCTATATTGCACACATGATGTAATGCCCTCTAACTAGGAAAAACTGTCTAATGCATTCAGATAAGAGGCAGCCTTCAAGGGCTTAGAAATTAGCATATAAGCCTACCTAGGTTTAGCTTTCAACTTAGAATACCAAGAGAACAAAGCAAATTTGTTTAAAAGGACATGCCCTATCTGAATCATGAAAGTTTAAGTTTGACTAGACTGTTCCTAGTCTAAATATAACTTAAATCCTTTATTTCCATAGCATTTTGTTGTGTTTTGTAATGCAAACTAGCCAACAACTATGTTTACTATGGACCTTAAAAAGCACAGCATTTTACTATTTTGGATTGCACCACTTAACTTGTCACTTGTAATACGAGCGCAATAAGCATGCTAATATTACTCTCTGTGCTATCCGTTAAAAGTATAGGGTACAATAAAAAGATGGCCACAAAGATGTTTTAGTTAAAATATTTAACCATCCACGTGTAATACCAGATTGTGCATTATTCTTTGCATAAGATAACATACCCTCCATTATTGATTGCGCTCCACTTGTAATCTGCCCCTTAGTGTAAAAAAATGTTACATTAGTTTGCAAAAAAAAATATATGCTTAGAACAAACAAGAGGCAAAATGTAACATTGAAATTTAAAAATAATTTCTTATTACAAAGCAAAGATTGTAAGGAAGGAACTGAAGTACCTGATATGACATTCAACCGACTATAAAATCAAAATGAAACTTTCATGATTCTGATAGAACAAGCAATTTTAAACAAATTTCCAGTTTACTTCTATCTAATTTTCTTTGTTCTCTCTGCATCAAAGACACAGTAATCCCAGCACATCGGTAATGACGATTTCCACACAGGATACGTATATAAGATGAAACCTTCTTTATTTCATCAGTAAAAACATCAGACAGATGAGGAGGAGTAGTCAGAATGGTCAAACATGTTTGACCATGGTCATTGAGGAAGTTACGTCTTTTGCTGATGAAACATGTTTGACCATTCTGACTACTACTCTTCATCTGTCTGATGTTTTTACTGATGAAATAAAGAACGTTTAATTTTATATACGTATCCTGTGTGGAAATCGTCATTACCGATGTGCTGGAATTACTGTGTTTTTGAAGTATTGTTAACCGGGAGGCAGAGGGGAGGCTTCCCCCTTGTTCCCTTTGACACCGGTCTTTGGTGTATTCAAGTTCCTGGAGGGACTTCCGGACTATAGCACTGGGCAAGCAGAAGTGAAGCGCAGCGTGAAGAACGTCGGAAGGTACATTGAAGAAAGAGGCGGATTTTCGGAGAGCTTACTACTTTTGTATCAGGATTTGTTCTCTCTGCATCCTTTATTGAAAATCATATCTAGATAGGCTCAGGAGCAGCAATGCACTAATGAGAGCTAGCTGCTGATTGGTGGCTGCACATGAATGACTATAGTCATTCATTTACTAAATGTGTTCAGCTAGCTCCCAGTAGTGCAATGCTACTCTTTTAACAAAGGATACAAAGAGAATGAATCAAATTTTATAATAGAAGTAGACTGGAAAGCTGTTTAAAATGGTATGCTCTATCTGTTTTGTGTCCCTTTATCTTAGGTTACAGCATGAGAATTAAGATCTTAATGTTTGAAAATTCCAATACCCAGACTATCAGTTTACTAGGAGTGAGCTCTAGATTGCTAACTGCATTATTGATGTACTGATGTATCTCAGTATAGATCTACAACCTTTTGTGGAATGTTTGATAGTGAGGTCTCAGAACTGTAACAATATGATTTTAGAATATCTTCCTTTCTGCGACAGATGGATTCCGGAAGGTGGTTAACATTGAGCAGGGAGGCCTGGTGAAGCCTGAGAGAGATGATACAGAGTTTCAGCACTTGTATTTTCTTCAGGGTCATGAACATCTTCTGGAGCACATCAAGAGAAAGGTAGGAGTTAAGGGTTTAACTCTAACTTGTTGTAGGAGAGCAGATGTGTTGTAGACAGCTGGTCTTCTCAATATTAACAAAGGTTGTATATTGTC
The DNA here is from genome assembly GCF_027579735.1 of Bombina bombina. NCBI lineage: Eukaryota > Metazoa > Chordata > Amphibia > Anura > Bombinatoridae > Bombina > Bombina bombina. The sequence goes on from NC_069499.1 coordinate 1,221,913,969, forward strand.
AATTAGACCTTTGCAATCTTGACATATATTTTGTTCATAGGCATTAAAGGTTTTGTTGTAATCAGATGGTTTCCACATTATCTTACCGATAGCAGTATGATTGATGTGGCTAGCACTTTGAAGGGCTATTATAGTTTAAAAATTACATGTACTAATTCTTAAGACTAGCAACCTTTCTCTTCTCCTGTAAAGGGGTTACACACATAATAGAAGTACCAATCAGGACCCGCAGAGCACTGTTGGTCCTGAGTTGAGACTGCCACTGATGCAATCAGCAGCTCTAGTCGCTCGACCCAGCTGTATAACTAGCGCTGCTGACTGAATAAGAGCAGTGCTCTTTGGATCCCGAGCGGTACTTCTACTTCATATTTGACGCCTTTGTAGGGGTAAACACATAGAGGAGCAGGGTTTTCTTAAAATTAAATTTTAGAGCATGTTATTTTTCAACTGTAATTGACTGTTATTGTTTCGTCTCATCAATTAGCCTTGCCCTGGAGAGAAATTACAGCATTATATTTATGGGTTGTATTAATTTTAATGAATAGTTTAGACTGATCTCATCAGTGTTAATTGGACAAGTAATAAACAGTCACTCATTTTTCTGATTTTGCTTAACCTACTGAGAACTGAGAAGAATCTTCATTAGAAACGCAAAAGATTATAAAATATGCATGAACAGATTTTGATGTAAATAGTCAGTGCTGATGCAGTAATCACATAGTAGAAGTACCAACCAGCTAAAACCATGTCAGCTAAAACCAATCATGGTGTCAGAGATAAAAAAATTTTTATTGTTTGATAAATCCATGTATTTGACAACCTTATTGACTAACCACACAAGATTAAAATAGGCTTATTTGCATAGATGGGTCACAGGGCAAGCTATATAATTAGTCAAGAGGCGTATACTGCATTTTTGTATAGGAAGGAAATGCATCAAAAATTGTAACAACTTAAAAGGTGGCAAGCTTTTATCAAAATACTCAAAACACTAATTACTCTAAAAGGAAAACCTATGCATGCAAAAAAACAGTATAAGGCATAATATTCAAGTTTAAACATACTCCTGATTCTTCCTGTATAATTCGTCCTCCATTAGAGTGGCGGTGGGCTCCGGCAGAGGTGGTTTAGGGGTTAATAACTTTATTTAGTTTCGGCATGGTCCAGGAACAGCGGGATAGGGGTAAAACAGTGTAGTATAGTGTCGGTATTTAGTGACAGTATACCGATAAAGCTGGGAAAAAGCCGAAGAGCAGTGAGATCGATGACTGTTAGTTAACAACAGTCCGATGCTCATCATCCCGTACTTGGTGCGCGGCTTTTTGACAGCTTTTTTGGTAACTTAGGAGAGTGTATTCAGGTCCGCGGCAGCGATGTTAGGCAATCTTAGCCGAGCGGTGCCGTTGAATGCAAGTAAGTTGATGGCTTGATAAATAGGCCCCATTGTATTAATTTCTTGATAATGAAGTGTTCTCTAACCAGTTAGTTGGGTGCAGATCTGTAAAAAGTCCTATGGAATCACCATGAAGAACAATATAATATGTGAAAATGTCCTTTATGCAAACATTTTTGTGTGTTTACTAATTCAGAAACAAAAAAACCCACATACCCAGAGATATCATGAATCTGTTTTTTCAGTTACATTTAGTGCCTTTCCTTATTTACTGGAATAGCTTTTAAATGAATAAAAACCGTATGTGCTATACGTTTTCACGTGTAAATTTGAATATGTTAGAATCCTGACCATGGAGCCTTAGAATTAAATTTTTTTCACACTAGATATAAATCTAATAAATATGCATGATAGATAACTTAATATAAACACATATGCAATATGTGTATGTGGGTGTATGGTGTGTGTGTTTTAATATATATATATATATATATATATATTTATACACACATAAGTCCAATAAGAGGAAGGCACTCACCAGATTTGACAAAGGGATCCTTTATTCCTTTAACATGTGCAACACACAACCAGACCCAACACCATAACAGCTCCTTAAATACCCTTTTTCCCAATCACCCTGTGCAGGTATGGCTCAGCTTGGGACACGCATCATCATGCCGCGCCCGTATCCTAGCAACCACTAGTAAATAAACATATTTAACAACGTGTATTAGAAACAGTATTACTGACAAAATTATCTGACACATAACTAGCCCTGTCAATTATACGACCTGCTAAATCATCATATCATTTCATATTGTATATTAGCTAACAATACCTTATCAGGACTATAGCAAACTTAACTGAAATAATCCATGCTCATTAGACTATTACAAAATAATGCCTCAATATTCAGAAGCGTTATGACCTGTTATACCTACATTACAGCGCAATCTAACCGCTCATATTAAATCCAAACTGCCACTTGACCTTCTATAGAATACAGACATTATACATCATTATTGCCTCCAGCCAGGTAATATGTTTGTCATCACTGCTGAAAACCTAAGCTCCCCATTGCCCTGAAAAGGGTATTTGGATGGGCATTGCCCTTAGGAGGGAATTTAGCTCTTTTTCCGCCCAAACCCCTAATCTAAAATTAAAACCCACCCAATAAACCCTTTTTTTTAAAACCTAACACTAACCCCCAAAGACCCACTTACAGTTTTTGAAGACCCGATATCCATCCTCAATGAAGTGGCAGAAGTCCTCAGCGAAGCCGACAGAAGTCTTCATCCAAGTGGGCTGAAGTCTTCATCCAAGCCGGCAGAAGTCTTCATCCATCCGGCGCGGAGCGACTCCATCTTCAAGACATCCGGCACGGAGCATCCTCTTCTTCCGATGTCTTCTGAACAATGAAGTTTCCCTTTAAATGACGTCATCCAAGATGGCGTCCCTTAGATTCCAATTGGCTGATAAGCCAATAGGAATTAAGGTGGAAAAAAATCCTATTGGCTGTTGCAATCAGCCAATAGGATTGAGCTTTCATCCTATTGGCTGATCCAATCAGCAAATATGATTTAGCTTGCATTCTATTGGCTATTCCAATCAGCCAATAGAATGCAAGCTCAATCCTATTGGCTGATTGCAACAGCCAATAGGATTTTTTCCACCTTAATTCCAATTGGCTGATAGAATTCTATCAGCCAATCGGAATCTAAGGGACGCCATCTTGGATGACGTCATTTAAAGGGAAACTTCATTGTTCAGAAGACGTCGGAAGAAGAAGATGCTTCTTGTCTTGAAGATGGAGCCGCTCCACGCCGGATGGATGAAGAAAGAAGATGCCGTCTGGATGATGACTTCTGCTGGCTTGGATGAAGACTTCGGCCTGCTTGGATGAAGACTTTTGCTGGCTTTGCTGAGGACTTCTGTCGCTTCGTTGAGGATGGATGTCGGGTCTTCAAAAACTCTAAGAGGATCTTCGGAGGTTAGTGTTAGGTTTTTTTTAAGGGTTTATTGGGTGAGTTTTAATTTTAGATTATGGGTTTGGGCGGAAAAAGAGCTAAATGCCCTTTTAAGGGCAAGACCCATCCAAATGCCCTTTTTCAGGGCAATAGGGAGCTTAGGTTTTTTAGATAGGGTTTAATTTGGGGGGGTTGGTTGTGTGGGTGGTGGGTTTTACTGTTAGGGGTGATTTGTATTTTTATTTACAGGTAAAAGAGCTGATTTCTTTGGGGCAATGCCCCACAAAAGGCCCTTTTAATGGCCATTGGTAGTTTATTGTAGGCTAGGGTTTTTTTATTTTTGGTGGGCTTTTTTATTTTCATAGGGCTCTTAGATTAGGTGTAATTAGTTTAAATATTTGATAGTTTATTTTTTATTTTGTGTAACTTAGTGTTTTTTATTTTTTGTAACTTAGTGTTTTTTATTTTGTAACTTAGTTGTTAGTTTTTGTAACTTAGTAATATTTAATAGTAGATTTAAATAATTTGAGTAGGGTTAGGTGTTTAAATATGTAATATAGTTTAATGTCATTTTAGTATAATAGTTAGGGTAAATTAATTATTAGTTTAATATAGTTTAATGTAATTTTAGTATAATAGTTAGGGTAGGTTAATTAATAGTTTAATATAGTTTAATGTAATTCTACAGGTAAGTTTAAATTTATTATAAGATATGTATGAGTTAATATTTAATATAAAGTTAGCGGGTTGTTAGGTTTAGGGGTTAATAGCTTAATTTAGTTTATGGCGATGTGGGGGGTTGGCAGTTTAGGGGTTAATAGGTTAAGTAAGTGGTAGTGATGTGGGAGGCCAGAGGTTTAAGGGTTAATAACTTTATTTAGTTGCTGAGGGCTCCGGGAGTGGCGGTATAGGTGTTAATAACTTTATTTAGTTGTGGCGGGTTCCGGGAGCAGCAGGATAGGGTTTAATAATATTATGTAGGTGGTGGCAATGTTGAGGCGGCAAAATAGGGGTGTTTATACTCGGGAATAATGTTAGGGTGTTAGATATAAATTTTACTGGTTTTCTACCTTAGAAATCAATGGGATATCGGGCAGCAGCGAACATAAGCTTTTGCTGCTTTCAGACTCCAATTGATTCCTATTGCATCCACAGCCTCCAGGGTGGTGGATTGAAAACCAGGTGTAGACCAGAATAGTGGCGAGCGTACCGGTTAGAGGTTTGATTACTTGCCAAAGTTGATGAAAATCCCTTAGAACCTAAAGGGGAGGTGGGAAAACTGGAAGTTATAATCCTAGGACCCCACTCCAATTAAACCTATGTATTGGAGGAGGTAATGCCTAATGCCAGGTATAGATTAAATTAACAAACAAGGAAAGGATAGAAGCATTATAGGGCACACTTGAGAGGATTATTACTTAATCCTATTATGGTGGAGTATATTCATAGTGTAGTTGAATTAATTAAAACATAACATGTATTTACAATAGATTAAAAATAATGAATGTGTTGTGGACCATGCCACCATTTAAACTAAATGTCAGGTTAGGAAATGTCCAGAAGAAGACCCAAATGCTAGGGCGAACTTAATCAACACCCTTGCACTCTGAGTTTAATCCAGGACGTGACCCCACGACAACCTCCAAAAAAACAATTTACTCACGATATGGAGCAGGGTTAGCCTGTGCCCAAAGTAATTCAAGATATCAGCCAGATAGACTTCTGAATAAGGAGCTGGTTTCAGGAAATGTCTTCCACAGAATCAGGAGAGCAGGGATAGTCCACTTATACTCAGACAGAAGAAGGGTAAAAAAGGAAACAGTTAATAATGCAGGAGTAGGTAATTTGTTATCAGGCAGTTTGAGGGTAAACACTGTGTAGATAGTCTTTGCAGAGTATGCAACAGGTAATCAGGCAGTTTGAGGGTTAACACGGTGTAGTCAGAACTTGCAGAGTTAACAACATGTAATCAGGTAGTTTGAGGGTTAACACTGTGCAGACAGTCTTTGCAGAGTATGCAACAAGTAATCAGGCAGTTTGAGGGTTAACACTGTGTAGATAGTCTTTGCAGAGTATGCAACAGGTAATCAGGCAGTTTGAGGGTTAACACGGTGTAGTCAGAACTTGCAGAGTTAACAACATGTAATCAGGTAGTTTGAGGGTTAACACTGTGCAGACAGTCTTTGCAGAGTATGCAACATGTAATCAGGCAGTTTGAGGGTTAACACTGTAGACATTCTTTGCAGAGTATGCAATAGGTAAACAGGCAGTTTGAGGTTAACACTGTGTAGATAGTCTTTGCAGAGTATGCAACAGGTAATCAGGCAGTTTGAGGGTTAACACGGTGTAGTCAGAACTTGCAGAGTTAACAACATGTAATCAGGTAGTTTGAGGGTTAACACTGTGCAGACAGTCTTTGCAGAGTATGCAACAAGTAATCAGGCAGTTTGAGGGTTAACACTGTAGACATTCTTTGCAGAGTATGCAATAGGTAAACAGGCAGTTTGAGGTTAACACTGTGTAGATAGTCTTTGCAGAGTATGCAACAGGTAATCAGGCAGTTTGAGGGATAACACTGTGTAGTCAGAACTTGCAGAGTTAACAACATGTAATCAGGTAGTTTGAGGTTTAACACTGTGCAGACAGTCTTTGCAGAGTATGCAACAAGTAATCAGGCAGTTTGAAAGTTTCACAAAACAAACAGTACTTGCATTGTTTGGAGACAGGTAATCAGGAGGTTGAAGGTTAATCCAGCATAGTAACTCCTTGAAGAGATTGGCAACAGAAAAGCAGCAGTTAGAGAGATTCCACAGTGAATTCACCACATAAGCCACAAAGTTAAACAAACAAACGGGCACTGGAGAAACAGGAAGCCCGAAATAAAAAGCCTGGTTGTGACATCATCAGGAAGGGGTGGCTCAGACACCTGTCAATCAAGCACACAGAGAGGACAGCAGAGCTTCCCAGCAGCTGAGCGTGACAGTGCCCCCACCTCAAGGACCCCTCCGGGGGACCCGACCGGGCCTGGCAGGGTATTTCTTGTGAAAAGACTTGACAAGAGCTGGAGCATGAACATGAGAGGCCGGTTCCCAAGATCGTTCAGAGATAGGATAGCCCTTCCAATGGACCAGGTAGTACAGCCGATTGCCCCGTAGCTTGGAATCGAGAATCTGGCTGACTTCAAACTCAGAAGTTCCCTCTACGGAAAGTGGAGGAGGTGGTTTACTCTTGATAGAGTACCGATTGTAGATGACTGGCTTGAGTAGGGAGACATGAAACACTGGATGGATCTTGAGAGTCTTGGGTAAGGCCAGGCGGTATGCTGAAGAACAAACTCTGGAAACAATTTGAAAAGGTCCAATGTACTTAGGACCCAACTTGGTACAAGGTTGTTTTAGACGTATGAATCTGGTGGATAAAAATACTCTGTCTCCAGTACGAAGTAAAGGAGCCTTGCACCTTCTGCGATCAGCATATTTCTTATGTCTTATGGAAGAAGAGAGTAGATTTTGACGAATGAGTTGCCAGTGATTACTGAGATTTTTCACTATACAATCTGCTCCAGGGACTTCAGTAGAACTGGTAATCATAGGAAAGGTTCTAGGTTCAAATCCATAAGCTGCCTTAAAGGGAGAGGTCTGTAATGAGGCGTTATAGCGTGAGTTGTGAGCTAATTCCGCCAAAGGCAATAACTGAGACCAGTTGGAGTGGTGATGGTCTACATAATGTCTAAGAAAAGATTCCAAGGCTTGATTTACACGCTCAGTCTGTCCGTTGGATTGAGGATGGTGTGCAGTAGAAAGAGATATGTTGATTCCGAAGTGCTTACAAAAAGACCTCCAAAATTTGGAAACAAATTGGACTCCACGATCTGAGACTATATCAGTGGGAAAACCATGTAAACGAGATATATGTAGAACAAAGAGTTCAGAAAGTCTTTGAGCTGAAGGCAAGCCTGGATGAGGTATGAAGTGAGCAGACTTGGAGAACCGATCCATCACTACCCAAATGGTCGTATTTCCAGCAGAAACAGGAAGATCTGTAACAAAGTCCATGGATAAGTGAGACCAAGGGTAATGACGAATAGGAAGAGGGTGTAATAGACCAAACGGTCGATGAGAAGATTGTTTGTTCGAAGCACAAGAACTACAAGCAGCAATATAATCCTTAACACCCCTCCTCATAGTGGACCACCAAACATGCTGCTTCAGTTTCCACAATGTATTGGTTATTCCAGGATGACCTGCTGAAATGTTGTCATGAGCCCAACGTAGAAGCTTAAGACGTAATCCTTTGGGTACATACAGGATACCAGAAGGTAGTTTGCAAGAAGATGGTACCCGGACTTGAGCAGCATGTAAAGCCTGTACTGGAAAAGAGGATACTTGAGCCAAAACTTTTACTGGACATAGTATAGGTTCTGAATCCAATGGAGAAGGTTCAGAAGATTGGAACTGCCTAGATAAAGCATATGCCTTGGAATTTTTTGAACCAGGAACATAGGAAAGTACAAAATTAAACCTGGAGAAGAACAAGGCCCACCGAGCCTGACGAGGATTGAGACGTGTAGCTGTTTGGAGGTATAAAAGATTCTTGTGATCTGTCAGAATGAAAAAAGGTTGGCTGGTACCCTCTAACCAATGCCTCCATTCATCCAAAGCTAATTTTATAGCCAAAAGCTCCTTATTGCCCACATCATAATTTAACTCGGCAGGATTGAATTTTTTCGAAAATAACGCCACAGGATGTATCTTGCTGGTAGTTGGATCACGTTGGGAGAGAACAGCTCCAGCTGCTATAAAGGAAGCGTCAACCTCCAAAATAAACTGGAGATCAGGAATTGGATGAATGAGAAGAGGTGCAGAAGAAAATGCTGATTTAGCGTTTCAAAAGCCTGTACAGCCGAAGAGGACCAGTTCTTACAATTTTGCCCTTTCTTAGTAAGAGAAGTGAGTGGAGACGTGATGTCAGCAAAGTTCTTTATAAACTTTCTATAGTAATTGGCAAAGCCAAGAAACCTCTGCAGGGATTTGAGAGTAGTTGGTCTGGGCCAGTCCTTGATAGCCGACAGTTTAGCAGGATCCATCTCAAAACCTGATTCAGAAATGATATACCCCAAAAAAGGGGATGGAACTCTGATGAAAAGAGCATTTCTCCAATTTAGCGAACAGGGAATTGTCTCGTAACCTCTGAAGTACCAGTCTTACATGATGTACATGTTCCTGTAATGTTTTAGAATAGATCAGAATGTCATCGAAGTAAATGATAACAAATTGATTTAGATAATCTCTGAAGATTTCGTTAACAAAGTGCTGAAATACTGCTGGTGCATTGCACAATCCGAATGGCATTACCAGATACTCGTAGTGACCAAATCTAGTGTTAAATGCCGTCTTCCATTCGTCTCCTTTACGGATTCTGACCAGATTGTAGGCCCCACAGAGATCTAACTTGGAAAAAATAGAAGCACCTTGAAGACGATCGAATAACTCAGAAATGAGCGGCAGAGGATAGCTGTTTTTGACAGTAATCTGATTCAAGGCTCGATAATCAATACAGGGACGAAGACCTCCATCTTTTTTCCCAATGAAGAAAAAACCTGCACCCACAGGTGAAGAGGAAGGACGAATAAATCCTCTGGCTAAGTTGTCCTTTATGTATTCCTCGAGAGAGACATTTTCTTGACGAGAGAGGGGATAGGTCCTTCCCTTAGGTAGAGGAGCCCCTGAATACAATTCAATAGGAAAGTCAAATATCCGGTGTGGAGGTAACGTCTCAGCCTCTTTTTTAGAAAACACATCACAAAAGGCATGATAGTAATTAGGCAATGATTCAGGAATTTCCACCATAGCTACGACAGGACAAGATGGTTTAGAGGGATTTTGCAGGCAATGTTTGAAACAGGTAGTTCCCCAGGAAATAAGTTCTCCTTTAGACCATGAGGAAACTGGATCATGAAGCTGCAACCAAGGTAACCCCAGAATCAATGGTATGTGGGGAGAAGAGATGACATCAAAACGAATAATTTCAGAATGAAGTATACCCACAGTCAAAAGAAGAGGAACGGTAGAATGTTGTATGATACCAGAACCTAGAGGCTGTCCACTGACAGTAGTTACCTTAACTAACTGTTTCTTGGCTTGAAGAGGAATCCTGAGAGAGTCAGCAAAGTTTGAATCAATGAATACTCCAGCAGCTCCAGAATCGATGAGAGCTTGAGCTCGAAACTTTGGTGTTTCCAAAAGAGATAGTTACAGGAACAAAAAGTTTAGAATTGAGGGAAGACATGAGATTCTGGCTTAACTCTGTCCCTCTATCAAAAGTTAAGCCTTGGCTTTTACTGGCCGGATAGGACAGTCCTTCAGTTAATGTCCTTTGGTACCACAATACAGACATAACCCAAGAGTACGCCTTCTATGGCGTTCAGCTTCTGACAATTTAATAGCTCCTACTTCCATGGGTTCCACAGACTCAGGAGATTGGAATTATTATTAGAAAGACTTGAGGTTTGAATAGGAGACGAAAAGAAGATTTAACAAAGGATCTCCGATTCCTATCTCTCTCCTGAAGACGTTCAGAATGCCGGGCGTCAAGAGTAATACATAAATTGATAAGACCCTCCAATGAATCAGGGAGTTCCCGAAATACAAGTTCATCCCTTAAGGCGTTCGCAAAGTCCTTTGTGAAAGGCTGCCCCGTAAGGGCTCCATGGTTCCAATCAGTTTCTGCGGCTAAAATCCTGAATTTCAATAGCATATTGAGCTACCGAAAGGGATCCTGTCTCAGATCCAACAATCCTGCCTCAGCAGCTGCAGCCCTCCCAGGCTTGTCAAAAACAGAAGAAAAAATGGACACAAATAATTCCACATCCCTGTAGTACGGATCATTCTTCTCTAAAAGAGGGGACGCCCAGGCTAGAGCCTTACCCTTCATGAGGGAAATAATAAAGGTGATTTTGGAAGTAGGAATTGGAAAAAACTTGAGGATTGTTTCTGAAGTGTAACGACACTAATTAAGGAATCCACTGCATTCTTCAGGATTACCGTCATATTTATGTGGAAGTGGGATTCGTGGTATATTCTGTCCAACAGGTTGAGGTAGATTAAAGACAGCATTGGTGCTAGTAGCAGTGGCAGCAGGAGGTCGCCGTAGCTTGAGAAGGAGCAGAGAGGTTATGTAGCAGAGCAGTAATCTGGTCAAGCTTGGAATCCAAAGATTGCAAATGAGCAGAATGATTTCCTAGAAGTTGTCCTTGTAGAGCCACAGCCCTGGATAACTCATCAGGGTCCATATTATGGCCCCGTTTGTACTGTCAGGTTAGGAAATGTCCAGAAGAAGACCCAAATGCTAGGGCGAACTTAATCAACACCCTTGCACTCTGAGTTTAATCCAGGACGTGACCCCACGACAACCTCCAAAAATTTTTTTACTCACAATATGGAGCAGGGTTAGCCTGTTCCCAAAGTAATTAAGATATCAGCCAGATAGACTTCTGAATAAGGAACTGGTTTCAGGAAATGTCTTCCACAGAATCAGGAGAGCAGGGATAGTCCACTTATACTCAGACAGAAGAAGGGTAAAACAGGAAACAGTTAATAATGCAGGAGTAGGTAATTTGTTATCAGGCAGTTTGAGGGTAAACACTGTGTAGATAGTCTTTGCAGAGTATGCAACAGGTAATCAGGCAGTTTGAGGGTTAACACGGTGTAGTCAGAACTTGCAGAGTTAACAACATGTAATCAGGCAGTTTGAGGGTTAACACTGTGTAGATAGTCTTTGCAGAGTATGCAACAGGTAATCAGGCAGTTTGAGGGTTAACACGGTGTAGTCAGAACTTGCAGAGTTAACAACATGTAATCAGGTAGTTTGAGGGTTAACACTGTGCAGACAGTCTTTGCAGAGTATGCAACAAGTAATCAGGCAGTTTGAGGGTTAACACTATAGACAGTCTTTGCAGAGTATGCAATAGGTAAACAGGCAGTTTGAGGTTAATACTGTGTAGATAGTCTTTGCAGAGTATGCAACAGGTAATCAGGCAGTTTGAGGGTTAACACTGTGTAGTCAGAACTTGCAGAGTTAACAATATGTAATCAGGTAGTTTGAGGTTTAACACTGTGCAGACAGTCTTTGCAGAGTATGCAACAAGTAATCAGGCAGTTTGAAAGTTTCACAAAACAAACAGTACTTGCATTGTTTGGAGACAGGTAATCAGGAGGTTGAAGGTTACTCCAGCATAGTAACTCCTTGAAGAGATTGGCAACAGAAAAGCAGCAGTTAGAGAGATTCCACAGTGAATTCACCACATAAGCCACAAAGTTAAACAAACAAACGGGCACTGGAGAAACAGGAAGCCCGAAATAAAAAGCCTGGTTGTGACATCATCAGGAAGGGGTGGCTCAGACACCTGTCAATCAAGCACACAGAGAGGACAGCAGAGCTTCCCCAGCAGCTGAGCGTGACACTAAAATACATCACACGTTATTGAAAAAAAGAGAATTAAATAACATATAAAAAGAAAAAAAGAAAAAGCACTGCGTACTCTCCTAAATGGAGTAAACTCCTAGTACCCAATTACTAATGGTTCATATCAATATGTATAATATACTGGTAACTTAAGTATATTCTATAGTCTGATATGTTCTGTTATAATGGGAGATATGCAGTCTAAGAGTTACAATTATAAACTGCTAAGTGGCTTAAAGTATATTTGAGTTGTACAGAAAATCGCCTGACTCACAATTATGTCTATTCAAAAAGTCACCGCACCGCAATTAATTACCGCAACCATTTCCCATTAAAAATAATACCAATATTGCCCAAACGTTGAACCAACAAGTTAAAAGTTAGATTTAAGTTACCAGCTATATCTATTTTTCTATATTTAGATACAAGGAGGAGAGATGCAGTGCGAGCGCCTAACACACCTTTCGCCTCTGCTTTATCAAAGGCTAACCCGATCGTCCACCAACGCTTCCTTAAAAAGGCCCATTGGCCAATCCTGTATCACTGCCATGATGTCAGTCACTTTCTTAACCAATTGCATGAGACCTCCAGCGATTGGGGTACACAGAGGGTGTGTGCCGTTCATCCAGTAATGTGTAAGGAGATAATGACATGGGCGTGACACGCCCCCCTGTCACCGAGCTATGTGCTACCTCTCAATACACAAATAACTGAATAACGGCACAAAGAGGGAGATAATTTCAGAAACAAACTAGATTTGCTCCTCATTTTATTTTACCAGAAATTCCTCAATTATATCCCATTATCCACATGTTCCTAAAAATCAGATCTAAAAGGTGAATCCAATTGTGAAAGTTTATGTAGACTGCATTATCTGAATTCATTCTATTAGGTGCACATACATTTAACACTGTAGCAAGGTCCCCATAGAGTTGATCTGCAGCAATGTTCACTATAAGCACCGTTAACCCATCTGTTAAAGGGTGATACCATATTTAACTATTAGTGTTCTAAAACTTGTATCTATTTATTAGGTGGCCATGCAACGAAGTTGCAGGACAACCTATTGTTATTGTCAAGATTATTATTATTATTATTTTTTTTTTATTATTATTATTATTATTATTATTCCGCCACTTTTTTCAAGTGCTTATAAAAACAACAGCATAACTCAAAAACTCATGAAACTTGGCATAATGCTAAAGATCTATGCTGTGCATAATCCTATGCAACATAAATCTCATAGGTCATATGATCTAGCAGCCATATTGCTTTTTGCGACGAATTTCGACAACCGCTTGAAAATCTTCTTCTCCAGAACCGCTTATGTTACAGCTGTGGAACTTGCTGTGTGTACTGCTGTATTGACCTAGAATAAAATTTGTTCAAGAGAAGTTATTTAGTCACATGACCTAGCTGCCATTTTGAAATGTGCGAAAATCTTTAAACATCTTCTTCTCTGCAACCGCTAAGTGCAATGAAGCGCAATTTTGCACATGTGCTCCTTGCAAGGTCCTCTACCAACTTTGTTCAAACTGCGAATTTTCCATAACCAACATAGCTGCTATGAGCCATTCGCCTTTTTATCGCTGTTTAATTGCGTAAATTTGCATTTTATGCATTATGTTTACACTATTTAACTATATTACAGTGTAGCAGACACATGAGTACACATAGTCATGACCCCTAAAGGCAATATTGCAGTAAAAATTTGCACTGCGCAGTCGCCTTCGTGAAATAAAACATTTGCAAATTTTCATAAAACTTCTGCAAATTATAGAGGTCTATAGTGAGCATTACTATGTGCAATTTGAAAGCCCTACAATGCATAGCTTGACGGCCATTTTGTTTCGTATGTTTTTAAAAACTACAAAAATCTTCTTCTCCGAAACCGCTTATGTCACAGACTTGAAATTTTGTTTATAGAGTTTATCTTATGACTAACATTCAGATTTGTTCAAGAGAAGTTTATAGGTCATGTGGTTTGGCAGCCATTTTGAATTGTTCAAAAATGCTTAACGATTTTTTTAAATTAATAATAAAACAAAAAACGTTTTACAAAAATGCTTTATTTTTGCCATGTTTATTGACATCTATGGTAAGAACAATTGTGCATAATATGGAGGCTGTATATCATATGATTAGGCAGCCATTTTGTTTTGCGCAAAAATGTCAAAAATCTATTTTCTCTGCAACCGCTTATGTTAGAACTGTGAAACTAGCTAAGTAACCTTATATTGTGACCTAGAATCACAGTTGTTCATGTTAAAGGAATTGGTCACAAGCTGTGGCAGCCATATTGGTTTACGCAAAAATTTTGAAAATGTGTTATCTTTGCAACCGCTTATGTTAAAGCTGTGAAATTTGCTGTAAAACAATATCTTATGACCTAGAGTTACCGAGTTACCTCTGATCGTGATGAATGTATTGGTCTTATGGCAGGGCAGCCATCTTGAAAAACGCAAAATTTTCGAAAATGTGTTTTTTTTCCAAATGCTAATGTTAGAATTTTAAAAATTTCTATAAAGCTTTATATTGTGACTTAGCTGCTTGTATGCCATTGCAAAGTCAATGCGCATGGCCACCTCTATCGCTGCTTGCAGCTATATTTATTTATTTTTTTTTTTTTTATTATTCCGCCACTTTTTCAAGTGCTTATAAAAACAACAGCATAACTCAAAAACTCATGAAACTTGGCACTATGCTAAAGATCTATACTGTGCATAATCCTGTGCAACATAAATCTTATAGGTCATGTGATCTAGCAGCCATATTGCTTTTTGCGACAAATTTCGACAACCGCTTGAAAATCTTCTTCTCCAGAACCGCTTATGTTACAGCTGTGAAACTTGCTGTGTGTACTGCTGTACTGACCTAGAATAAATGTTGTTCAACAGAAGTGATTTAGTCACATGATCTAGCTGCCATTTTGAAATGTGCGAAAATCTTTAAACATCTTCTTCTCTGCAACCGCTGAGTGCAATGAAGCGCAATTTTGCACATGTGCTCCTTGCAAGGTCCTCTACTAAGTTTGTTTCAAACTGTGAATTTCCATAATCAACATGGCTGCTATGAGCCATTCGCCTTTTTATCGCTGTTTTAATTGCGTACATTTGCATTTTATGCATTCTGTTTACACTATTTAACTATATTACAGTGTAGCTGACACGTGAGCACACATAGACATGACCCCTAAAGGCAATATTGCCGTAAATTTTTGCACTGCGCAGTCGCCTTCGTGAAATAAAACATTTGCAAATTTTCATAAAACTTCTGCAAATTGTAGAGGTCTATAGTGAGCATTAGTATGTGCAATTGAAAGCCATACAATGCATAGCTTGGCGGCCATTTTGTTTCGTATGCACGTTTTTAAAAACTACAAAAATCTTCTTCTCCAAAACCCGCTTATGGCACAGACTTGAAATTTTGTTTACAGAGTTATCTTATGACTAACATTCAGATTTGTTCAAGAGAAGTTGATAGGTCATGTGATTTGGCAGCCATTTTGAATTGTTCAAAAACGCTTAACGATATTTTTAAATTAATAATAAAACAAAAACCGTTTTACAAAAATGCTTTATTTTTGCCATGTTTATTGACATCTATAGTGAGCACTATTGTGCGTAATATGGAGGCTGTATATCTTACGATAAAGCAGCCATCTTGGTTTACGCGAAAATTTCAAAAGTCTATTTTCTCTTGCAAACCGTTTATGTAAGAACTGTGAAATTTGCTGTATAAACTTATATGGTGACCTAGATTCACAATTGCTCATTAGGAGAGAATCAGTCACATGATGCGGCAGCAATATTAGTTTTATTTTTATCGTAATTATTTATAATTCAATACTGCCTCTTTTGATTCAATTGCTCACAAAACACAAATTACTTACGCTAAACTCTTGAAATCAGGTATGCTGATACAGCCTATTGCTCTGCTACATCACATGCAATATTGAACTCATAGGTCATAAGGTTATGCAGCCATATTGTTTTTTTGCGACAAATTTTGAGAACTTCTTAATAATCTTTAGCTCTGGAACTGCTTATGTTGCAACTCTGAAACTTGCTGTGCTTAGTGCTGCTATGACCTAGATTTGCCATTGCTCAACAGAAGTGCCTTGGTCACATGATGTAGCAGCCATCTTGCATTTTGCGAAAATCTTTAAACATCTTCTTCTCTTAAACCGCTTAGTGCAATAAAGTGCAATTTTGCAAATATGCTCCTTGCAAGGTCCTCTACCACGTTTGTTAAAATTGCGATTTTTCCATAATCAACATGGCTGCTGTGAGACATTAACCTTTTTATCGCCATTTAATTGCGTAATTTTGCACTTTATACATTAGTTTTACAATATTTAACAATATTACAGTGTAATAGACACATGATTACACATAGTCATAACCCTTAAAGACAATATTGCAGTTAAAATTCGCATTGCGCAGTCGCCTTTCGTGAAATAAAACATTTGCAAATTTTCATAAAACTTCTGAAAATTGTAGAGGTCTATAGTGAGCATTAGTATGTGCAATTTGAAAGCCATACATTGCACAGCTTGGCGGCCATTTTGTTTTGTATGCACTGTTTTTAAAAGCTACAAAAATCTTCTTCTCCGAAACCGCTTTGCTACATCTCATGCAATATTGAACTCATAGGTCATAAGGTTACGCAGCCATATTGCTTTTTGCGACAAATTTCGAGAAATACTAATAATCTTTATCTCTGGAACTGCTAATGTTACAACTTTGAAACTTTCTGAGCTCAGTGCTGCTATGAACTAGATTTGCCATTGCTCAACAGAAGTGCCTTGGTCACATGATGTAGCAGCCATCTTTCATTTTGCGAAAATCTTTAAACATCTTCTTCTCTTAAACCGCTTAGTGCAATAAAGCTTAATTTTGCACATATGCTCCTTGCAAGGTCCTCTACCAAGTTTATTAAAATAGCGATTTTTCCATAATCAACATGGCTGCTGTGAGACATTAACCTTTTTATCGCCATTTAATTGCATAATTTTGCACTTTATGCATTAGTTTTACAATATTTAACAATATTACAGTGTAATAGACACATGATTACACATAGTCATAACCCTTAAAGACAATATTGCAGTTAAAATTCGCATTGCGCAGTCGCCTTCGTGAAATAAAACATTTGCAAATTTTCATGAAACTTAGGCAAATTGTAGAGGTCTATAGTGAGCATTAGTATGTGCAATGTGAAAGCCATACAATGCATAGCTTGGCGGCCATTTTGTTTCTTATGCACGTTTTTAAAAAACTACAAAAATCTTCTTCTCCGAAACCGCTTATGGCACAGACTTGAAATTTTGTTTACAGAGTTATCTTATGACTAACATTCAGATTTGTTCAAGAGAAGTTGATAGGTCATGTGATTTGGCAGCCATTTTGAATTGTTCAAAAACGCTTAACGATATTTTTAAATTAATAATAAAACAAACACTGTTTTACAAAAATGCTTTATTTTTGCCTTGTTTGTTGACATCTATGGTGAAAATTATTGTGCATAATATGGAGGCTGTATATCATATGATCTTGCAGCCATTTTGTTTTATGCGAATATTTCGAAAATCTATTTTCTCTGCAACTGCTTATGTTAGAACTGTGAAACTTGCTGTATAACCTTATATTGTGACCTAGAGTCACAGTTGTTCATGTTGATGGAATTGGTCACAAACTGTGGCAGCCATATTGGTTTACATGCAAATTTCGAAAATGTGTTTTCTTTCCAACCGCTTATGTTAAAGCTGTGAAATTTGCTGTATAACCATATATTGTCACCTAGAGTTACATCTGATCGTGATGAAAGTATTGGTCATATGGTGGGGCAGCCATCTTGAAAAACGCAAAAAAAAATGTGTTTTCTTTCCAACTGCTAATGTTAGAATTGTAAAAACTTCAATAAAACTTTATATTGTCAGTTAGCTGCTTGTATGTCATTGCAATATCGATGCGCATGGCCACCTCTATCGCTGCTTGCAGCTATATTTATTATTTTTTTTATTATTATTATATTCCGCCGCTTTTTTCTATTGCCCATAACTTTTGAACTGCTAAAGCAAAGCTCTTGAAATCAGGTATGCTAGTACAGCCTATTGCTCTGCTACATCACATGCAATATTGAACTCATAGGTCATAAGGTTACGCAGCCACATTGCTTTTTGCGACAAATTTGGAGAAACGATTAATAATCTTTATCTCTGGAACTGCTAATGTTACAACTTTGAAACTTGCTGTGCTCAGTGCTGCTATGAACTAGATTTGCCATTGCTCAACAGAAGTGCCGTGGTCACATGATGTAGCAGCCATCTTGCATTTTGCGAAAATTTTTAAACATTTTCTTCTCTTAAACCGCTTAGTGCAATAAAGCGCAATTTTGCACATACGTTCCTTGCAATGTCCTCTACCAAGTTGTTAAAATTGCGATTTTTCCATAATCAACATGGCTGCTGTGAGACATTAACCTTTTTATCGCCATTTAATTGCGTAATTTTGCACTTTTATACATTAGTTTTACAATATTTAACAATATTACAGTGTATAGACACATGATTACACATAGTCATAACCCTTAAAGACAATCATGCAGTTAAAATTCGCATTGCACAGTCGCCTTCATGAAATAAAACATTTGCAAATTTTCATAAAACTACTGAAAATTGTAGAGGTCTATAGTGCGCATTAGTATGTGCAATTTGAAAGCCATACGTTGCATAGCTTGGCGGCCATTTTGTTTCGTATGCGCCATTTTTAAAAACTATAAAAATCTTCTTCTCCAAACCGCTTATGGGACAGACTTGAAATTTTGTTTATAGAGTTATTTTATGACTAACATTCAGATTTGTTCAAGAGAAGTTGATACGTCATGTGGTATGGCAGCCATTTTGAATTGTTCAAAATTGCCTTAACATATATTTAAATTAATAATAAAACAAAACCCGTTTTACAAAAATGCTTTATTTTTGCCATGTTTATTGACATCTATAGTGAGCACTATTGTGCGTAATATGGAGGCTGTATATCTTACGATCTGGCAGCCATCTTGGTTTACGCGAAAATTTTGAAAGTCTATTTTCACTGCAACCGCTTATGTAAGAACGGTGAAATTTGCTGTACAGTCTTATATTGTGACCTAGATTCAAAATTGCTCATTAGGAGAGAATCAGTCACATAATGCGGCAGCAATATCGGTTTTATTTTTATCGTAATTATTTGTAATTCAATACTGCCTCTTTTGAGTCAATTGCTCACAAAACACAAATTACTTACGCTAAACTCTTGAAATCAGGTATGCGGGGTACAGCCTATTGCTCTGCGACATCACATGCAATATTGAACTCATAGGTCATAAGGTTACGCAGCCATATTGTGTTTTGCGACAAATTTCGAGAACTGCTTAATAATCTTTAGCTCTGGAACTGCTTATGTTGCAACTTTGAAACTTGCTGTGCTTAGTGCTGCTATGACCTAGATTTGCCATTGCTCAACAGAAGTGTCTTGATCACATGATGTTGCAGCCATCTTGCATTTTGCGAAAATCTTTAAACATCTTCTTCTCTTAAACTGCTTAGTGCAATAAAGCGCAATTTTGCACATACTCTCCTTGCAATGTCCTCTACCAAGTTTGTTAAAATTGCGATTTTTCCATAATCAACATGGCTGCTGTGCGACATTAACCTTTTTATCGCCATTTAATTGCGTAATTTTGCACTTTATACATTAGTTTTACAATATTTAACAATATTACAGTGTAATAGACACATGATTACACATAGTCATAACCCTTAAAGACATTCATGCAGTTAAAATTCGCATTGCGCAGTCGCCTTCGTGAAATAAAACATTTGCATATTTTCATGAAACTACTACAAATTGTAGAGGTCTATAGTGAGCATTAGTATGTGCAATTTGAAAGCCATACATTGCATAGCTTGGCGGCCATTTTGTTTCGTATGCGCCATTTTTAAAAAACTATAAAAATCTTCTTCTCTGAAACCGCTTATGGGACAGACTTGAAATTTTGTTTATAGAGTTATCTTATGACTAACATTCAGATTTGTTCAAGAGAAGTTGATACGTCATGTGGTATGGCAGCCATTTTGAATTGTTCAAAATTGCTTAACGATATATTTAAATTAATAATAAAACAAAAACCGTTTTACAAAAATGCTTTATTTTTGCCATGTTTATTGACATCTATAGTGAGCACTATTGTGCGTAATATGGAGGCTGTATATCTTACGATCTGGCAGCCATCTTGGTTTACGCGAAAATTTCGAAAGTCTATTTTCACTGCAACCGCTTATGTAAGAACGGTGAAATTTGCTGTACAGTCTTATATTGTGACCTAGATTCAAAATTGCTCATTAGTAGAGAATCAGTTACATGATGCGGCAGTAATATCGGTTTTATTTTTATCGTAATTATTTGTAATTCAATACTGCCTCTTTTGAGTCAATTGCTCACAAAACACAAATTACTTATGCTAAACTCTTGAAATCAGGTATGCTGATACAGCCTATTGCTCTGCTACATCACATGCAATATTGAACTCATAGGTCATAAGGTTACGCAGCCATATTGTGTTTTGCGACAAATTTGAGAAATGCTTAATAATCTTTAGCTCTGGAACTGCTTATGTTGCAACTTTGAAACTTGCTGGGCTTAGTGCTGCTATGACCTAGATTTGCCATTGCTCAACAGAAGTGTCTTGATCACATGATGTTGCAGCCATCTTGCATTTTGCGAAAATCTTTAAACATCTTCTTCTCTTAAACCGCTTAGTGCAATAAAGCATAATTTTGCACATATGCTCCTTGTAAGGTCCTCTACCAAGTTTGTTAAAATTGCGATTTTTCCATAATCAACATGGCTGCTGTGAGACATTAACCCTTTTATCGCCATTTAATTGCGTAATTTTGCACTTTATACATTAGTTTTACAATATTTAACAATATTACAGTGTAATAGACACATGATTACACATAGTCATAACCCTTAAAGACAATATTGCAGTTAAAATTTGCATTGCGCAGTCGCCTTCGTGGAATAAAACTTTTGCAAATTTTCATGAAACTTGTGCAAATTGTAGAGGTCTATGGTTAGCATTAGTGTTTGTAATATGAAAGCCATACACTACACAGTGTGGCGGCCATTTTGTTTCGTATGAGCTGTTTTTAAAAACTACAAAAATCTTCTTCGAAACCGCTTATGGCACAGACTTGAAATTTTGTTTAAGGAGTTAGCTTATGACTAACATTCAGATTTGTTCAAGAGAAGTTGATAGGTCATGTGGTTTGGCAGCCATTTTGAATTGTTCAAAAACGCTTAACGATATTTTGAAATCAATAATAAAACAAATACCGTTTTACAAAAATGCTTTATTTTTGCCATTATTATTGGCATATATGGTGAGAATTATTGTACATAATATGGAGGCTGTATATTATGTGATCTGGCAGCCATTTTGTTTTATGCGAAAATTTCACAAATCTATTTTCTCTGCAACTGCTTATTTTAGAACTGTGAAACTAGCTGTATAACCTTATATTGTGACCTAGCGTCACATTTGTTCATGTTGAAGGAATTGGTCACAGGCTATGGCAGCCATATTGGTTTACGCGAAAATTTCGAAAATGTGATTTCTTTGCAACTGCTTATGTTAAAGCTCTGAAATTTGCTGTGTAGCTATATATTGTGACTTTGCAGCTTGAATGCTTTGCAAATGTGATGCGCATGGCCACCCCTATCGCTGCTTGCAGCTATATTTTTTTTTTTATTATTCCGCCACTTTTTCAATTGCTTATAAAAACAACAGCATAACTCAAAAACTCATGAAACTTAGCACAATGCTAGAGATCTATGCTGTGCATAATCCTATGCAACATAAATCTTATAGGTCATGTGATCTAGCAGCCATATTGCTTTTTGCGACAAATTTCAACAACCGCTTGAAAATCTTCTTCTCCAGAACCGCTTATGTTACAGCTGTGAAACTTGCTGTGTGTACTGCTGTACTGATCTAGAATAAATTTTGTTCAACAGAAGTGATTTAGTCACATGATCTAGCTGCCATTTTGAAATGTGCGAAAATCTTTAAACATCTTTTTCTCTGCAACCGCTGAGTGCAATGAAGCGCAATTTTGCACATGTGCTCCTTGCAAGGTCCTCTATTAAGTTTGTTCAAACTGTGAATTTTCCATAATCAACATGGCTGCTATGAGCCATTCGCCTTTTTATCGCTGTTTAATTGCGTACATTTGCATTTTATGCATTCTGTTTACACTATTTAATTATATTACAGTGTAGCAGACACATGAGTACACATACATATGACCCCTAAAGGCAATATTGCCGTAAATATTTGCACTGCGCAGTCCCCTTCGTGAAATAAAACATTTGCAAATTTTCATAAAACTTCTGCAAATTGTAGAGGTCTATAGTGAGCATTAGTATGTGCAATTTGAAAGCCATACAATGCATAGTTTGGCGGCCATTTTGTTTCGTATGCGCGTTTTTTAAAAACTACAACATCTTCTTCTCCGAAACCCGCTTATGGCACAGACTTGAAATTTTGTTTACAGAGTTATCTTATGACTAACATCAGATTTGTTCAAGAGAAGTTGAAAGGTCATGTGATTTGGCAGCCATTTTGAATTGTTCAAAAACGCTCTAACGATATTTTTAAATTAATAATAAAACAAAAAACAGTTTACAAAAATGCTTTATTTTTGCCATGTTTGTTGACATCTATGGTGAGAATTATTGTGCATAATATGGAGGCTGTATATCATATGATCTGGCAGCCATTTTATTTTAAATTTTTCGAAAATCTATTTTCTCTGCAACTGCTTATGTTAGAACTGTGAAACTTGCTGTATAACCTTATATTGTGACCTAGAGTCACAGTTGTTCATGTTGATGAAATTGGTCACAAACTGTGGCAGCCATATTGGTTTACGCGAAAATTTCGAAAATGTGTTTTCTTTCCAACCGCTTATGTTAAAGCTGTGAAATTTGCTGTATAACCAAATATTGTCACCTAGAGTTACATCTGATCGTGATGAAAGTATTGGTCATATGGTGGGGCAGCCATCTTGAAAAAAGCAAAAATTTCGAAAATGTGTTTTCTTTCCAACTGCTAATGTTAGAATTGTAAAAACTTCAGGACAACCTATTGTTATTGTCAGGATTATTATTATTAGGTGGCCATGCAACGAAGTTGCAGGACAACCTATTGTTATTGTCAAGATTATTATTATTATTATTATTTTTTTTTTTTATTATTATTATTCCGCCACTTATTCAAGTGCTTATAAAAACAACAGCATAACTCAAAAACTCATGACACTTGGCACTATGCTAAAGATCTATGCTGTGCATAATCCTATGCAAAATAAATCTCATAGGTCATGTGATCTAGCAGCCATATTGCTTTTTGCGACAAATTTCGACAACCACTTGAAAATCTTCTTCTCCAGAACCGCTTATGTTACAGCTGTGAAATTTGCTGTGTGTACTGCTGTACTGACCTAGAATAAAGTTTGTTCAAGAAAAGTGATTTAGTCACATGACCTAGCTGCCATTTTGAATTGTGCGAAAATCTTTAAACATCTTCTTCTCTGCAACCGCTAAGTGCAATGAAGTGCAATTTTGCACATGTGCTCCTTGCAAGGTCCTCTACCCAAGTTTGTTCAAACTGCGAATTTTTCCATAATCAACATGGCTGCTATGAGCCATTCGCCTTTTTATCGCTGTTTAATTGCGTAAATTTGCACTTTATGCATTATGTTTACACTATTTAACTATATTACAGTGTAGCAGACACATGAGTACACATAGTCATGACCCCTAAAGGCAATATTGCAGTAAAAATTTGAACTGCGCAGTCGCCTTCGTGAAATAAAACATTTGCAAATTTTCTAAAACTTCTGCAAATTGTAGAGGTCTATAGTGAGCATTAGTATGTGCAATTTGAAAGCCATACAATGCATAGCTTGGCGGCCATTTTGTTTCGTATGCGCGTTTTTTTAAAAAACTACAAAATCTTCTTCTCCGAAAACCGCTTATGGCACAGACTTGAAATTTTGTTTACAGATTTATCTTATGACTAACATTCAGATTTGTTCAAGAGAAGTTGATATGTCATGTGGTTTGGCAGCCATTTTGAATTGTTCAAAAACGCTTAACGATATTTTAAAATAATAATAAAACAAAATCGTTTTACAAAAATGCTTTATTTTTGCCATGTTTATTGACATCTATAGTGAGCACTATTGTGCGTAATACGGAGGCTGTATATCTTACGATCGGGCAGCCATCTTGGTTTACGCGAGAATTTCGAAAGTCTATTTTCTCTGCAACCGCTTATGTAAGAACTGTGAAATTTGCTGTTCAGTCTTATATTGTGACCTAGATTAAATCTGATACGTGATGAAAGTAGTAGTCATACGGTGGGGCAGCCATCTTGAAAACGCAAACATTTCGAAATGTGTTTTCTTTCCAACTGCTAATTTTAGAATTGTAAAAACTTCTAAAAAGCTTTATATTGTGACTTAGCTGCTTGTATGCCATTGCAATGTTGATGCGCATGGCCACCTCTATCGCTGCTTGCAGCTATATTTATTATTATTTTTATTTTTTTTATTATTCCGCCACTTTTCAATTGCTTATAAAAACAACAGCATAATCACAAACTCATTAAATTAGCAAAATGCTAGAGATCTATGCTGTGCATAATCCTATGCAACATAAATCTTATAGGTCATGTGATCTAGCAGCCATATTGCTTTTTGCGACAAATTTCGACAACCGC
This sequence comes from Bombina bombina, assembly GCF_027579735.1. NCBI lineage: Eukaryota > Metazoa > Chordata > Amphibia > Anura > Bombinatoridae > Bombina > Bombina bombina. Next base: position 1,221,938,626 of record NC_069499.1, read on the forward strand.
TTGAAAATCTTCTTCTCCAGAACCGCCTTATGTTACAGCTGTGAAACTTGCTGTGTGTACTGCTGTACTGATCTAGAATAATTTTGTTCAACAGAAGTGATTTAGTCACATGATCTAGCTGCCATTTTGAAATGTGCGAAAATCTTTAAACATCTTTTTCTCTGCAACCGCTGAGTGCAATGAAGCGCAATTTTGCCATGTGCTCCTTGCAAGGTACTCTATTAAGTTTGTTCAAATTTGTGAATTTTCCATAATCAAACATGGCTGCTATGAGCCATTCGCCTTTTTATCGCTGTTTAATTGCGTACATTTGCATTTTATGCATTCTGTTCTACACTATTAATTATATTACAGTGTAGCAGACACATGAGTACACATACATATGAACCCTAAAGGCAATATTGCCGTAAATATTTGCACTGCGCAGTCGCCTTCGTGAAATAAAAACATTGCAAATTTTCATAAAACTTCTGCAAATTGTAGAGGTCATATAGTGAGCATTAGTATGTGCAATTTGAAAGCCATACAATGCATTCGTTTGGCGGCCATTTTGTTTTGTATGCGTGTTTTTAAAAACTACAAAAATCTTCTTCTCCAAAACCGCTTATGGCACAGACTTGAAATTTTGTTTACAGAGTTATCTTATGACTAACAATTCAGATTTGTTCAAGAGAAGGTTAAAGGTCATGTGATTTGGCAGCATTTTGAATTGTTCAAAAACGCTTAACGATATTTTTAAATTAATAATAAAACAAAAAACAGTTTTACAAAAATGCTTTATTTTTGCCATGTTTGTTGAACATCTTTGGTGAGAATTATTGTGCATAATATGGGAGGCTGTAAATCATATGATCTGGCAGCCATTTTATTTTATGCGAATATTTCGAAAATCTATTTTCTCTGCAATGCTTTATGTTAGAAACTGTGAAACTTGCTGTATAACCTTATATTGTGACCTAGAGTCACAGTTGTTCATGTTGATGAAATTGGTCACAAACTGTGGCAGCCATATTGGTTTACGTGAAATTTTGAAAATGTGTTTTCTTTCAACCGCTTATGTTAAAGCTGTGAAATTTGCTGTATAACCAATATTGTCACCTAGAGTTACATCTGATCGTGATGAAAGTATTGGTCATATGGTGGGGCAGCCATCTTGAAAAACGCAAACATTTCGAAAATGTGTTTTCTTTCCAACTGCTAATGTTAGAATTGTAAAACATCAGGACAACCTAATTGTTATTGTCAGGATTATTATTATTATTATTTTTATTTTTTTTATTATTCCGCCACTTTTTCAATTGCTTATAAAAACAACAGCATAACTCAAAAACTCATTAAACTTAGCAAAATGCTAGAGATCTATGCTGTGCATAATCCTATGCAACATAAATCTTATAGGTCATGTGATATAGCAGCCATATTGCTTTTTGCGACAATTTCGACAACCGCTTGAAATCTTCTTCTCCAGAACCGCTTATGTTACAGCTGTGAAACTTGCTGTGTGTACTGCTGTACTGATCTAGAATAAATTTTGTTCACTAGAAGTGATTTTAGTCACATGATCTAGCTGCCATTTTGAAATGTGCGAAAATCTTTAAACATCTTTTTCTCTGCAACCGCTGCCTCCCTGAGTGCAATGAAGCGCAATTTTGCACAATGTGATCCTTGCCAAGGTCCTCTATTAAGTTTGTTCAAACTGTGAATTTTCCATAATCAACATGGCTGCTATGAGGCCATTCGCCTTTTTATCGCTGTTTAATTGCGTACATTTGCATTTTATGCATTCTGTTTTACACTATTTAATTATATTACAGTGTAGCAGACACATGAGTACACATACATATGACCCCTAAAGGCAATATTGCCGTAAAATTTGCACTGCGCAGTCCCCTTCGTGAACTAAAACATTTGCAAATTTTCATAAAACTTCTGCAAATTGTAGAGGTCTATAGTGAGCATTAGTATGTGCAATTTGAAAGCCATACAATGCATAGTTTGGCGGCCATTTTGTTTCGTATGCGCGTTTTTAAAAACTACAGAAATCTTCCTTCTCCAAAACCGCTTATGGCACAGACTTGAAATTTTGTTTACAGAGTTATCTTATGACTAACATTCAGATTTGTTCAAGAGAAGTTGAAAAGGTCATGTGATTTTGGCAGCCATTTTGAATTGTTCAAAAACGCTTAACGATATTTTTTAAATTAATAATAAAACAAAAACAGTTTTACAAAAAATGCTTTATTTTTGCCATGTTTGTTGACATCTATGGTGGAGAATTATTGTGCATAATATGGAGGCTGTATATCATATGATCTGGCAGCCATTTTATTTTATGCGAATATTTCGAAAATCTATTTTCTCTGCAACTGCTTATGTTAGAACTGTGAAACTTGCTGTATAACCTTATATTGTGACCTAGAGTCACAGTTGTTCATGTTGATGAAATTGGTCACAAACTGTGGCAAGCCATATTGGTTACGCGAAAATTTCGAAAATGTGTTTTCTTTCCAACCGCTTATGTTAAAGCTGTGAATTTGCTGTATAACCAAATATTGTCACCTAGAGTTACATCTGATCGTGATGAAAGTATTGGTCATATGGTGGGGCAGCCATCTTGAAAAACGCAAACATTTCGAAAATGGTGTTTTCTTTCCAACTGCTAATGTTAGAATTGTAAAAAACTTCAATAAAACTTTATATTGTCAGTTAGCTGCTTGTATGTCATTGCAATATCGATTTGCATGGCCACCTCTATCGCTGCTTGGCAGCTATATTTTGAATTTCAAATGGCTAGAAAAGGAGGGAGATTTTACTACAGTGCTTATATTATGTATGCTGTTATTCAGGGTTAACTGTTGTTTTTGCCTGAAATTATAACCATCAGTGATATTTTACTTATACAGCATAGCACCAAATCCAGGTTGTGTGACTTCCTTTATTCCTTTTCCTCTACAGAGACATCCATACAGTAATTCAATAAAATTCAATCCATTCAGTCAGGGATAGTAATACCATCTTGAGCTTTTAAGTATAATAGAAAGAGCTGTATAAAAAACGTCTGCAGCTATATATTTGACATGTCATTCAAATACCACAAGTCTTATACAGGAGTCTAGATTTTATATTTTGGCCCCTAGCCCAGTTTTGAGCATGCAGGCTTAAGATACCATTTCAGAGTTTTCTGTCACATTAAATCGTATTCTTTCTACCTGAACTTATAACCCTTCAATGATTTTCACTTATGTAGCATGACCTAAATCAGGTTGTGTGATCTCCTTATTCACTACAGGTACAGTCCATATGTTAACTTAGTAGAATTCAGTCCATCAAATTATGGATAATATACCATCTGAAAGGTTCAGCTTTTACATACATTCAAGAAGCGGTCTGTAGAGAAATGTTTGTAGCTCTGCATTTAAAGTATCATTCACATTCTACATGTCGCTATTCAGGAATCTAATTTATATAATTTAGCCCATAGCCAAGTTTTGGGCATACATAGTTGAGATGCCATTTTGGGAGTTTTCTGTCACATTAGATCATATTCTTATCATTTTGTTTCCAGCTTTTAAGAGGGCATTCTCAATGTACCTCCTCTTATTCCAAGTGAAAGGTTTAACTTGGAATAAGAGGAGGGAACATTGAGAATGCCCTCTTAAAAGCTGAAACAAAATGGATTTTTAGACCTCCAAACTATGAGTCCTAGGGGCCTCAACGAAATGTTAACTTATAGTGCTTTCCTGGAATAAGAATATGATCTAATGTGACAGAAAACTGCAAAATGGCATCTCAACTATGTATGCCCAAAACTTGGCTATGGGCCAAATTATATAAATTAGATTCCTGAATAGCGACATGTAGAATGTGAATGATACTTTAAATACAGAGCTACAAACATTTCTCTAGAGACCACTTCTTGAATGTATGTATAAGCTGAACCTTTCAGATGGTATATAATCCATAATATGATGGACTGAATTCTATTAAATTATCATATGGTGTACCTGTGTGAATAAGGAGATCACACAACCTGGATTTAGGTCATGCTACATAAGTGAAAATCATTGAGGGTTATAAGTTCAGGTAGAAAGAATACGATTTAATGTGACAGAAAACTCTGAAATGGTATCTTAAGCCTGCATGCTCAAAACTGGGCTAGGGGCCAAAATATAAAATCTAGACTCCTGTATAATGACTTGTGGTATTTGAATGACATGTCAAATATATAGCTGCAGACGTTTTTATACAGCTCTTTCTATTATACTTAAAACTCAAGATGGTATACTATCCCTGACTGAATGGATTGAATTTTATTGAATTACTGTATGGATGTCTCTGTAGAGAAAAGGAATAAAGGAAGTCACACAACCTGGATTTGTGCTATGCTGTATAAGTAAAATATCACTGATGTTATAATTTCAGGCAAAAACAACAGTTAACCCTGAATAACAGCATACATAATATAAGCACTGTAGTAAAATCTCCCTCCTTTTCTAGCCATTTGAAATTCAAATAAATAGAGAGATACAAGTTTTAGAACACTAATAGTTAAATATGGTATCACCCTTTAACAGATGGGTTAACAGTGCTTATAGTGAACATTGCTGCAGATCAACTCTATAAGGACCTTGCTACGGTGTTAAATGTATGTGCACCTAATAGCGTGAATTCAGATAATGCAGACAACTTTCTATAAATGAAAGGCTTTGAAATATCTACATAAACTTTCACAATTGGATCCACCTTTTAGATCTGATTTTTAGGAACATGTGGATAATGGTATATAATTGAGGAATTTCTGGTAAAATAAAATGATGGAGCGAAGCTAGTTTGTTTCTGAAATAATCTCCCTCTTTGTGCCGTTATTTAGTGATGTCCCGAACTGTTCGCCCGCGAACGTTCACGGCGAACTTAGCTTGTTCGCGTTTGCTTGCTGCGGGCGAACACATGCGATGTTCGATCCGCCCCCTATGTGTCGTCATTGAGGAAACTTTGACCCTGTATGTCACAGCCTTCTGACACATTAGAGCCAATCAGCATCAGACACTCCCTCACAGACCCTCACAGCTTCTTGGCAGCAGCCATTTTAGACTCATAACGACTTGCTTTGTTAATGAGAGGACGTTTTGTTTTGCCTGCTGCTGATATTATAGGAAAATAGATAGCTAGGCTAGTGAATTTAGTGTCCACTACAGTCCTGAAGGACTCATCTCATCTCTGCTGCAAGGTCAGCACCCCAAAAAAGCCCTTTTTAGGGCTATAACTCGAGCCGTTTTTTTTTGTTCTTCGTATTTTTATAGCATTTGCCTGGCATATGCTGTGATTACTGCCACCACTGATATCTGGCTAACAACATTAGTTTAAATTTAACCAACAAAAAATTTAAATTATTTTGCTAGTGTAATTTATTTTCATTTTCTATCAGGCCTGTGTCACACCAGCATATACTCTGGTCATTGCTCTGTGCCAGCCACCAGTGGTCATAATCCGCTTATAACATTATTTTAAATTTAAAAAAAAACTTTTAAATCATTTTGCTAGTGTAATCTAATTTTATTTTCTATCAGGCCCCTGTGTCTGGCAGGCTCACCACCAGCATATACTTCAGTTTTTTTCAGTCTTTTGGTTAATTGTTCTGTGCCAGGACAGCCACCACTCATATCTGCTTCACCTTATTTTAAATTAAAAAAAAAAACTTTTTTTTTTTTTTTTAGTGTAATCTAATATCATTTTTTATCAGGCCTGTGTGTTTTGCTGACTTACAGAGCATACTGTGTTTAATTGCTGCCCTCCCCTAGTCTATGAGCCACGACTCATATGTGTTTAACCTTTTTTTTAATCCCCCCCCCCCCAAAAAAAAACTTTTAAATCATTTTTCTAGTGTAATCTAATTGTATTTTCTATCAGGCCTGTGTGTATCAGACTTACAGAGCCTACTGTTTTTAATTGCTGCCCCTTCCAAAGCTATCAGCCACCGACTCATATGTGCTTAACCCTTTTTCTTTAAATTCCCCCAAAATATCTTTAAATCATTATGCTAGTGTAATCTAATTTATTTTCTATCAGGCCTGTGTCTAACTGTCTATCTGACTTACAGAGCATACTGTTGTTATTGCTGCCCTACGTAGCAGCCAGCCAGAGCCACCACTCATATGTGCACTGCTTAACATTATTTTAATATTAAAATATAAAATTTTAAATTATTTTGCTAGTGTAATCTAACTTAATTTTCTATCAGGCCTGTGTTTTTCTCACTTACACCAGCATACTGTGTTAAATTGCTGCCCTACCTACCAGCCACGACTCATATCTGCCAGCCTGTTGTCAGACCCAACTAGCCAATTAGTGCCACCAATCATAGTTGTTGTAACAGTATTGAAAACATTGTAAATCATCACTTTTTTACTGTGAATCTGCAGTCTAGTAGTGCCATTCGGGATGAGATGAAAGTGCTAAGAATAGTACTACTTGAAACAACCGAGTTAGCCATTGGTGTTAGTCCAAGACCGCTTGGCTTTTTTTTGGTTTGGGTGCGGCTAATCATGCAGGCCATATAGACCTGCCACCATTCGGTGTTGTATCAGGTATTAAACTAATAAGAACAGTACTACCAAAATACAGCCAATTAAGCGGCCTATCAAGACTGAGCCAAGGTTGGATTGTAGTATTTTGTTAGGCTAATCATGATGGCCATGTAGACCACCCCCGAGAGGCCTGGAAGTAACAGGGATGAGATGAAAGTGCTAAGAATAGTACTACTTGAAACAACCGAGTTAGCCATGGGTGTTAGTCCAAGACCGCTTGGCCTTTTTTGGTTTGGGTGCGGCTAATCATGCAGGCATATAGACCTGCCATCCATTCGGTGTTGTATCAGGTATTAAACTAATAAGAACAGTACTACCAAAATACAGCCAATTAAGGGCCTATCAAGACTGAGCCAAGGTTGGACTGTAGTATTTTGTTAGGCTAATCATGATGGCCATGTAGACCACCCCCCAAGAGGCCTGGAAGTAACAGGGATGAGATGAAAGTGCTAAGAATAGTACTACTTGAAACAACCGAGGTTAGCCATGGGTGTTAGTCCAAGACCGCTTGGCTTTTTTTTTGGTTTGGGTGCGGCTAATCATGCAGCCCATATAGACCTGCCACCATTCGGTGTTGTATCAGGTATTAAACTAATAAGAACAGTACAACCAAAATACAAGCCAATTAAGGGCCTATCAAGACTGAGCCAAGGTTGGATTGTAGTATTATGTTAGGCTAATCATGATGGCCATGTAGACCACCACGAGAGGCCTGGAAGTAACAGGGATGAGATGAAAGTGCTAAGAATAGTACTACTTGAAACAGCCGAGTTAGCCATGGGTGTTAGTCCAAGACCGCTTGGCTTTTTTTTTGTTTGGTTGCGGCTAATCATGCAGGCCATATAGACCTGCCACCATTCGGTGTTGTATCAGGTATTAAACTTATAAGAACAGTACTACCAAAATACAGCCAATTAAGGGCTATCAAGACTGAGCCAAGGTTGGATTGTAGTATTTTGTTAGGCTAATCATGATGGCCATGTAGACCCACCACCGAGAGGCCTGGAAGTAACAGGGATGAGATGAAAGTGCTAGAATAGTACTACTTGAAACAACTGAGTTAGCCATGGGTGTTAGTCCAAGACCGCTTGGCTTTTTTTTGGTTTGGGTGCGGCTAATCATGCAGGCCATATAGACTTGCCACCATTCGGTGTTGTATCAGGTATTAAACTAATAAGAACAGTACTACCGAAATACAGTCAATTAAGGGCCTATCAAGACTGAGCCAAGGTTGGATTGTAGTATTTTGTTAGGCTAATCATGATGGCCATGTAGACCACCCCAGAGAGGCCTGGAAGTAACATGGATGAGATGAAAATGCTAAGAATAGTACTACTTGAAACAACCGAGTTAGCCATGGGTGTTAGTCCAAGGCCGCTTGGCTTTTTTTTGGGTTTGGGTGCGGCTAATCATGAAGGCCATATAGACCTTCCAACATTCGGTGTTGTATCAGGTATTAAACTAATAAGAACAGTACTACCAAAATACAGCCAATTAAGGACCTATCAAGACTGAGCCAAGGTTGGATTGTAGGATTTTGTTAGGCTAATCATGATGGCCATGTAGACCCCCCCCCCCCCGAGAGGCCTGGAAGTAACAGGGATGAAAGTGCTAAGAATAGTACTACTTGAAACAACCGAGTTAGCCATGGGTGTTAGTCCAAGACCGCTTGGCTTTTTTTTGGGTTTGGGTGCGGCTAATCATGAAGGCCATATAGACCTGCCACCATTTGGTGTTGTAACAGGTATTAAACTGCTAAGAACAGTACTACTTAACACAACCTAGTTACCATGGGTCCCAAAGCATATGTTTTATTATTATATTTTGTAAGGGTAATCATGCAGGCCATATAGACCTCCCCCAATAGGGTGAGTAACAGGTATTGAAATGCTAAGAACAGTACTACTTAACACAACCTAGTTAGCATGGGTCCCAGACCGCATGTCTCGTTATTATATTTTGTAAGGGTAATCATGCAGGCCATATAGACCTCCCCCGATAGGGTGAGTAACAGGTATTAAAATGCTAAGAAGAGTACTACTTAACACAACCTAGTTACCATGGGTCCCAGACCGCATGTCTTGTTATTATATTTTGTAAGGGTAATCATGAAGGCCATATAGACCTCCACCGATAGGGTGAGTAACAGGTATTAAATGCTAAGGACATTACTACTTAACACAACATAGTTACCATGGGTCCCAGAACGCATGTGTTGTTATTATATTTTGTTAGGGTAATCATGCAGGCCATATAGACCTCCCCCGACAGGGTGAGTAACAGGTATTAAAATGGTAAGAACAGTACTACTTAACACAACCTAGTTACCATGGGTCCCAGACCCAGAACAGATGTCTTATTATTATATTTTGTATGGCTAATCATGCAGGCCGTATAGACCTCCCCAGATAGGGGGAGTTACAGAGATTAAAGTGCTAAGAATAGTACTACTTAAAACACAACCTAGTTAACATGGGTTCCAGACTGCATCAGGCCCATTTATCAAAGGGCTTGCGGACCTGATCCGACACTGCGGATCAGGTCCGCAAGACCTCGCTAAATGCGGAGAGCAATACGCTCTCCGCATTTAACATTGCACCAGCAGCTCACAAGAGCTGCGGTGCAACGCCGCCCCCCTGCTGACTCGCGGCCAATCGGCCGCCAGCAGGGAGCTGTCAATCAACCCGATCGTATTCGATTGGGTTGATGTCTGGCGATTCCTGTCCGCCTGTTCAGAGCAGGCGGACAGGGTTATGGAGCAGCGGTCTTTAGACCGCTGCTTCATAAGTTGTGTTTCTGGCGAGTCTGAAGACTCGCCAGAACACGGCCCTTCAAGCTCCATACGGAGCTTGATAAGTGGGCCTGTAAGTCTTATTATTATATTTTGTCAGGGTAATCAGGCAGGCCATATAGACCTCCCCCGATAGGGGGGGGGTAACAGGGATTAAAGTGCTAAGAAAAGTACTAATTAACACAAGCTAGTTACCATGGGTCCAACACCGTGTGTCTTGTTGTTATACTTTGTCAGGGTAATCATGCAGGCCATATAGACCTCCCTTGATAGGGGGAGTAACAGGGATTACAGTTCTACGAATAGTACTACTTAACACAGCCTAGTTACCATGGGTCCCAGACCAGATGTTTTCTTGCTATACTTTGTCAGGCTAATCATGCAGGCCATATAGAACTCCACCAAAAGGGGGGGGGGGGTAAGAGGGATTAAAGTGCTAAGAAAAGTTTTACTTAACACAACCGAATTACCATGGGTCTCAGACCGCGTGTCTTGTTGCTATACTTTGTCAGGGTAATCATACACACCATATAGACCTCCACCAATAGGGGGAGTTACAGGGCTGAAAGTGCTAAGAATAGTACTACTTAACACAACCTAGTTACCATGGGTCCAAGACCGCATGTTTAATTATTATACTTTGTCAGGGTAATTATATATCTAACAAATCTATCTATTTCTCTTCTATCGATTCTATCTAACTATCAATCTATGTATATCTATCTATCCTATCTATCTATCTATCTATCTATCTATCTATCTATCTTCTGTCTGGACTGTTTTGAGACAGACACTCGTGTTTTTGACAAATTTGAAGTAGGAGGACAGACCAATCATATTCTTCCATCTCCCGGTTCCAAAAATGAAGGCCATATAGACCTCCCCCGATAGGGGTAGTAACAGGTTGTAGTAAACTGCTAAGAATAGTACTACTTAACACACCAAGGGTCACAGACCGCATGTCTTATTGTTATACTCTGTCAGGGAAATTATATATATTTCAAATCTATTTATTTATCTATCAAATTGATCAAACTATCAAATGTAGATTGCATCTATTGATCGATGTAATTCGTATCTATAAAATGTATATTACATATTTTGGTTGATGTAATTCATATCTATAAAATGTATATTGCATCTTTGATTCGATAACATTCGTATCTATCAAATGTATATTGCATCTATTGATCGATGTAATTCGTATCTATCAAATGTATATTGCATCTATTGATCTATGTAAATTGTATCGATCATATGTATATTGCATCGATTGAGCTATGTAATCTATGTATCTATCTATCAAATCTATCTATCTCGTGGTTGTGCAAATGGACTGTTTGCGGTTGATTGCGGTGCGTTACACTTGGAGTTTGGTCTGTCACTGTGAAGCGGCCGTAACCCTTACACTACCTGATAGATACGACATCATAACAGATGTTTTAAAGCACGTTATTGCAAACAATTTGGGAATGTTAGGTGATTTAGGTCCTTTATGGGTTAAAAGCAGACTCTGCATAAACTATGTAATTTTCCATGGGAGTTTTGCCAGGGATCCCCCTCCAGCATGCCACACGCCCGGTGTTAGTCTCCTTGAAACAACTTTTCCATCACTATTGTGGCCAGAAAGAGTCCTTGTAGGTTTTAAAGTTTGCCTGTCTATTAAAGTCAATGGCAGTTCGTGCGGTTCGCCGGTTCGTGAACAATACCGGAAGTTCGAGTCCGCTGTTCGCGAACCGAAATTTTTAGGTTCGCAACATCACTACCGTTATTCAGTTATTTGTGTATTGAGAGGTAGTCATTACTGGATGAACGGCACACACCCTCTGTGTACCCAATCGCTGGAGGTCTCATGTGATTGGTTAAGAAAGTGACTGACATCACGACAGGATTGGCCAATGCACCTTTTTAAGGAAGCATTGGTGGACGATCGGGTTAGCCTTTGATAAAGCAGATGCGAAACGCGCGTTAGGTTGCACGTTAGGTTGTCGCACTGCCTCTCTCCTCCTTGTATCTAAATATAGAAAAATAGATATAGCTTGGTAACTTTAAATCTAAATAATTGCGGTGCGGTGACTTTTTGAATAGCCATAATTGTGAGTCAGGCGATTTCTGTACAACTCAAATTATACTTTAAGCCACTTAGCAGTTTATAATTGTATCTCTTAGACCGCATCTCTCCCATTATAACAGAACATATCAGACTATAGAATATACTTAAGTTACCAGTATATTATACATATTGATATGAACCATTAGTAATTGGGTACTAGGAGTTTACTCCACTTAGGAGAGTATGCAGTGCTTTTTCTTTTTTTCTTTTTATATATGTTATTTAATTCTCTTTTTTTCAATAACGTGTGATGTATTTTAGTTTAAATGGTGGCATGGTCCACAACACATTCATTATTTTTAATCTATTGTAAATAAATGTTATGTTTTAATTAATTCAACTACACTATGAATACACTCCACATAATAGGATTGAGTAATAATCCTCTCAAGTTTGCCCCATAATGCTTGTATCCTTTCCTTGTTTGTTAATTTAATACATGCCAAAGTTGTCAGATAGTGCCAAATTTGTATTCGGAACATCTGTAATGACATAAGCATTGATCTGTGTCGGATTGAGACTGGCGGATCGTATGTTACGTCACAAATTTCAACTTTTGCCGGGCTGTAGGCTTTGATAAATGAGGCGAATCAGGCTTGCCACAATTACACTATGGAATTCCAGCGTATTTGCGGTTGATGGCTTGATAAATAGGCCTCCATGTCCGCTCGCACTTTCATAAATCAGCCCCCATAGGCGTAACAAAATCTTGCTGCCTGTCTGTATCACATGGTTTAGAGATAAAATGCCTTATCTGCTGCTGAGAGAGTGTCAGTGACATTAATAAAAGCTAATTTTAATTTGATAGTGTTATCTAGTTACATATTTGCAGAAGTTAAGCAATTCTAAACTTGCACATATTGTGCACTTTATATTCAAATATTATTGTTCCCATTAACATATTCCTGTGAAATACATGTCTTTTATGAAAAAAATTATACTGCAAGATACAATTCTGCATCACACATGTCCCTTTTACTGGTTATGGGGAAATATAAAGTAATGCAATGCTCTTGAGATCTTGTGGTAGAGATCTTATGGTTTGTTCTTGGTAGATTATCATTTACATTCAGGAATACCTGCTTTATTTGCTTTAACCTATATACTAAAAGCTTCAAAGCCGTATTTTATATGTAAATTGAAAAAGTTAAATTTTCCTGTAGGCTTCAGAGAATTTAAAACAGCACTAAATTTCAGTATATGCAATTAAAGACAAGTACGTTGAAACTATATTGAACTAAGCTCCAGTTCCCAAAAGTTTGATTATGTTACTCACCATGTTTGGTAAGAAACTGAACAGGACAGACCTAGAGTATGTCTTAGAATTATTAAATGATGGCTTCTTCTAATTTCTTATTTCTAGAGTCTTAAAGATTGGAGTTAGGCACTAATCAACAAGTGGTTCTTTATAATTACAGTTAAACATCTTAAGATCTTGCTTTATTCTGTGTAATCTTTCCTAAGTGTATTGTTTATGTGCCTTCCTAAGCCCTTCCACCCTTAACAATTTTGTCCCATATTTTCCTTATATATTACTCACAACTTGAGGACAATGACACATAGCTGACAAATGCCCTACTAGACAATCAGAGATATTAATAACATTGATAAATACAAAGTGAAGGACTGGGAATGCATCATGCCATGGAACCCCTCAGAATTTACTGACCCTTTATAACCTGCTGCCCTTGACACAATGCTGCCTTTAAAATAACTTTCTTTCCTAAGATATGGTGAGTCCACAACATCATCAATTACTGTTGGGAATATCACTCCTGGCCAGCAGGAGGAGGCAAAGAGCACCACAGCAAAGCTTTTAAGTGTCACTCCTCTACCCATAATCCCCAGTCATTCTCTTTGCCTATGTTAAATGGAGGAGGTGACGTTTTTGGTGTCTGAAGAAAATTGGATTTCTTGTGCAGCAAGTAAGTTTTTGGGTATAGCTGTACTCCACGTCAATCTCTTCAGTAGAGTAGTGGTGGCTTTAAAGCAGTTAGGAACTTGTAAGGTGGGCCTTGCTGCATTTTCCTAACATGTTACTGCCCTAGTAAAGAAAGCCAGAGTAGGTTTACTCTGTTCTTTCTTTTTTAAACAGGCCTCTGTAAGGAGTGGCTTACTTTCACACCGGGTGGGCTGTCCTCCTGCCGAACAACTAGATGTGCAGGTAAGTGCCTTTTGCCTTCTGGGGCTAGGAGGATGGCACTGTGAGGGTTAATTTGAATCCAACTCTGCATTTATTGTGGGACTGAAATCCTGAGTTCAGGATAGATTATGGCAGGGGCGGGCACATGTATTATGTGACTTAGAGACAGGGATTAATCTCCTTTATGGGTAGTAAGGAGTAAACCCCAATCTGGTGGCTCAAGAAATTATTTTTAAATGAAGAGGATTTTATTTTACGATCATTGCTGGTTCTGACATAGTAATTTCTGTTAGAGAGCGGCTGTGTTTTTTTCTCTTCGTCTCTTCTGGCCAGAAACGTGCACTTATATGTGTGGCGCAGTCTCTTTTGCCAGTCATGTGACCATTTGTTCCGACTCTACTTAGAAGCGGTTGAATGAATCTGGTCTTGCAGTTCAGTGTTTTTCCTTACCGGAATGGCAGGTAGGCACCCCAGCTAATGGCTGAGGTGTAGAGGTGGTCAAATTTTAGAACGAATATTGGTACATTATTTCTTGCTGCTCAATTTTATATATTGCATTAGTGGGTGACTTTGTTCAAGCTAAGAGGCATTATTTAAAGTAGCAGTACGGCTAAGGTTAAATAACTTTTTCTTTTCTGCTATGGAACAGGATTGTGTTTCCATGGACAATTGTCTGCTTTGCTTAAAAAGCCCTTGCAATTTTGTTCCTCATGTATAGAGAGGACTTTGAAAAATAAAGATAAACTTTTTGTTTCTGAGCCAACTGTCTCTCAGAATGATGCTGTTCAGGCAATGCCACAGCTTTCTCCTCAAACGTCCCAAGCCTTAGTGACGTCACATACAGTGCCCTGTGGTTCCTCTTAGGCTCCTAGAGGAGTGTATTTGCCAGCAGAAAACGCGGCACAGGTATCTGCGGACCTGTCTGCCATTAATATGCTAAAGGGAAAACACAAGAGGAATGTTAAAGATTTAGATGCTAAGTTTTCTGTCCCAAACTCTGCTACTCAGATTGCTCTCTCATAAGTCTGATGAGGAGGATATGTCAGTAGCCTCTGAGGGTGAAATCTCAGATTTGGACAGTGTTATTCCTTCATCTGATGCTGAAGTAGTATCCTTCAGATTTAGAGGCCAAATTATCAAATATCTGTCGGACCTGATCCGACCGTTTTCTCCGTCTCCTGTTTTTAAAAAGATTTTTCCTGTTGCTGACTCCATCGAAGATTCATGGTGCACGGTTCCTAAAGTAGAAGGGGCTATTTCTACTCTGGCTAAGAGAACTACTATTCTTATAGAGGACAGCTGCTCTTTTAAAGATCCTATGGACAAAAAGCTGGAGGCTTATTTGAAGAAGATATATGTTTATCAAGGCCTTCAGTGGCAACTGGCAGTTTCTATGGCCACAGTATCTAGTGCGGCATCTTATTGGTTTGATGCTCTGTCTGAGTCTCTTCAGGTTGAGACTCCTTTGGAGGAAATTCAATATAGGATTAAGGTTCTAAAACTAGCCAATTCCTTTATTTCTGATGTCGCCATGCAAGTTATTAAGCTAGGAACCAAGATATCTGGCTCCGCTGTGCTAGCTCGCAGGGCTTTGTGGCTGAAATTATGGTCAGCGGATTTTACCTTTAGGTCCAAGCTTTTAGTGCTTCCTTACAAGGGTAAGACCTTGTTTGGCCCTGGTTTGGCAGAAATAATCTCTGACATTACTGGTGGAAAAGGGTCTTTCTACCAGAAGACAAGAAGAATAGATCTAAAGGACGTCAAAGTAATTTTCGTTCCTTTTGAAACCCTAAAGGAAAGTCTTCCTCTCCCTTATCCAAGCAGGAACAATCCAAGTCTTCTTGGAAACCCAATCAATCTTGGAACAAGGAGAAGCAATATAAGAAACCCGCAGCTGAGTCTAAGTCAGCATGAAGGGGTTGCCCCCGGTCTGAGACTGGATCAAGTGGGGGGCAGACTTTATCGGTTTTATCCAGCTGGGGTACGAGATGTCCCAGATCCTTGGACTGTGGACATAGTGTCTCAGGGTTACAAAATAGAATTCAAGACTTTTCCTCCCAGGGGCAGGTTTCTTCTCTCAAGATTATCTGCAGACCAGAAAATAGAGAGACATTCTTGAATTGCATTCGGGACCTTTCTTCTCTAGGAGTAATAGTTCCTGTTCCCAAAAGGGAGCAGGGTCTGGGATTCCATTCTAATCTGTTTGTGGTACCATCTTTCAAAATGGAGACCATTCGGTCCATTCTACCCTTGGTACATGAGGGTCAGTTTATGATGACCATAAACCTGAAGGATGCATATCTTCATGTTCCCATTCACAGGGATCATCATAAGTACCTGAGATTTGCCTTTCTAGACAATTACTTTCAGTCTGTGGCTCTTCTGTTTGGCCTTGGCACAGCTCCCAGAATTTTTTAAAAGATTCTGGAGCTCTCTTGGCAGTGATCAGGGCTCGGGGAATTGCAGTGGCGCCTTACCTGGATGACATATTGGTTCAGGCATCATCTTTTTAACAAGCAAACTCTCATCAGAGATCTTCTCTTTTCTACATTCCCATGGATGGAAAGTGAATCTGGAAAAGAGTTCCCTTGTTCCAGCTACAAGGGTGGTTTTCTTAGGGACAATAATAGATACCCTATCTATGAAAATTTTTCTGACAGAGGTCAGAAAATCCAAGATTCTTTCCTCTTTCTGCCATCCACATTCCAGGGGTAGACAACTGGGAAGTAGACTTTCTGAGCAGACAGACTTTTCATCCCAGGGAGTGGGCACTTCGTCCGGAGGTGTTCTCCAGGTTAACCCTCAAATGGAGGATGCCGGAGTTGGATCTGATGGCGTCTCAACAGAACGCCAAGCTTCTGAGGTACAGTTCAAGGTCAAGAGATACTCAGGCCGTCCTGATAGATGCACTGGCGTTACTTTTGGTTTTCAGTCTAGCATACCTGTTTCCTCCGTTTGCTCTCCTTCCACAAGTCATTGCTCATATCAAACAGGAGAAAGCATCAGTAATTCTAATAACTCCTGCGTGGCCTCGCAGGACCTGGTATGCAGACCTAGTGAAGATGTCATCTCTCCTACCTTGAAGGCTGCCTCTGAGGAAGGACCTTCTAACTCAGAGTCCATTCCTTCATCCAAATCTCGTTTCTCTGAAGCTGACTGCGTGGAGATTGAACGCTTAGTGTTGTCTAAGCGTGGTTTTTCTGAGTCGGTCTTTAAGACCATGATTCAGGCTTGCAAGCCTGTTACTAGAAAGATTTACCATAAGATATGGCATAAATATCTTTATTGATGCAAATCTAAGGGCTACTCTTGGAGTAGGGTCAGGATTCCTATGATTTTGTCTTTACTCCAGGAAGGTCTGGAGAAAGGATTGTCAGACAGTTAGAAATATTAACCAGGAGATCGTTGTTCCTTCTCTATGTCCTAATCCTTCTTTTCATAAGGAACGTTTGTTGCACAACTTGGATGTTGTGCATGCTGTAAAATTCTACCTACAGGCGACTAAGGATTTTCGTCAGTCCTCTGTGCTGTTTGTTTTTTCTCTGGGAAGCGTAAAGGTCAGAAAGCTACTGCTACTTCTCTTTCTCTCTAGTTGAGAAGTATGATCCATTTTGCTTATGAGTCTACTGGACAGCACCCTCCTGAGAGAATAACAGCTCATTTCACTAGGACTATTTCGTCTTCTTGGGCTTTAAAAAATGAAGCTTCTGTGGAACAGATTTGCAAGGCTGCAACTTGGTCCTCTCTGCATACTTTTTCTAAATTTTACAAATTTGATACTTTTGTCTCGGCTGAGGCTTCTTTTGGGAGAAGGGTTCTTCAAGTGGTGGTGCCTTCAGTTTAGGTCTGCCTGTCTTGTTTTCTCTCTCTAGTAATTTGTGTCCTCTAGCTTGAGTATTGGTTCCCAACAGTAATTGATGATGTCATAGACTCACCATATCTTAGGAAAGGAAATAAAATTTATGCTTACCTGATAAATTTCTTTCTTTCCGGATATGGTGAGTCCACGACCCAACCTCTGAATTTAAGACTGTTATCTTTTACTAAACTTCAGGCACCTCTAGACCTTTGTATTGTCCCTTTTTTCCATTTTTCTTTGCTTGAATGACTGGGGATTATGGGTAGGGGAGTGACACTTAACAGCTTTGCTGTGGTGCTCTTTGCCTCCTCCTGCTGACGAGGAGTTATATTCCCAACAGTAATTGATAATGTTGTGGACTCACCATATCCGGAAAGAAAGAAATTTATCAGGTAAGCATACATTTTTTTTATTTTTTTTTTTAAGCATACATATGGTATTTTCTCAGGAACCTGGTATTAAAGAAAGTCTTTCTTTTGTAATCATTAACTCTAAAGACCTGATGATTTAATGCTCTCCGATCAGGTGGGACGATCTAAATGTTTCTCCAGCACTGCAAGATCCCTAGTGAAATTCTTATAAGGCAGATTATGCTATACTTTTCCAATGGGCATTCCCTGCATTTCTGTTTGCGAAAGAGAGACATGCCCAGTGCAGTATAGAAATGCGTGACATGAGTTCTGCTACATTTACACTTTGTAATTTGTATTTTATATTACTTTACACTTCAGATTGTTGTATTACATTTAAACTTTGCACTTTCTATTTTGTATTTTATTGTATACAACAGTATTTAGGATTGTGATTTTACAAATTCTGATGTCAATGCTTCTGTGTAACTTTAACAAATTAGAATTATACTTATGTGTATCTATTACAAATTGCACTTTGTATTTATTCTATTTAAAATAAAACTTAAAAACTGACAGCTTCAGTTTCCCAGAGAGCTTCATTACTTTTTATGGGCTGATAAGCAAATATTCTCTAGATTGGAGATAAATTATAGTGCAGACTTCACAGGGGCTGAACCCACTGAATTCTATCAGAAAAAGGGTGGAAACGGAAAGTCCCAGAGAGATAAGTGATGCCTTCCATAGAAAGTAATGAAGCTCTCTAGGATACAGAATTTCTCAGGGGAGAAATAAGGTAGCTAGATAACAACTAAGAGCTGATATTAAGGCTCAGTTTGCATCAATAACAAATTAAACTAAACATTTTTTTACTACAGTTTAACTTGCTTTTGCTTATAGTTTAGTACATATTACTTTTCTGTCAGTTAAATAAGTGTACTGGGAATTTTGAGCAAGCTTCACCTGCATACAGTTGCCCAGACAAATCAGTAAGACCAGCTTGTTTAAAATGCTTACAGCATTTCACAAGGCTTGTAACAGACTTCAGACATACCCTAGGAACTCCCCTGTTCAGCCCAGGGAAGGAACCCCCCTGTCCCTCACACTTTTTGAAGCTGTGTTTTATTTTACAATAAAGAAAATTTAAAGTGCAATATAAGTTTTAATGTCACGTTCTGTCTCAGGATATTTTGTGAGAGTCTCATTGTCTAGGACATTTTTTTTAAATGAAAATTAGTAGAAGACATATAGATTGAAACGATAACAGATTTATTTAAATAACAAAATACTTTGAATGAGCATATACTTGCAGGGTATTTTAAATATGTACTATTCAGGTATGGTATCTCCACATATGCCAGGAGTGGAAATGAACAAAAAAGTAAGCAGGGATGCAGATTGAAAAGTAAAGTTTTTCTCCAGGTAGGAACTGAAGTGCAGGAATCTGGATAAGGAATAGAACAAACTTGTAAACAGTAATGCAGATTTCAAAGATAAAGTATTTCTACTAGTAAGAACTGAAGTGCAGGAATTTGCACAAGGCAGGAAACAAACGTGTAAACAGTGTAGCAGGTTCAAAGGTGAAGTCTTCCTCCAAGTAGGTACTGAAGTACAGGAAACAGGTTCTGGCTTCTGACAAAAACAGAAACTTTCGGCTAGATTACGAGTTGTGCGTTAGGGTTAAAAAGTAGCGTTGGCCGGTCCCAACGCTGCTTTTTAACGCCAGCTGGTATTACGAGTCTTTAAGATACAGGTGTACTGCTCACTTTTTGCGTATCCTCTTTTTTCAATGGGACTTGCATAGCGCTGGTATTATGAGTGAGCGGTACACCCTCTCCTGTCAAGCCTGGTACCGCATTTTAAAGTCAGTAGTTAAGAGTTTTACACTACAACTCCGTAGCATAAAACTCTTAACTAAAGTGCTAAAAAGTACACTAACACCCATAAACTACCTATTAACCCCTAAACCGAGGCCCTGCCATATCGCAAACACTAAAATACAATTTTTAACCCCTAATCTGCCAAACCGGACATCGCGCCACTATAATAAATATATTAACCCCTAAACCGCCGCTCTCCAGAATCGCAAGCACTATTTAAATATTATTAACCCCTAATCTGCCGGCCCTAACATCGCCGACACCTACCTACATTTATTAACCCCTAATCTGCCACCCCCAACGTCGCCGCGACTATAATAAAGTTATTAACCCCTAAACCTAACCCCCCATAACTTAAATATAATTTAAATAAATCTAAATAAAATTACTACAATTCAGTCAATTATTCCAATTTAAAACTAAATACTTACCTATAAAATAAACCATAAGCTAGCTACAATATAACTAATAGTTACATTGTAGCTAGCTTAGGGTTTATTTTTATTTTACAGGCAACTTTGTATTTATTTTAACTAGGTACAATAGTTATTAAATAGTTATTAACTATTTAATAACTACCTAGTTAAAATAAAGACAAATTTACCTGTAAAATAAAACCTAACCTAAGTTACACTAACACCTAACACTACACTATAGTTAAATAAATTAACTAAATTAAATACAATTAAATAAAATTATCTAAAATATGAAAAAAAACACTAAATTACAGAAAATAATAAAATAATTACAAGATTTTTAAACTAATTACACCTAATCTAATCCCCCTAACAAAATAAAAAAGCCCCCCAAAATAAAAAAAAGCCCTACCCTACACTAAATTACAAATAGCCCTTAAAAGGGCCTTTTGCAGGGCATTGCCCCAAAGTTATCAGCTTAGGGTTTATTTTATAGGTAAGTATTTAATTAATTGTAGGAATTATTTAGTTAATTGT
This sequence comes from Bombina bombina, assembly GCF_027579735.1. Taxonomy (NCBI): domain Eukaryota; kingdom Metazoa; phylum Chordata; class Amphibia; order Anura; family Bombinatoridae; genus Bombina; species Bombina bombina. The sequence goes on from NC_069499.1 coordinate 1,221,959,299, forward strand.
AGTAATTTTATTTAGATTTATTGTAATTATATTTAACTTAGGGGGGTTAGGGTTAGGGTTAGACTTAGGTTTAGGGGTTAATAACTTTATTATAGTGGTGGCGACGTTATGGACGGCAGATTAGGGGTTAATAAATGTAGTTAGGTTGTGGCGATATTGGGGGCGGCAGATTAGGGGTTAATAAAACAGAATTTATGCTTACCTGATAAATTACTTTCTCCAACGGTGTGTCCGGTCCACGTTGTCATCCATTACTTGTGGGATATTCTCCTCCCCCACAGGGAAAGGCAAGGAGAGCACACAGCAAGAGCTGTCCATATAGTCCCTCCCAGGCTCCGCCCCCCCCAGTCATTCGACCGACGGTTAGGAGAAAAAAAGGAGAAACTATAGTGTGCCGTGGTGACTGTAGTGTATAGAGAAAGAAATTCTTCAAACCTGATTAAAAAACCAGGGCGGGCCGTGGACCGGACACACCGTTGGAGAAAGTAATTTATCAGGTAAGCATAAATTCTGTTTTCTCCAACATTGGTGTGTCCGGTCCACGGTGTCATCCATTACTTGTGGGAACCAATACCAAAGCTTTAGGACACGGATGAAGGGAGGGAGCAAATCAGGTTACCTAAACAGAAGGCACCACGGCTTGCAAAACCTTTCTCCCAAAAATAGCCTCCGAAGAAGCAAAAGTATCAAATTTGTAGAATTTGGACAAAGTGTGCAGAGAAGACCAGGTCGCTGCCTTACATATCTGATCAACAGAAGCCTCGTTCTTGAAGGCCCATGTGGAAGCCACAGCCCTAGTAGAGTGAGCTGTGATTCGTTCAGGAGGCTGCCGTCCGGCAGTCTCGTAAGCCAATCGTATGATGCTTTTCAGCCAAAAGGAAAGAGAGGTAGCAGTAGCTTTTTTGACCTCTCCTCTTGCCAGAATAAACTACAAACAGAGAAGACGTTTGTCTGAAATCCTTTGTTGCTTCTAAATAGAACTTTAAAGCACGGACTACATCTAAATTGTGTAACAAGCGTTCCTTCTTTGAAACTGGATTCGGACACAAAGAAGGCACAACTATTTCCTGGTTAATATTCTTGTTGGAAACAACCTTTGGAAGGAAACCAGGTTTAGTACGCAAAACAACCTTATCTGAATGGAACACCAGATAGGGCGGATTACACTGCAGAGCAGATAATTCAGAAACTCTTCTAGCAGAAGAATAGCAACAAAAAACAGAACTTTCCAAGATAACAACTTGATATCTATGGAATGTAAGGGTTCAAACGGAACCCCTTGAAGAACTGAAAGAACCAAATTTAGATTCCAGGGAGGAGTCAAGGGTCTGTAAACAGGCTTGATCCTGACCAAAGCCTGAACAAAAGCTTGAACATCTGGCACAGCTGCCAGTCGTTTGTGTAACAAGACAGATAAAGCAGAAATCTGTCCTTTTAGAGAACTCGCTGATAATCCCTTATCCAAACCTTCTTGGAGAAAGGAAAGGATCCTAGGAATTTTAATCTTACTCCATGAGAATCCCTTGGATTCACACCAACAGATATATCTTTTCCATATTTTATGGTAATCTTTCTAGTCACAGGTTTTCTGGCTTGTACCAGAGTATCTATCACAGAATCCGAAAATCCACGCTTAGACAAAATCAAGCGTTCAATTTCCAAGCAGTCAGCTGGAGAGAAACTAGATTTGGATGTTCAAATGGACCTTGTACTAGAAGATCCTGTCTCAAAGGTAGCTTCCATGGTGGAGCCGATGACATATTCACCAGGTCTGCATACCAAGTCCTGCGTGGCCACGCAGGAGCTATCAAAATCACTGAGGCCTTCTCCTGTTTGATCCTGGCTACCAGCCTGGGAATGAGAAGGAACGGTGGAAACGCATAAGCTAGGTTGAAAGTCCAAGGCGCCACTAATGCATCCACTAAAGTCGCCTTGGGATCCCTGGATCTGGACCCGTAGCAAGGAACCTTGAAGTTCTGACGAGACGCCATCAGATCCATGTCTGGAATGCCCCATAATTGGGTCAACTGGGCAAACACCTCCGGGTGGAGTTCCCACTCCCCCGGATGAAAGGTCTGATGACTCAGATAATCCGCCTCCCAGTTTTCCACTCCTGGGATGTGGATCGCAGACAGGTGGTAGGAGTGATCCTCCGCCCATTTGATGATCTTGGTCACCTCTCTCATCGCCAGGGAACTCCTTGTTCCCCCCTGATGGTTGAAGTAAGCAACAGTCGTCATGTTGTCTGATTGGAATCTTATGAATCTGGCCTTTGCTAGTTGAGGCCAAGCCCGGAGAACATTGAATATCGCTCTCAGTTCCAGGATGTTTATCGGGAGAAGAGACTCTTCCCGAGACCATAGACCCTGAGCTTTCAGGGAATCCCAGACCGCGCCCCAGCCTAATAGACTGGCGTTGGTCGTGACAATGATCCACTCTGGTCTGCGGAAGCTCATTCCCTGGGACAGGTGATCCTGAGTCAGCCACCAACGGAGTGAGTCTCTGGTCTTCTGATCTACTTGAATCACTGGAGACAAGTCTGTATAGTCCCCATTCCACTGTTTGAGCATGCACAGTTGTAATGGTCTTAGATGAATTCGCGCAAAAGGAACTATGTCCATTGCTGCAACCATCAACCCTACTACTTCCATGCACTGAGCTATGGAAGGCCGTAGAACAGAGTGAAGAACTTGACAAGCGTTTAGAAGCTTTGACTCTCTGACATCTGTCAGGAAAATCTTCATTTCTAAAGAATCTATTATTGTTCCCAAGAAAGGGACTCTTGTTGACGGAGACGGGGAACTTTTTTCTATGTTCACCTACCACCCATGAGATCTGAGAAAGGCTAGAACAATGTCTGTGTGAGCCTTTGTCTTTGAAAGAGACGACGCTTGAATTAGGATGTCGTCCAAGTAAGGTGCCACTGCAATGCCCCTGGGTCTTAGAACCGCTAGAAGGGACCCGAGCACCTTTGTGAAAATCCTTGGAGCAGTGGCTAGTCCGAATGGGAGAGCCACAATAGGTAATGTTTGTCCAGAAAGGCGAACCTTAGGAACTGATGATGATCTTTGTGGATAGGAATATGCAGATACGCATCCTTTAGATCCACGGTAGTCATAAATTGACCCTCCTGGATTGTAGGTAAAATCGTTCGAATAGTTTCCATTTTGAACGATGGCACTCTGAGAAATTTGTTTAGAATTTTTAAATCCAGAATTGGTCTGAAAGTTCCCTCTTTTTTTTGGGAACTACAAACAGATTTGAGTAAAACCCCTGACCTTGTTCCACAGTTGGAACTGGGAGTATCACTCCCATCTTTAACAGGTCTTCTACACAATGTAACAATGCCTGTCTCTTTACTTGGTTTGAAGATAAGTGAGACATGTGGAACCTTCCCCTTGGGGGTAGTTCCTTGAATTCTAGAAGATAACCCTGAGAGACTATTTCTAGTGCCCAGGGATCCTGAACATCTCTTGCCCAAGCCTGAGCAAAGAGAGAGAGTCTGCCCCCTACTAGATCCGGTTCCGGATCGGGGGCTACCTCTTCATGCTGTCTTGGTAGCAGCAGCAGGTTTCTTGGCCTGTTTACCCTTGTTCCAGCCTTGCATTGATTTCCAAGCTGGTTTAGTCTGGGAAGCGTTACCCTCTTGTCTAGAGGCTGCCGAGTTGGAAGCCGGTCCGTTCCTGAAATTGCGAAAGGAACGAAAATTGGACTTATTCTTAGCCTTGAAAGGTTTATCTTGTGGGAGGGCATGGCCCTTTCCCCCAGTGATGACTGAAATAATCTCTTTCAATTCTGGCCCAAAAGGGGTCTTACCTTTGAAAGGGGTATTAAGCAATTTTGTCTTGGAAGATACATCCGCCGACCAAGACTTTAGCCAGAGCGCTCTGCGTGCCACAATTGCAAACCCTGAATTTTTTGCCGCTAACCTCGCTAACTGCAAAGCGGCGTCTAAAATAAAGGAATTAGCTAACTTAAGTGCGTAAATTCTGTCCATGACTTCCTCATATGGAGTCTCCCTACTGAGCGACTTTTCCAGTTCCTCGAACCAGAACCACGCCGCTGTAGTGACAGGAATAATGCGCGAAATAGGTTGAAGGAGGTAACCTTGCTGTACAAAAATCTTTTTAAGCAAACCCTCCAATTTTTTATCCATAGGATCTTTGAAAGCACAATTGTCCTCAATAGGAATGGTCGTGCGCTTGGCTAGAGTAGAAAACTCCCCCTCGACCTTAGGGACTGTTTGCCATGTGTCCTTCCTGGGGTCGACCATAGGGAACAATTTCTTAAATATAGGAGGAGGGACAAAAGGTATGCCTGGCTTCTCCCACTCCTTATTCACTATGTCCGCCACCCGTTTAGGTATCGGAAAAGCATCAGGGTGCACCGGGACCTCAAGGAACTGTCCATCTTGCACAATTTTTCTGGGTTGACCAGATTGTCACAATCATCCAGAGTAGATAGCACCTCCTTAAGTAATGCGCGGAGATGCTCTAATTTAAATTTAAATGTCACATCATCAGGTTCTGCCTGCTGAGAAATTCTTCCTGTATCAGAAATTTCAATATTAGCTATGGAGTTATCCATTACTGCCGTCAATTACTGCATAGTAACAAGCATTGGCGCGCTAGAAGTACTAGGGGTCGCCTGCGCGGGCATAACTGGTATAGACACAGAAGGAGATGATGTAGAACTATGTCTACTTCCTTCATCTGAGGAATCATCCTGGGCAACTTTACAATTTGTGACAGTTCTGTCCTTACTTTGTTTGGACGCAATGGCACAATTATCACACATATTTGAAGGGGGAACCACGTTGGCTACCATACATACAGAACATGATCTATCTGAAGGCACAGACATGTTAAACAGGCTTAAACTGGTTAATAAAGCACAAAAACCGTTTTAAAACAAAACCGTTACTGTCTCTTTAAATGTTAAACAGGGCACACTTTATTACTGAATATGTGAAAAATTATGAAGGAATTATCCAATCTTTACCAAATTTTCACCACAGTGTCTTAATACATTCAAAGTTTTGCACCCCAATTTTCAAGCTGTTAACCCTTAAAATGTGGAAACCGGAGCCGTTTTTAATTTTAACCCCCTTACAGTCCCAGCCATAGCCTTTGCTGCAACGTCACCAATCCCAGGGGGGTATATGATACCAAATGAAGCCTTCTAGGAACATTTTTAGTGGATTCCAGACCCTCACACAGGCAGCTGCATGTACTGAACTCAAAATTAACTGCACAGTAATGGCGCGAAAATGAGGCTCTGCCTACTACAGAGAAAGGCCCTTCCTGACTGGGAAGGTGTCTTAACAAGTGCCTGGTGCTAAAAACGTTCCCCAATGTTATAAAAGTGTGAAATACAACTTCAAACTGCATATAATACTTAAATAAAGCAATCCATTTAGCCCCTAAAAGTGTCTACCAGTTTATAGCCCATAATAAGCCCTTTATTCTGTTTGAGACTAAGAAAATGGCTTACCAGTCCCCATGAGGGGAAATGACAGCCTTCCAGCATTACACAGTCTTGTTAGAAATATGGCTAGTCATACCTTGAGCAGAAGAGCCTGCTAACTGTTTCCCCCAACTGAAGTTATCTCATCTCAACAGTCCTATGTGGAAACAGCAAACGATTTTAGTAACTGCTGCTAAAATCATAATCCTCTCACAAACAGAAATCTTCATCTCTTTCTGTTTCAGAGTAAATAGTACATACCAGCACTATTTTAAAATAACAAACTCTTGATAGAAGAATAAAAAACTACAACTAAACACCACAAACTCCTCACCATCCCCAAGGAGATGCTACTTGTTCAGAGCGGCAAGGAGAATGACTGGGGGGGCGGAGCCTGGGAGGGACTATATGGACAGCTCTTGCTGTGTGCTCTCCTTGCCTTTCCCTGTGGGGGAGGAGAATATCCCACAAGTAATGGATGACACCGTGGACCGGACACACCAATGTTGGAGAAATATAATGTAGGGTTCGGTGATGTTAGGGGCAGCAGATTAGGGGTTCATAACTATAATGAAGGTGGCGGCGGTGTCCACAGTGGCGGATTAGGGTTTAATAATATAATGCAGGTGTCGGCGATGTCGGGGGCGGCAGATTAGGGGTTAATAAGTGTAAGATTAGGGGTGTTTAGACTCGGGGTTCATGTTAGGGTGTTGGGTGTAGACATAACTTTTATTTCCTAATAGGAATCAATAGGCTGCGTTAGGAGCGTTATAGTGCTTTTTTGCAGGTGTTAGGTTTTTTTTTCAGCCTGCTCTCCCCCATTGATCCTTATGGGGAAATTGTGCATGAGCACGTTTTAGCAGCTCACCACTAACATAAGCAGCGCTGGTATTGAGGTGAGATGTGGAGCTAAATTTTGTTCTTCGCTCACTTTTTTGCGCTTAACGCCGGGTTTCTAAAAACCCGTAATACCATCACTGTCTGTAAGTGAGCGGTGATCATAAACTGCTCTTTAGCACCGCACATCTTCTAACGCAAAACTCGTAATCTAGGTGAATGTGAAGACAATGTGCAGCCTAACAGCCAGCCTTAAATAATAATGTTTTGCACAGTATTGGCTCAGAGTATAACCAAAATTGAGAGCACCTGTGTTTAGCACAGGTGAAAATACAATTAGTCAAATACACATTTGGCAGTTTTTTTTAAGTTTCATGATATTGCATTTGAAATTCTCAGACTGCTAGAACTGGTTTTGGCTCAACATACAAGTAAAGACTCAGAGCCATGTGTTCAAATCCCCCCATGGCCCTAATGTTTGGAATACCTCACAAACCTTTTCTTTTTCTTTTTAGTCTGAAGTCTTGGTTCATGACATGTAAAAGATACACAGAAAATACATGTAGTATGTATGATCCTAATTTGTTAAAGTAACACAGAAAGTTTCAAAACATAATAAGAATTTATAAAATCACTGGTGGAACTAAATGTATTAAAATATAAAATGGAAAGTGCAAAGCTAAAATGTAATAATACTGACAGGACTCAATCTGAAGTGTTAGGTAATGTAAAATAAAATGCACAAAGTATAAGTGTAACAAAACTCTCTTATCATGCAGTGCTTTATTGCACTGGACTTGTCTCTCCTTCAGATACAGAAAGGAGAAAGCTCTCACAGTGCTGGAGAGTTCCGCACTTTTTCTTTGAGCATTTAGTGAGTTCAGCCCCTGTGAAATCTGCACTACAATTTCTCTCCAAGCAGGAGAATCTTTGATCATCAGACCCAAGGGGCCTATTTATCAATGTGCGACTGACATGATACAAAGTAGCATATCATGTCCACCACACATCGATAAATGACGACAGCATACACTGTCAGCATTTATCATTGCACCAGCAGTCCTTGTGAACTGCTGGTGGAATGCCGCCCCCTGCAGATTTGCAGTCAATCGGCCGCTAGCAGGGGGTGTCAATCAACCCGATCGTATTAAATTGGTTTGATTTCTGTCTGCCGCCCCAGAGCAGACGGACAAGTTATAGAGCAGCGGTCTTTAGACCGCTGCTTTATAACTTCTGTTTTATACGGAGCTTGATAAATATGCCCCTAAAAGAGAACTTCAAGCCATTCTACTAATTAATCTGAATGAAGTTGGAGATTTTCATTGGACATGAATTTTATTGATGACATCAAGGGTCACCAAGTTGCAAGTGTAGCTCTATCAACCATGTTTATTGTAGGCTTTCATGTAATCTTGAGTAGTTTATTGCACCAACATAATGTTGCATCAGGGGCAGATCTACCATTGGGGCAGAAAGTGCAGTTCTGGGGGGGTTATTGCAGCCAGTGTATACAGAGGTGTGGGCAGAATGTGTACAATCCTAATGCAGGGGGACTTTTTATTAGTGCAGGTTTCAGGTCCTTTTTATTTATCCTCAAAATCATTATACAGAGCAGCATTTACATTATTACTATTGCTTACTACTGATTTACTTTTGTAGGTCTGCTACAGATTTTTGTATTTAGACATACTCCAAGGGTATGTTAATGTGCACAGTATTCATTGATGTGTAGGAGATGTAAATTTGCTTGGGGAGGCACCTAATAAGATAATTAAGCATCCTTTACAGGAAGCTAAGTATGATCATTTGACTTCTGTACCACTTCTGATTGATTTAGTTTAAATCCAGAGCTTGTGATATTTTTCCAATTGCTCCTGCATTGATTCAAATACATCATGCCAGAAAAGCAGTTAAAGTTCCAGAAAAAAACGGCAAAAATAATAAAATTGTATCCAGTGTCTAAAACTTTGGATCTATTTCTACCTTACATAACATAACAGCAATGTTGGTGCTGCTGTTAATGCCCAGCTGTCAAATTATTGCAACTCTGCTGCAAGCATGGAAAGCTTTTTTCATCAGCTGAGATATCCCTTCAGAAAGAATATTACAACATCAATTTCCAGTTTTAAAAGGGCAGATTCCTCATTTATTGGAATTTCTTCAAGATTTTTTTTAACCTCTCCTCAGGTGCCTCAAAGGATAGCCATTACATAATTAGTTAGGCAGCCAGGAGAATACCCACATAGTCTCCACTTAGCAGCGGGATATTATTATGTCCCTTTACTGTTTAAGCTTGTTAGAAGAGATTCAGAGCATGTTTATCCCAAGCTTGTCACATATCCCTTATATAGCCTCCTAGACTAACATGAGCTTTACTTGTTATGTTGCTACTGTGAATTTAGAAGTATTGCTAAGCAATAATCTAATACCATATTCTAATACTGTGTCAATTTACTTGTGCAGTCTATATAGCTGTGTAGAACACATTTATACATTGTTTTGAATCTTAGGCCATATTATGTCTACTGCCTGGGTAAACTGGGAAATCACAGTCATGCTATCTACTGGGCAGCCTTCAGATATCTACTTGTATACCATTGTTTACATTATAGGCTTGGTGCTTTAACGCACCTACTGGATGTTTTTTTCTTATATGAGTATATGAAGAAATATTCTAGATCTGATCCTGGATTACAGTAAGCCTCTTTTATTGTCAGCAGGTGTCTGTGGTGAAAAGTGAAGAAACAAAGCTTCGTCATGAGGATGTGAGCCGGCTCCTGTATGAGGTCCAGACCCTTAGGGGACAACAGGAGAACACAGAATGTCAAATGCAGGACATGAAGCAGTGAGTCAATGGGCAAAGAGTAACAGAAGAAGCCAAAACACTGCATCAGTATTTAATGCATATGCACTGAAACCAATTAGTAGTACTAGCTGTGTAACAAACTATAATCATTACATAATCACAAATATAAAAAGCATGAGTCACACTATGTTCATTCTTTCTTGCAGGCAGAATGAGGTCCTGTGGCGGGAGGTAGTTTCCCTCAGGCAAAACCATTCCCAGCAGCAGAAGATTATTAATAAGGTCAGCACTTCCTTTCGCCCATTCAAAAGCACATGAATTTAGCTCTCTCACACCTGATCACTGTACATATGAGGGGGCCAGACTGGGAAAACACATACAGAGGGAATGGAGATAACACAGAACAGAGAGAAACTGGACAGGATACCGAGAGGGAGGTACTGGAGAGAATAAAACAGAGAGAGATAGAGTGAATACAACACAAAGGGAAGGAAGAGAGACTATAGAGAAGGACTTTAGAGATCAAAACAGAAAGAAAGGAACTAGAAAGAACAAAGAAACAGAGGGGCCGGATATTATACAATATATATATATATAGAGAAAGAGAGAAAGAGAGAGAGACTAGAGAGAAGAAAACTGAGGCTTAAAACATATATTGACTTTGTGCCTGATTAAGGAAAATCTTACTGGGTAGAATACAAAGATAGCAGACTGGGAAGAATATAAGAATAGGACAGGATTTTGGGAAATAAATGTAGTATGGTTAGACTATTTTGATAAACACTGCTAAACATTGTGTGTAAGGAGAATATGAGCAATGCTTGATTAGCTATGATGAAAATACGAACATTTGAGAAAAAATGGACGAGCTTTTCACAAGATTATCAAACAGCAACACACAAAGTAGACATGTGCGTTTTGTTTCGTTCCAAATTTAAATTCGGACAAATTTGTCAAATTCGGCGATTTGGATCGATTCGAATTTCCGAATTACCATAGCACCGAATCTAACGAATAAATCCAAATTAGTTCAGATTTATTCGTAACATTCGGATGGCCATGGACTAATCACAATTACACTAGTATTGTACTGTATATTAGGTTATATCACTCTGCTATGGGTTACACCTAATATTACAGTACATAATACTAGTCTAAAACACAGCACATCCCACCTAACACATACCGAACTTCCGAATTTACGAATTTAATCCGAACCGAATACATCCGAATACATCCGAATTTATTCAAATCCGAATGAATCCGAAACAAATGCATTCAAATGTATCCGAATTCTAATCGATCCGAAAATGAAATTCGAAAACATCCGAATTGATCCGAAACGAACCGAAACAAATTTTTTTCGCCGCGCACAAGTCTAACACAAAGAACAGAACTAGTATATGTTTGGAACATTTTGGGTAAAAGGAAGACTGAGATAGAGAGTGACAGATTACAGATGGGAGAGAATGCTGGAGAGATGTACAGAGAGAAATCAGGAACCAGATTATAGTTGGAATTCAGGAATATGCAATAATACAAAATCCAATTAGGGAAAATAGAGAAAATGTAGGAGTAAGTTATAGTGATGTAAAGCATACAGGACTTTGTTGTAACAAAACATTAGCTAATAAATTGATATACAAAACGGTCAGAGAAGGTGAGGTGCAAGTGTAACAAATAGCACAAATATGGGAGAATGAGACAGATAGATGGCCGTACTGTATTGTAGAAAAACTGTTGACATGGGTTATTGTAAGTAATGGGTGTGAAACCAAAGCGCTGTGATATAGAGAATGCAGGATTAGGGGCCGATTTATCATTGTCTGTCCGACATGATACACTGTAGCATATCATGTCGGACAGACATTGCTAAATAACAACAGCATACACTGTCAACATTTAACATTGCACAAGCAGTTCTGGTGAACTGCTTGTGCAATGCCGCCCCCTGCAGATTTGGGGCCAATCGCCCGCTAGCATGGAGTGTCAATCAACTCTATCAAATAGGATCGGACGGATTGCAGACCGCAATCTCAGAGGCTCAGGATCAGTTATGAAGCAGCGGTCTTAAAACCGCTGCTTCATAACTGCTTTTTCTTGGCGAGCCTGAAGGCTAGTGCCGAAACCGGGGTATCAGGGGCCATTCGTCCCATCAGCCTCTTGTAATACAGACATAGGGCTTTATGATCAAAAATTGCTGGCATCTAGAGAAATCACACAATATTTTTAGAGGCTTTTTTTGGGCTCTACATAGAGAGATAAACAGCTCATAAGCTAAAATTTGCATTTCTAAAATTGTCTGAGGGACCTCATAGTACAGATGAGACTTAGATAATGTCACCAGAGTGGGGAGCGTTAGGTCATCGGGCCCATAATGAGAGAATATGTAAACAGGGTATAGACTGGGGTTTAGAAAAAATGCTACCTGTGTATAGAGGGAACACAGGGCTGAATATATAGGACTGGATTACGTACATAGGACCTGATGAGCAAAAACTCACTGGCATGGAGAGAAATCGCACCTTATACTGTAATGTAGGAGTCTCTCCTTCACATAAAGAATACAGCTTAGGGACAATATCATGTCTCAAGATACAATTTGTGCATTTATTTATTTTTACAGGGCCTTGTTGTATTGACAAGACTTCTTAGATCATCTCGTCTGAGGGGCGAGCTTTAGACCATCAGGCCCATAGGGAGAGACTGTGACGTAGAAAGAAAATAGAACCAGGGTATAAGCTGGAATGGGGTTTATAGTGAATGCAAGACTGGTGTATAGAGGGAACAAAAGGGGGGGATATACAGGGAAACAAAGAAATAATGTAAAAATAATGTAAAACTGTTATATATAGAAACATGTACAGGGTGCATAAGAGAATACAGTATTTCATTTTGCATATAATGTATTAGTGTGGTTTAACAGGAATATAATAATGAGTGTAGTGAAAAATGCATTACACTAGAATGCAGAACGGGGATATAAATAGAAGGTGCAGGGCAGACTGCGGTATAAGAAGAATGCAGGGCTGGGGTATAGAGAGAATACAAATGTGGGTACAGTGAAAATGGAGTAATTTGGAAGAAATATATCAGGATTGTCACTACAGTGCTGTTGAAGTTATCTCAAAGCCAGTGCTGCAGTATACACATACACACACATACATACACATACACATACACATACACACACATAAATACACATACACATACACACACATACATACACATACACATACACACACACACACACATACACACACACACACACACACACACATACACACACATACACACACGTACATATACATACACACACATACACGCACACATATACATACACACACATACACACACACACATACACATACACACATACACACATACATACACACACATATATACACATACACACACATACATACATACACATACACACACACATATGCACATACACACACATACATACATACACACACATATATACACATACACACACACACACACACACACACACACATACATACATACACACACATATATACACATACACACATACACACACACATATATACACATACACACACATATATACACATATATTATATATATATATATATATATATATATATATACACACATACACACACATACATACATACACATACACACACACGTACACACATATATATATACACATACACACATACATACACATACACACATACCTACATACACATACACACACGTACATATACATACACATACAACCACCCACATACACACACACACATATATACACATACACACACATATATACACATACACCCACCCACATATACACATACACCCACACACATACACATAAACACACACACACACACATGTATATATACAAGCAGACACACATACTACACACATACAAAACATGCACATACATACAAAACATACACACACACATATATACTCATATGCACACACACACACATACATACACACACATGCACACACACACACACACATACTACACACACACACATACAAAACATGCACACACACATACACCTAAACACATACACCTAAACACACACACATATACACACATACAAAACATGCACACACATGCGCACACACACATGCATGCACATACACACATACATGCACACACATAAACATACATACATACACACACATACACACATACATGCACATACACACATACATGCACACACACATAAACATACATACATACACACAAATACACACATACATGCACACACACATAAACAAACATACACACATCCACACAAACATATACAAGTACATACATGCACATACATACACATATACACACACACATAAACATACATACATACACATACACAGACACATACATACACACACATACAGAGGTAATTTTAAGTAACACAGTATTGACCATTATAACTTATTACAAATCGTAACTCAAACTCTTTTTCATCCAACATATACTTTCAGTAAGGTCTAAAGGTTAAGACTTTTGTCACACATATGTCAGGCTTACATTTCCCCTGAAGGAATTTTAATCTCATGTAGGATCTTTTGAAATAACCTGTTGTCTTGAAGCTCATGTTTTTCTGTGTTTTTGCTTACAGGGTCAGAGTTCAGATATTCATAAATGTGAGATCTGTAACTAACACCTGATCTGTTCTTTTCCCTGGTAGTTAATCCAGTTTCTGTTCGGACAACTGCCTCCTGGCCCCACCAGCACTGGAATAAAGAGAAAGATGTGAGTGCCTGGGGTAGGAAGCCCTTTACACAAAGCCTACCCACCCACAGAATCACAAGCTCAGCGTGGCCTGAATGCAGGTCACCTGACCTTGTCACCCTGGTGATAGCGCTGAATAGACCTGCTGAGTCAGATCTGCTGACCGCTGGCTTTCAGAGACTGTTTTAAAAAAGAGCCCTCTCAGCTCTGGCTTATTGTAGGGGCTGAAAGAGATGGGAGATAAAGAAAGAGGGAACATGGGCTAAAGTACAAGATCCCAAACAGTAAAGAGTGTGGCATATAGCGGGCATTTTTTTAAAAGGGTGCAAGTAATGAAACTGGCAAAGTTACAAAGAATATATTTATTTAATTTGTATATTAAACAAAGTATTGGAGCAAGAAACTGCATATATAACATTGACAATCAAACTACAATTACTGTTTAGCTGCTGAAAACCCCCCAAATTAACCTAGCCACTAAAAAGCATGTACATATATAGATGCTTGCATGAAATGGAAAAACAAGATAAATATAGAAAAAGTTGATCCAAAGTAACTCTTTAGAACAAACTCTTAGGCCTAAATCACAATCTATTGGTGATTTTGCTCTTTTTTTTAAAAAAAAATTTTTAAGGATATATATTAGAAATATCCAGAAATATCATACACATCAACTCACATACAATATTATATAAGAGATTAATCATATGTATCTATACATGAGTACAGAACAGATATAACAATCATAGTACAATATAAGCAACAATTATAAGAAGTACCAACAAGAGGTGTAGGTATTAAATTAAACCGTATAGTAGGTTAGACTTACCAGAATGCAACAAGATATAATCTCTAAAAGGCACTCATTAGCTATATCATCCTCATTTTTACTTGGGGTAAATTGCCCTCCTCAATCTAATGAGGCCATTCTGGGGTCTTGTTAAACTAGAAAATGACAATGTGCAAATGTGAAAATGTGCAAACTGGGCAAGCAGATCAAGTAACAATAAAATAGTAAATGATATCAGGAACCTAGTTAAATAACACTCTAATTAAATCAAAGGAACAAGTCATGCCCATCATTTAATAGGGATCATTTATTCTAATCTAGGGAAAATTGAGTCTAGCAGCAGCAAAATAATATGTTAAATATCTCTAGGGTCTTTAGCAATATGTACTAGGACCTGGTCTTAACACTTCTCTTCTGGTGCTAGAGGGAAATTTAGCTGACGGTAGGGTAATTGTCAGTCCTGTAAAGGGCCCTGTTCTAATGAGTGAGGCAAAGCTATTAAGAAAATAGGCTGCAAGTTGTAGCTCAGAAAGTAAAATGTACAGGGCATGGAGTTAATATTTCTTTTAAGTTACACCTGGCTCTGTGTATGTTAGAGCACAGAGATGAGCCATTATCTATTTAGATTATTATGGGTATATTTATCATAGTGAGAGCGGACATGATACGATGTAGAGTATCATGTCCGCTGCAGCATTTATCATTGCACCAGCAGTTCTTGTGAACTGCTGGTGCAATGCTGCCCCTGTTACATAAAACTCATAACTAAACTGTTACAAAGTACACTAAACACCCATTAACTACCTATTAACCCCTAAACCGAGGCCCTCCCACATTGCAAATACTATATTAAACTTATCAACCCCTAATCTGCCGCTCCCGACATCGCCGCCACTAATACAATTTATTAACCACTATTCTGCCACTCCCCAACATCGTCACCACTATAATAAAGTTATTAACCCCTAAACCGCCGCCCTCCAGCATTGCAAACACTATTTAAATATTATTAACCCCTAATCTTCCGCCCGCCCACATCGCCCCCACTATACTAAAGTTATTAACCCCTATTCCACTTCTCCCCGCCACCACTATAATAAACCTATTAACCTCTAAACCGCAAGCCCCCCACAACGAAATATACTAAATTAAACTATTAACTCCTAAACAGAAAGCCCCCCACATCACAATAAACTAATTTAAACTAGTAACCCCTAAACCTAATGCCCCCCCTAACTTTATATTAAAATTACATTTTCCCTATCTTAAATTAAATTAAAATTTACCTGTCAAATTAAAAAAACGAAGTTTAAACTACCCTTTAAACTAATATAACTATTAAACTAAAATTAAACTAACTACCAATTAAAGAAAACTAAAATACACATTTAAAAAATCCTAGCACTACTACAAAAATTACAAAGTATCTAATTACAAAAATAAAATATAATAAATTACAAAAAATAACAAACACTAAATTACGAATATAAACAAACGAAATTATCAAAAATAAAAAAGAATTACACCTAATCTAATAGTCCTATAAAAATAAAAAAAAAACACCCAAAATAAGAAAAAACTAGCCTACAATAAACTACCAATAGCCCTTAAAAGGGCCTTTTGTATGGCATTGCCCTAAGTTAAACAGCTCTTTTACCTGTAAAATACCCCCCAACAGTGAAACCCACTACCCAACCAACCCCCCAAAATAAAAAAAACCTAACTCTAACAAAAACATAAGCTACCCATTGCCCTGAAAAGGGCATTTGTATGGGCATTGTCCTTAAAAGGGCATTTAGCTCTTTTGCATTGCCCTGAAAAGGGCATTTAGCTCTTTTAAGACAAGCCCAAACCCTAAACTAAAATAATAACCCACCCAAAAAAGTTTAAAAAATTCTAACACTAACCCCCGAAGATCCACTTACAGTTCCTGAAGTCCGGACATCCAGGCGGCGAGAGGTCTTCATCCAGGAGGCTCCATCTTCATCCATCGCATCTTCTTCATCCCTGCAAAGGCGGAGCGGTCGATGCGCAGAGGCGGAGGTCTAGGCGAAGGTCCAAGGCGGAGGTGCAGGCGGAGGTCGATCAATCTGGTGTGGAGGTCCTCTTCATGTGATTGTCCACCGTACACTGAGGATTGAAATGCAAGGTACCCCTTTTATACTGGGGGTACCATTGCATTCCTATTGGCTGAAAAAGGATTTAAGCAGCCAATAGAATGAGAGCTGCTTAAATCCTATTGGCTGATTTGAACAGCCAATAGGATTTTAGTATCCCTAATTCCTATTTCCTGATTCAAATTTTTCAGCCAATAGGAATGCAATGGTACCCCCAGTATAAAAGGGGTACCTTGCAATTCAATCCTCAGTGTGCGGCATACGATCGCATAAAGAGGACCTCCATGTCGGATCAATAGGCCTCCGCTTTGGACCTCCGCCTTGGACCTTCGTCTGGACCTCTGCCTTGGACCTCCACCTTCCCGCATCGACCGCTCCACCTCCGCAAAGATGAAGAAGATGCCGGTCCCGCAATGGATCAAGATGGAGCTGCCTGGATGAAGATGCCGCCTGGATGAAGATGGAGCCCCCTGGGATGAAGATCGTTCAAGTGGGACTTCAACAACTGTGAGTACCTAAAGAGAGGTTAGAGTTAGGTTTTTTAAAGTTTTTTGGAGTGGGTTTTTTTTTAGATTAGGGTGGGCACTCTTAAATGAGCTGAATGCCCTTTTAAGGGCAGCAAAAGAGCTGGATGCTCTTTTCAGGGCAATGCCCATACAAATGCCCTTTTCAGGGCAATGGGTAGATTAGGTTTTTTAGATAGTTTTTTTTTATTTTGTGGGTTTGGGGGGGGGGGGTTTGTAATGTTAGTGGGTCCTTGTATTATTTTTTTTTCTTCAAAAAGAGCTGATATATTTAGGGCAATGCCCTACAAAAGGCCCCTTTAAGGGCTATTGGTAGTTTATTCTAGATTAGGTTTCTTTTATTTTTTTTATTTTTTTTTAAATGGGTATTAGAATAGGAATATTTTTTATTATTTTGGATAATTCGTTTGTTATTTTGTGTAATGTTTTTTTTTTAGTTTTGGGGTGGGTTTTTATTTTTAGATTAGGGGTTTCATAAAAGAGCTGAATGCCCTTTTAAGGGCAGGAAAAAGAGCTGAATGCCCTTTTAAGGGCAATGCCCATAAAATGCCCTTTTCAGGGCAATGAGTAGATTAGGTTTTACTTTGTTTATATTTTGTGGGTTTGGGGGGTCGGGGTTTATATACTGTTAGGGGGTATATGTTTTTCTTTAGTAGAAAAATAGCTGTTATCTTTAGGGCAATGCCCTACAAAAGGCCCCATTAAGGGCCCTTGGTAGTTTATTATAAATTAGGCTTTTTATTTTGGGATGTTTTTTTTAACAGGGTATTAGATTAGGAATAATTTTTATTGTTTTGGATAATTTCATTTGGTATTTTGTGTAATGGTAGTTTTTTTTTTATTTTTTGTAATTTTAGTGTTTTTTATTTTTTGTAATGTTAGGTTTTAGTGTAAGGCCGCTTAGGTTTTATTTCACAGTTAAGTTTGTATTTATTTATTTTTTTGTTTCAAAAGAGCTTTATTGATTAAATCACAGGTTTACAATGTTCACAACCATGCTTCCATTACATCATAAAGTAACATATAATTGGGTGAACCAGAACATGCATATATATTGCTCTCTTTTTCTTTTTTCATTTTAAACAGTTTGTCTTGCTTCAAAGGATTAAATAAAGTAAACTTCATGCATAATTTTTTTGTGAAAACCTATGATTTCTCAGCCTCACGCACAGCTGTGTACCTAAAGAAAGCGACATTCCACTAGTGAGAACGATAGAATAGGCATAGAAAAGGGAAGATAGAGAGAAGAGAGAGAGAGAGAAAAAAAAAAGGGGGGGGGGAGGGGAAGGAACATAGAATATCCTTCCCTCCCTCCCTCCCCTCACCTCTTAAATAGTACCGCTCCAGATTGCCTGGATCATCTCATGGGTATCAAGTTTATTTATTTTGAGATGATATCTTTCTAGAGTAATGAGGTCCAGGACCTCCCTCCTCCATTCCTCCATTGTTGGAACTGATTGGGTTTTCCATCTTTTAGGTATAAGTTTTTTTGCTCCTGTAATCATTATCAACATGAGGGCCAATTTGGCCGGCTCTTTGACAATTGGTAAGGAGCAAAACAGTATACTTTCCATAGTATTTGATATGTGAATGTTCAGAACGTCTTACATGACGGGGATAATTTTTGTCCAATAGCTGCCCAACTTGGGGCATGACCACCATATATGTGACAGTGAGCCTTCTTTGCCGCAGCCTCTCCAGCAGGAGCTGCTCAACGAGGGGAAAATTCTGTGAAGCCTGACCGGAGTAAGATACCAGCGGCTTAAGAGCTTAAAGTGTATCTCCTGTATATTAGCGGAGACCGAGGAGCGTTTCATGAGCTCGAAGGCCCTCAGCCATGTATCATCTTCTATTTCCTGGGGCAACTCCTTGCCCCAAGAAAAAGTATAAGTTGGGAGTGGTAAGTCAGCGTCAGAGGAAATTATTTTGTATAAGATGGATGTGAGGTGTCTTGGTGTGTTTGGGAGGGTGCAAAGGCTCTCAAAAGATGTGGGTTCTCTACCTAGGTCATCCCTGTTTTTATGATGGGAGATATAGTGGAGCAGTCTGTTAAAGTTGAGCCACGCGGAAAATATTTCCCCGTGGACCTCTGCCATTTGGCCCTGCGTTTTAAATGTGTTATGCTCTTTAAGGAAGTGCATGGACCCTGTACCGAGACTATAGGGGTGTTTGATACGAAAGCCCAACCTCCAGTATGGGAGGTCAGGATTTTCTATAATCGGTGTGAGGGGGGAGTTCCTAGAGGAGATGTGAGTACTTGTTGCTAAAGTTTTGTCCCATACAGCCAGCGTTTCTGAAGTTATAAGGTATTTTGAAATTTGCTTCGGCCTGCTAGCAGGATGTATCCATGCCGTAGTCCCTACATTGTTCAATGTAAATATTTGCCTGTCTAAGTGTATCCAAGCTTTATCTGGTTTGTTATGTGACCATTCTACTACCCGCTGTAGGAAAATCGATCTTCTGTATGCCTCTAAATTTGGCAAACCTAACCCTCCTCTACTCCTAGGTAAGTACATGGTTTTCTTTGGTACCCTGGGTCTGGTGTTCGCCCAGATGTAGCGTTCTATTGTAGTTTGCAGTTTTTTAATATATCCTTCTGATAATGGGATAGGTAGTGCTTGGAGGAAGTAAAGAATTCTAGGAAGGATATTCATCTTAAAGACTCCTATCCTTCCTAACCAGGAGATGGGTTTGTTCTTCCAGCAGGAGAGGTCCCTTACAATGTCTTCTCTCAAGGGAATGAAATTATGTTTAAAAAGGTCCTGTATACATGGTGTGAGGTGTATCCCCAAGTACTTAAGTCTAGAACGGGCAATTGGAATCGAATATTTTTCATGTAAGGTAGTTATATGTTGTGGGGGGGTATTGATGTTCATATGTTCGGATTTATTTAAGTTGAGGAGGAAGTTGGAGGCTGCACCATAAGACTCCAGTTCTTTCAGTAGTAAGTTTGTATTTATTTTAACTAGGAAGTTACTAAATAGTTAATAACTATTTACTAACTAGTCTACCTAGTTAAAATAAATACAAACTTACCTGTGAAATAAAAATAGGGGTTGATAGATTTATTATAGTGTGGGCGATGTTGGGGTGCAGGGGAATAGGGGTTAATAACTTTAGTATAGTGGCAGCGATATCGGGAGCGGCAGATTAGGGGTTAATAGATTTATTTAGGTGGCGGCGATATCGGGAGCGGCTCATTAAGAGTAGAAGTTAAAAATGACTCTAGCCTAACCCTATTTTCAGATTATTGTTTGTGTGGTGAGAAAGTACCCTAGTCAATGCTTTAATCTGGAGGACTCCCGAGACAAGAAATCCCAAGAAATTGACACAGTCCCAGACTAGAGTCTATCTGTAGGTTGTGACATAACATTTAAACACATCTCCTCATATTCAATATAGGACTCTAGGGCAAAACCCATCTCTCATCATAAGGAGCTGGTCTTACTAACCTTCCTGTTATCAGCCTGTCTCCCATGATCCTTAATGGTATCAGAACCAAGTAAATGGTGGCAGATCCCTACGGAGTATGCGGTTGGAGGGTGGTCTATTTCATTGTTGTGAATCAGCAAAGATTTTGAATAATATAAATAACCATTAATTAACCGATAAAAACGGTGTTACTAGCAGGAGCTCATGAAGTGAACGTCTGACCTCTTTGGTAGTAAGCTCCGCCCCATCCTTTTCAGTTTTTATAGGGGACACGCCTCCATGCCCTTTAAGTCAAAGCATGGTGCATTTCAAAGTGCTTGCACCTACATTATTTTTAACGTGTGAAACAAAATGAGCACTTTTGACTGTAATAATAATGTAGGTACAATCCTGTTTCCTATAAAAAAATGAAAGTGCAATCTTGTTTAATAAAATAAAAAATTAGTTAACACAAAAAGTGATAAGCACTTGAAATACACCTTGAATCTAAGCTAAAATAAACATAAACACTTAGAGCCAGATTACAGTGCATTGCAAGCACCGCCAGAAGTATACTTTTAAGGTGCACAGGATAGCGTGCGTATTACAAGTCAAAAGTAAAATGTTTGTGTGTGAGTGAAAGCCAATGTGTGGTAACTTCAGATATTGTGACAGCGCTAACTTCTCCCCATAAACTCCCCATAAACTATAATAGAGAGCGCAAACTGAAACTTATGAATATTTTACATTCCAACATTCTTCACATTGATCTAAATTACAAGTTGTGCGGTACAGCTATACTGCTGAAAAAATGGCATTTGCGAGCGGAATAGTCAGCTCACCCGTATTACAAGTTGCGGCGGTAAGGCTATACTGCAAGCGTTTTAGTATATACCGCAACGATCCATTGGCTTTTGAGTGTGGAATATTCAGCTCACCTTACAGGTTGTGCGGTCTGGCTATTCCGCTAGCGTTATAGTTTATATCGCCACGATCCATTCCGCTATAAAAGACCAGTAGTTATGGATTTCACAAAACTCATAACAAAAATGTTACAAAGTACACTAACACCCATAAACTACCTATTAACTCCTACACTGCCACCCCCCTGCACTGCAAATACTATAATAAATCTATTAACCCCTAATCCGCCGCACACCCACATCGCCAACACTAAATGTAAGTATTAACCCCTAATAAGCCACCTCCCGCATCGCCAACACTAAATAAACCTATTAACCCCTAAACCGCCAACCCCCCACATCACTAACACCTAAATAAAACTTTAAACCCCTAGTCCGCTGCCCCCCACATCGCAAATACTACACCTATTAACCCCTAAACCAGCAAACACCCACATCGCGACTACCTAAATTAAACTATTAACCCCTAAACCTAACACCCGCTAACTTTAAATTAAACTTACAATATACCTACCTTAAAATAAATAAAAACTTACCTGTGAAATAAAAAAAACCTAAGCTTAAACTATAAATAAACCTAACATTACTATTTAAAAAAATAAAATATACCAAAAATAAAAAACCTAAATTATAAAATTAAAAAATCCTAACACTACTAAAAAAAGAGCCTAACATTACAAAAAATAACAAAGTCTAAAATTAAGAAAAACATAATTTATGCTTACCTGATAAATTCCTTTCTTCTGTTGTGTGATCAGTCCACGGGTCATCATTACTTCTGGGATATAACTCCTCCCCAACAGGAAATGCAAGAGGATTCACCCAGCAGAGCTGCATATAGCTCCTCCCCTCTACGTCACTCCCAGTCATTCGACCAAGAATCAACGAGAAAGGAGAAACCAAGGGTGAAGTGGTGACTGGAGTATAATTTAAAAGATATTTACCTGCCTTAAAACTTCTGTTATGTGTGATCAGTCCACGGGTCATCATTACTTCTGGGATACCAATACCAAAGCAAAAGTACACGGATGACGGGAGGGATAGGCAGGCTCATTATACAGAAGGAACCACTGCCTGAAGAACCTTTCTCCCAAAAATAGCCTCCGAAGAAGCAAAAGTGTCAAATTTGTAAAATTTGGAAAAAGTATGAAGCGAAGACCAAGTTGCAGCCTTAAGCCACAGCTCTAGTAGAATGAGCTGTAATTCTTTCAGGAGGCTGCTGTCCAGCAGTCTCATAGGCTAAACGAATTATGCTACGAAGCCAGAAGGAGAGAGAGGTAGCCGAAGCCTTATGACCTCTCCTCTGACCAGAGTACACGACAAACAGGGAAGACGTTTGTCGAAAATCCTTAGTTGCCTGCAAGTAGAACTTGAGGGCACGAACTACATCCAGATTGTGTAGAAGACGTTCCTTCTTTGAAGAAGGATTTGGACACAAGGATGGAACAACAATCTCTTGATTGATATTCCTGTTAGTGACTACCTTAGGTAAGAACCCAGGTTTAGTACGCAGAACTACCTTGTCTGAGTGAAAAATCAGATAAGGAGAATCACAATGTAAGGCTGATAACTCAGAGACTCTTCGAGCCGAGGAAATAGCCATTAAAAACAGAACTTTCCAAGATAACAATTTTATATCAATGGAATGAAGGGGTTCAAACGGAACACCCTGTAAAACGTTAAGAACTAAGTTTAAACTCCATGGCGGAGCAACAGTTTTAAACACAGGCTTGATCCTAGCTAAAGCCTGACAAAAGGCCTGGACGTCTGGATTTTCTGACAGACGCCTGTGTAACAAGATGGACAGAGCTGAGATCTGTCCCTTTAATGAGCTAGCCGATAAACCCTTTTCTAAACCTTCTTGTAGAAAGGACAATATCCTAGGAATCCTAACCTTACTCCAGGAGTAACCTTTGGATTCGCACCAGTATAGGTATTTACGCCATATCTTATGGTAAATCCTTCTGGTAACAGGCTTCCTAGCCTGTATCAGGGTATCAATAACCGACTCAGAAAAACCACGTTTTGATAAAATCAAGCGTTCAATTTCCAAGCAGTCAGCTTCAGAGAAGTTAGATTTTGATGTTTGAATGGACCCTGTATCAGAAGGTCCTGTCTTAGAGGTAGAGACCAAGGCGGACAGGATGACATGTCCACTAGATCTGCATACCAAGTCCTGCGTGGCCATGCAGGCGCTATTAGAATCACTGATGCTCTCTCCTGTTTGATTTTGGCAATCAATCGAGGAAGCAGCGGGAAGGGTGGAAACACATAAGCCATCCCGAAGTTCCAAGGTGCTGTCAAAGCATCTATCAGAACCGCTCCCGGATCCCTGGATCTGGACCCGTAGCGAGGAAGTTTGGCGTTCTGGCGAGACGCCATGAGATCTATCTCTGGTTTGCCCCAACGTCGAAGTATTTGGGCAAAGACCTCCGGATGAAGTTCCCACTCCCCCGGATGAAAAGTCTGGCGACTCAAGAAATCCGCCTCCCAGTTCTCCACTCCCGGGATGTGGATTGCTGACAGGTGGCAAGAGTGAGACTCTGCCCAGCGAATTATCTTTGATACTTCCATCATTGCTAGGGAGCTTCTTGTCCCTCCTTGATGGTTGATGTAAGCTACAGTCGTGATGTTGTCCGACTGAAACCTGATGAACCCCCGAGTTTTTAACTGGGGCCAAGCCAGAAGGGCATGGAGAACTGCTCTTAATTCCAGAATGTTTATTGGCAGGAGACTTTCCTCCTGATTCCATTGTCCCTGAGCCTTCAGAGAATTCCAGACAGCGCCCCAACCTAGTAGGCTGGCGTCTGTTGTTACAATTGTCCAGTCCGGCCTGCTGAATGGCATCCCCCTGGACAGATGTGGCCGAGAAAGCCACCATAGAAGAGAGTTTCTGGTCTCTTGATCCAGATTCAGAGTAGGGGACAAGTCTGAGTAATCCCCATTCCACTGACTCAGCATGCACAATTGCAGCGGTCTGAGATGTAGACGTGCAAAGGGTACTATGTCCATTGCTGCTACCATTAAGCCGATCACCTCCATGCATTGAGCTACTGACGGGAGTTGAATGGAATGAAGGACACGGCATGCATTTAGAAGCTTTGTTAATCTGTCTTCTGTCAGATAAATCTTCATTTCTACAGAATCTATAAGAGTCCCCAAGAATGGAACTCATGTGAGAGGAAAAAGAGAACTCTTCTTTTCGTTCACTTTCCATCCATGCGACCTTAGAAATGCCAGAACTAACTCTGTATGAGACTTGGCAGTTTGAAAGCTTGAAGCTTGTATCAGAATGTCGTCTAGGTACGGAGCTACCGAAATTCCTCGCGGTCTTAGTACCACCAGAAGGGCACCCAGAACCTTTGTGAAGATTCTTGGAGCCGTAGCCAATCCGAATGGAAGAGCTACAAACTGGTAATGCCTGTCTAAGAAGGCAAACCTTAGATACCGGTAATGATCTTTGTGAATCGGTATGTGAAGGTAAGCATCCTTTAAATCCACTGTGGTCATGTACTGACCCTTTTGGATCATGGGTAAGATTGTCCGAATAGTTTCCATTTTGAACGATGGAACTCTTAGGAATTTGTTTAGGATCTTTAAATCCAAGATTGGCCTGAAAGTTCCCTCTTTTTTGGGAACCACAAACAGGTTTGAGTAAAACCCTTGTCCTTGTTCCGACCGCGGAACCGGATGGATCACTCCCATTAATAACAGATCTTGTACACAGCGTAGAAACGCTTCTTTCTTTATCTGGTTTGTTGACAACCTTGACAGATGAAATCTCCCTCTTGGGGGAGAGAATTTGAAGTCTAGAAGGTATCCCTGAGATATGATCTCTAGCGCCCAGGGATCCTGAACATCTCTTGCCCAAGCCTGGGCGAAGAGAGAGAGTCTGCCCCCCACTAGATCCGGTCCCGGATCGGGGGCCCTCGGTTCATGCTGTCTTTGGGGCAGCAGCAGGTTTCCTGGCCTGCTTGCCCTTGTTCCAGGACTGGTTAGGTTTCCAGCCTTGTCTGTAACGAGCAACAGCTCCTTCCTGTTTTGGTGCAGTGGAAGTTGATGCTGCTCCTGCTTTGAAATTCCGAAAGGGACGAAAATTAGACTGTCTAGCCTTAGCTTTGGCTTTGTCTTGAGGCAGGGCGTGGCCCTTACCTCCTGTAATGTCAGCGATAATTTCTTTCAAACCGGGCCCAAATAAAGTTTGCCCCTTGAAAGGTATATTAAGTAATTTGGACTTAGAAGTTACATCAGCTGACCAGGATTTTAGCCACAGCGCCCTACGTGCCTGAATGGCGAATCCTGAGTTCTTAGCCGTAAGTTTGGTTAAATGTACTACGGCCTCCGAAATGAATGAATTAGCTAGTTTAAGGACTCTAAGCCTGTCCGTAATGTCGTCCAGCGTAGCTGAACTAAGGTTCTCTTCCAGAGACTCAATCCAAAATGCTGCCGCAGCCGTAATCGGCGCGATGCATGCAAGGGGTTGCAATATAAAACCTTGTTGAACAAACATTTTCTTAAGGTAACCCTCTAATTTTTTATCCATTGGATCTGAAAAAGCACAGCTATCCTCCACCGGGATAGTGGTACGCTTAGCTAAAGTAGAAACTGCTCCCTCCACCTTAGGGACCGTTTGCCATAAGTCCCGTGTGGTGGCGTCTATTGGAAACATCTTTCTAAATATTGGAGGGGGTGAGAACGGCACACCGGGTCTATCCCACTCCTTAGTAACAATTTCAGTTAGTCTCTTAGGTATAGGAAAAACGTCAGTACTCGCCGGTACCGCAAAGTATTTATCCAACCTACACAATTTTTCTGGTATTGCAACAGTGTTACAATCATTAAGAGCCGCTAAAACCTCCCCTAGTAATACACGGAGGTTCTCCAATTTAAATTTAAAATTTGAAATATCTGAATCCAATCTGTTTGGATCAGAACCATCACCCACAGAATGAAGCTCTCCGTCCTCATGTTCTGCAAGCTGTGACGCAGTATCAGACATGGCCCTAGTATTATCAGCGCACTCTGTTCTCACCCCAGAGTGATCACGCTTGCCTCTTAGTTCTGGTAATTTAGCCAAAACTTCAGTCATAACAGTAGCCATATCTTGTAATGTTATCTGTAATGGCCGCCCAGATGTACTAGGCGCCATAATATCACGCACCTCCCGGGCGGGAGATGCAGGTACTGACACGTGAGGCGAGTTAGTCGGCATAACTCTCCCCTCGCTGTTTGGTGAAATTTGTTCAATTTGTACAGATTGGCTTTTATTTAAAGTAGCATCAATACAGTTAGTACATAAATTTCTATTGGGCTCCACCTTGGCATTGGAAAAAATGACACAGATATCTTCCTCTGAATCAGACATGTTTAACACACTAGCAATAAACTTGCAACTTGGTTACAATCTTATTTAACAAAAACGTACTGTGCCTCAAAGAAGCACTAAACGATTAAATGACAGTTGAAATAATGAACTGAAAGACAGTTATAGCATTAATCCTTAAAAACAACACAACTTTTAGCAAAGGTTTGTTCCCATTAGTAAAGTAACAATAATTAAATTTGAAACATAAAAATTACAGAGCAACGTTTTTAATCACAGTCAATATATAAGTCTCACAGCTCTGCTGAGAGAATCTACCTCCCTCCAAAGAAGTTTGAAGACCCCTGAGTTCTGTTAGAGATGAACCGGATCATGCAGGAAATACAAGAGTAACTGACTGGAATTTTTTGATGCGTAGCAAAGAGCGCCAAAAACGGCCCCTCCCCCTCACACACAGCAGTGAGAGAGAAACGAAACTGTCACAATTAAAACAAGCAACTGCCAAGTGGAAAAATAATGCCCAAATATTTATTCACTCAGTACCTCAGAAAATGCAAACGATTCTACATTCCAGCAAAAACGTTTAACATAATAAATACCTATTAAAAGGTTTAATGTACTTTTAACAGAGTAATTCCGGTGAAATACCATCCCCAGAATACTGAAGTGTAGAGTATACATACATGTCATTATAACGGTATGGCAGGATTTTCTCATCAATTCCATTCAGAAAATAAAAACTGCTACATACCTCAATGCAGATTCATCTGCCCGCTGTCCCCTGATCTGAAGCTTTTACCTCCCTCAGATGGCCGAGAAACAGCAATATGATCTTAACTACTCCGGTTAAAATCATAGTAAAAACTCTGGTAGATTCTTCTTCAAACTCTGCCAGAGAGGCAATAACACGCTCCGGTGCTATTGTAAAATAACAAACTTTTGATTGAAGTTATAAAAACTAAGTATAATCACCATAGTCCTCTCACACATCCTATCTAGTTGTTGGGTGCAAGAGAATGACTGGGAGTGACGTAGAGGGGAGGAGCTATATGCAGCTCTGCTGGGTGAATCCTCTTGCATTTCCTGTTGGGGAGGAGTTATATCCCAGAAGTAATGATGACCCGTGGACTGATCACACATAACAGAAGAAAATAAAAAAAATAATAAACAAAATGATCCAAAATAAAAAAATAAACCTAATCTAATACGCCTATAAAAACAAAAAAGCCACCCAAAAATAAAACCATCCCCTAATCTAACACTAACACTAACCCCTAACAGTACAACCTAAAAAAACCTAAGCTACCCATTGCTCCTAAAGGGGCATTACCCTCAGAAGGGCAATCAGCTCTTTAGTGCCCATAAACAATAAAAATAGACCTTATCTAAAGAACCCCCCCCCCCCAAAAAAAAAAAACCCTCTATAGCTTGTTCTATGTCCCAGTTGCCACCTGGGAGTAGCTTCTTTCTGCCCAATTGTGCTTTTCACAGAGGAAAACGTTCATGTAGTATATCAGTCTAATCCTGCCGACATGGTCAGTCTAGCCCAGAAATACCAGGCAAATCTCCTCTGAACAAAACGGCAACCCCAAACGATCGTCGATCATTTCAGCCTTCTCTAGGCCTCATCAGTGAGGTGCAGCCATATCCCTCTAACCACATTGGGCAAGGAGTCTACATCTGGTTTCCCACATCACTCTAAGATAGACTTTCCCATAGGGTCATATTACATATGCAAAACAGAAAGAGTTCTGCATTTATTTTAAATAGAAAAACTATAAACTACTACAACTACACAAAAAAGTATGAGCCCTATTTGTCAAAGTTACACAGAAATTGTCAAAGCACAATCAGAATTTGTAAAATCACAAATAAAATACAAAATAGAAAGTGCACAGCTTAAATTTAACAAAGCTTAAAGGACATAATTTGAAGTATAAAGTAATATAAAATGCAAAGCACAAAGTGAAAATCTCATAAAGCCCTCATTTCCTGCAGTGCTATATTGCACTGGGCATGTCTTTCCTTCACATCAAGAAATGCAGAGATATTAACTGCTCCTGACTGGATAACAGCTTGTAAAACCAGCAAGCTTTGAAATGTGATATGCAAGATTTGTTGTGACTGACATAAAGTGATAATTAACTGAATATTTGCTTTTATAACCTTTAAGGAGGTCATGACATGTTTGAAGGATCATTAGGTCATTGGTCCTAGCCTGTAAAATATCATTATGACATTCATCAATGAGACAACCAAGTCAATGACAACACTGGTTCTTAAACTGAATTAGATTCTTACATGTATTCACTATAGTTATAGTTTTAACAATAACATTTGCAGCACAGTAACTGTACATATACCAGTATTTCAATTCAGTTTCTTGACTGTTCATATTTGCTACATTTTTTGTGTGCACTTTGTCAACGTCTTGAAATTTTGTGTTTGTCACTGTTATTTTGGGCAAGATTATAAGTGGAACGCTATTTAACACTTTCTCTAGAGCACTAATTGCGCTAGAAGTAAACTATTTGCACACGTCCGGTTGTTAAGTTAAAAGTGTTAAACCCTTTAGATAGTTCTCTATCAAGCCTATCCTGGCCGTAGTCTTGTTATCCCAGCATCAAGTGGAGTGATAAAGAAATATCTTTGGTGCAATAGCGTTAGGACCCAGGAGTAAGATGACTGAGCACAAGGATAATTACTTGGAAGCTGTATGCCAGAAAATGACCGGATTGGTCAAGGCGAAGTTGACAAGACAGGATTTAGATCAGACAGGAAACTAGATAGCAGAATCAATGTTAAAAATGTCCAGGCAGATCAAAGGTCAAACCTAATCAGGCAAAAAACAGTTAAATCAGCAGGCAGAAGTATGGTCAAGGAAGTCTGAGTCACAAGCCAGAATTTAAAATCCAATGAAGCGATAAAGAACACCCACAAGATAAACACAATTTTAGGGCAATGAGACAGAGAACATGGAAAGTATTTAAAGGTAAAAGGGTGCCAAAAATGACACGAGAAGGATGCGTAAAAAAATGATGCAACACATGAAAACCCAACGCAAGGCTTCAGAGCTGACGCGAGACAGCCTGCGTTGTCGTAGTAACCGCGTCAAGCAACAGCGTCATAGCAACTGCATCAAAGCAATGGTGTCGTAGCAACTCGGCATCATAACAGAAAGTAAAAAAAAAAAAAGTTCATAAAATAACCTATTCCCCCATAGAAAGCTAACCCGAACACATATTCTCTAGTGCACTAACCCGACATGAAAATTTGAATATTTCACAGTCCAATGTTCTTCACATAGAACAATATGCTCTATTTATTCATAAAAAACATATCTCTACATATATATAATGGTATTTTGGTACAATATATATCTATACCTAAGATAATTATATATAGGTATAGATATATAGATATTTCTCTCTCTCTCTGTATATATATATATATATATATATATATATATATATATATATATATATAGAGAGAGAGAGAGAGAGAGAGAGAGAGAGAGAGAGAGAGAGAGAGAAATATCTATGTGCAGGACATTGGAATGTAAAATATTTACAGTAAATACACACTATAACCCTTTATAAAATATGAATATTGAATAATATATATATATATATATATATATATATACATACATATACATATTTAGACATGTATATGTATGTATCTCTATGTTAAAGCCCTTTGCCTGCTTTTTTTTTCTAACACCTGAGACCTTATATCTTAGAGACCTTATCATTTTTTTGTGCAATATTTTTTTTGAATAATTTTTATTAGATGTTGTTTTGCAAAACAGTTAACCACAGCTTTGAGGACACACAAACCCGACGAGTATTAACTTGAATTGCGCTCAAGCGATTGCGTTTACTTTCAACTTGTAATACCAGCCCAATTTAACCTGCGCACAAACGATTGCAAAAACCCAATATTGCTTGCGTGCAAATGTTTGCGCTTCACTTGTAACCTGGCACTTAATATTTATGGTTAATAGTTTAAATAAATGAGTTAATACATGTTTGAAATTTGATTGAATATTGAAAATTCCTTAAAGGTAAGGTAAAGTTTCTAGTTGTTAAATCCATATATTGAAAGTAATTTTCAAAAATAAGGTAGTCGCTAACTTAGTTTTGTGTTACATTATTTATTTTACCTGTAATCCAAACTTTTTATTTCAAACCGTTCGATTAAATTCTCCTCCCCCATGCCACTTCCGTGTTTATCTCTCTGATTACACCAAGCGTTCTCACCCCTTTGTTTTCGTCAGCGCAATGCGCGTTCACAGAGTCAATATCGTATGCGCATGCGCCACTTCCCCCGCTGCCAGATACATTGTTCCGATTGTTTCAATTACAGAAATAATTTTCTCCAAAAAAAAAGATATTTATTCTTTATGTCGCGGTTGATTCTAAACATACAGAGCTTGATATCTTACCCACACTTGCGGCGCGATCTTTCAACTGCTTAGAATGAATCAAAACAAAACGATCGCTACACCGCTAGCACTGCGCATGCGCTACTCGCGAACGAGCATAGGTTGAAGTGGGTTGTGTCGAGTCCGGCGCATGTGCACAGTCGGCGAGTGACGTCGGAATTGATGGGCTAAACCCCTGAAGGGGAAACTGCAGATTGGAGAGTAAGATAGCAAGCGGATGTCAATCAAATAAACAAAAATGTCGGGCGGAAGAAAGATTTGAGTATGGACAATGTTTGAAAGGTAGAGAAAGGTAGATTTCGGGTTGATAATTTCAAAATGATGAATGAAACTTATGGGTTTTTTTTATACTAGTACACATAGCGTTAAGTAGTGTGATCAACTTTACCTTACCTTTAAGAGTCCACAGTCACATAATAGTTTAGCACATTGCACATTCATATTACCAATTCACGATGCAAGAAGTAGAATTATTATGAATGATAAATTATTATTATTAGCTTAAGATGTGTTTATAATGCTATGGCTTATAATTAATACATAGTTTATATATAATATATTAGTGCATAATGACATGCTTTATGCTTTATTGGAATTAAACACACCTTGCTCATATTTATTAAACACACACAGAGCTTTGCTATAATGCATTAGATTAAAAAAACTCTGCACCAAGAGATCCTCTTATATGATAATATTTTAGGTAAACTTTATTTACCTGAATAAAAATGCTTGGCACAGAATATATTTGTGTATGCTTCAGTGTTTCATCAATTCTCAAAATGAGTTACCCTTGTCTGTCTATTCCACTGTGGGCTGGATTACAAGTGGCACGCTATTGTTAGCGCAGGCATAACATTGCAATATCGCAACCACGTTAACTTGCATGCGCACTACAAGTTGAAAGTATAGGCACCAAACACGACATAAATACATTAAAATAAACGGTTTATCTCATATAAACACTATCTGATAAAAAGTATTAATACAAATATTAATATTTTGTTTTGTAAGGGTTCAAAGGTATATGGTATATGGCCATTTATTTAATTGCAAAGGGCTATAATATATATATATATATATATATATATATATATATATATATATACAGTATATATGTTTTAATATGTGTATGGGTGTATATAAATATATGCGTAAGTATATATATATATATATATATTATATATATATATAAAAGTATATATATATACAGCATATATAATATATATATATATATATATATATATATATATATATATATATATGTGTATTTATTTATATGCACACACATACACTCACACTTTGGAGCCCTTTCCACCCAAAAACCTTGAAACATGAAAAATATTTTTTATTTTATAACAATATTTAATAATTTGTGTTTACTGTGTATTTACTGTGATATTTTACATTCCAATGTTCTATATATGGGGGGAAATGCTCTTTGTGGTTTTACATTTATATTCCTAAATATACAGGGAGTGCAGAATTATTAGGCAAGTTGTATTTTTGAGGATTAATTTTATTATTGAACAACAACCATGTTCTCAATGAACCCAAAAAACTCATTAATATCAAAGCTGAATAGTTTTTGAAGTAGTTTTTAGTTTGTTTTTAGTTATAGCTATTTTAGGGGGATATCTGTGTGTGCAGGTGACTATTACTGTGCATAATTATTAGGCAACTTAACAAAAAACAAATATATACCCATTTCAATTATTTATTTTTACCAGTGAAACCAATATAACATCTCAACATTCACAAATATACATTTCTGACATTCAAAAACAAAACAATAACAAATCAGTGACCAATATAGCCACCTTTCTTTGCAAGGACACTCAAAAGCCTGCCATCCATGGATTCTGTCAGTGTTTTGATCTGTTCACCATCAACATTGCGTGCAGCAGCAACCACAGCCTCCCAGACACTGTTCAGAGAGGTGTACTGTTTTCCCTCCTTGTAAATCTCACATTTGATGATGGACCACAGGTTCTCAATGGGGTTCAGATCAGGTGAACAAGGAGGCCATGTCATTAGCTTTTCTTCTTTTATACCCTTTCTTGCCAGCCACGCTGTGGAGTACTTGGACGCGTGTGATGGAGCATTGTCCTGCATGAAAATCATGTTTTTCTTGAAGGATGCAGACTTCTTCCTGTACCACTGCTTGAAGAAGGTGTCTTCCAGAAACTGGCAGTAGGACTGGGAGTTGAGCTTGACTCCATCCTCAACCCGAAAAGGCCCCACAAGCTCATCTTTGATGATACCAGCCCAAACCAGTACTCCACCTCCACCTTGCTGGCGTCTGAGTCGGACTGGAGCTTTCTGCCCTTTACCAATCCAGCCACGGGCCCATCCATCTGGCCCATCAAGACTCACTCTCATTTCATCAGTCCATAAAACCTTAGAAAAATCAGTCTTGAGATATTTCTTGGCCCAGTCTTGACGTTTCAGCTTGTGTGTCTTGTTCAGTGGTGGTCGTCTTTCAGCCTTTCTTACCTTGGCCATGTCTCTGAGTATTGCACACCTTGTGCTTTTGGGCACTCCAGTGATGTTGCAGCTCTGAAATATGGCCAAACTGGTGGCAAGTGGCATCTTGGCAGCTGCACGCTTGACTTTTCTCAGTTCATGGGCAGTTATTTTGCGCCTTGGTTTTTCCACACCCTTCTTGCGACCCTGTTGACTATTTTGAATGAAACGCTTGATTGTTCGATGATCACGCTTCAGAAGCTTTGCAATTTTAAGAGTACTGCATCCCTCTGCAAGATATCTCACTATTTTTGACTTTTCTGAGCCTGTCAAGTCCTTCTTTTGACCCATTTTGGCAAAGGAAAGGAAGTTGCCTAATAATTATGCACACCTGATATAGGGTGTTGATGTCATTAGACCACACCCCTTCTCATTACAGAGATGCACATCACCTAATATGCTTAATTGGTAGTAGGCTTTCGAGCCTATACAGCTTGGAGTAAGACAACATGCATAAAGAGGATGATGTGGTCAAAATACTCATTTGCCTAATAATTCTGCACTCCCTGTATATAAACACTCCTATTTATATCTGTATATATATATATATATATATATATATCTTTATATATGCATATAGATATATAGGTATGTATATATATATATATGTATATATATATATAACATAATTTATGTAAGAACTTACCTGATAAATTAATTTCTTTCATATTAGCAAGAGTCCATGAGCTAGTGACGTATGGGATATACATTCCTACCAGGAGGGGCAAAGTTTCCCAAACCTCAAAATGCCTATAAATACACCCCTCACCACACCCACAATTCAGTTTAATGAATAGCCAAGAAGTGGGGTGATAAAAAAGTGCGAAAGCATATAAAATAAGGAATTGGAATAATTGTGCTTTATACAAAATCATAACCACCACAAAAAAAGGGCGGGCCTCATGGACTCTTGCTAATATGAAAGAAATTAATTTATCAGGTAAGTTCTTACATAAATTATGTTTTCTTTCATGTAATTAGCAAGAGTCCATGAGCTAGTGACGTATGGGATAATGATTACCCAAGATGTGGATCTTTCCACACAAGAGTCACTAGAGAGGGAGGGATAAAATAAAGACAGCCAATTCCTGCTGAAAATAATCCACACCCAAAATAAAGTTTAACGAAAAACATAAGCAGAAGATTCAAACTGAAACCGCTGCCTGAAGTACTTTTCTACCAAAAACGGCTTCAGAAGAAGAAAATACATCAAAATGGTAGAATTTAGTAAAAGTATGCAAAGAGGACCAAGTTGCTGCTTTGCAAATCTGATCAACCGAATCTTCATTCCTAAACGCCCAGGAAGTAGAAACTGACCTAGTAGAATGAGCTGTAATTCTCTGAGGCGGAGTTTTACCCGACTCAACATAGGCAAGATGAATTAAAGATTTCAACCAAGATGCCAAAGAAATGGCAGAAGCTTTCTGGCCTTTTCTAGAACCGGAAAAGATAACAAATAGACTAGAAGTCTTTCGGAAAGATTTAGTAGCTTCAACATAATATTTCAAAGCTCTAACAACATCCAAAGAATGCAACGATTTCTCCTTAGAATTCTTAGGATTAGGACATAATGAAGGAACCACAATTTCTCTACTAATGTTGTTGGAATTCACAACTTTAGGTAAAAATTCAAAAGAAGTTCGCAACACCGCCTTATCCTGATGAAAAATCAGAAAAGGAGACTCACAAGAAAGAGCAGATAATTCAGAAACTCTTCTGGCAGAAGAGATGGCCAAAAGGAACAAAACTTTCCAAGAAAGTAATTTAATGTCCAATGAATGCATAGGTTCAAACGGAGGAGCTTGAAGAGCCCCCAGAACCAAATTCAAACTCCAAGGAGGAGAAATTGACTTAATGACAGGTTTTATACGAACCAAGGCTTGTACAAAACAATGAATATCAGGAAGAATAGCAATCTTTCTGTGAAAAAGAACAGAAAGAGCAGAGATTTGTCCTTTCAAGGAACTTGCGGACAAACCTTTATCTAAACCATCCTGAAGAAACTGTAAAATTCTCGGTATTCTAAAAGAATGCCAAGAAAAATGATGAGAAATACACCAAGAAATATAAGTCTTCCAGACTCTATAATATATCTCTCTAGATACAGATTTACGAGCCTGTAACATAGTATTAATCACAGAGTCAGAGAAACCTCTTTGACGAAGAATCAAGCGTTCAATCTCCATACCTTTAAATTTAAGGATTTCAGATCCTGATGGAAAAAAGGACCTTGTGACAGAAGGTCTGGTCTTAACGGAAGAGTCCATGGTTGGCAAGAGGCCATCCGGACAAGATCCGCATACCAAAACCTGTGAGGCCATGCCGGAGCTACCAGCAGAACAAACGAGCATTCCTTCAGAATCTTGGAGATTACTCTTGGAAGAAGAACTAGAGGCGGAAAGATATAGGCAGGATGATACTTCCAAGGAAGTGATAATGCATCCACTGCTTCCGCCTGAGGATCCCGGGATCTGGACAGATACCTGGGAAGTTTCTTGTTTAGATGGGACGCCATCAAATCTATTTCTGGAAGTTCCCACATTTGAACAATCTGAAGAAATACCTCTGGGTGAAGAGACCATTCGCCCGGATGCAACGTTTGGCAACTGAGATAATCCGCTTCCCAATTGTCTACACCTGGGATATGAACCGCAGAGATTAGACAGGAGCTGGATTCCGCCCAAACCAAAATTCGAGATACTTCTTTCATAGCCAGAGGACTGTGAGTTCCTCCTTGATGATTGATGTATGCCACAGTTGTGACATTGTCTGTCTGAAAACAAATGAACGATTCTCTCTTCAGAAGAGGCCAAAACTGAAGAGCTCTGAAAATTGCACGGAGTTCCAAAATATTGATCGGTAATCTCACCTCCTGAGATTCCCAAACTCCTTGTGCCGTCAGAGATCCCCACACAGCTCCCCAACCTGTGAGACTTGCATCTGTTGAAATTACAGTCCAGGTCGGAAGCACAAAAGAAGCCCCCTGAATTAAACGATGGTGATCTGTCCACCACGTTAGAGAGTGTCGAACAATCGTTTTTAAAGATATTAATTGAGATATCTTTGTGTAATCCTTGCACCATTGATTCAGCATACAAAGCTGAAGAGGTCGCATGTGAAAACGAGCAAAGGGGATCGTGTCCGATGCAGCAGTCATAAGACCTAGAATTTCCATGCATAAGGCTACCGAAGGGAATGATTGTGACTGAAGGTTTCGACAAGCTGCAATCAGTTTTAGACGTCTCTTGTCTGTTAAAGACAGAGTCATGGACACTGAATCTATCTGGAAACCCAGAAAGGTTACCCTTGTCTGAGGAATCAATGAACTTTTTGGTAAATTGATCCTCCAACCATGATCTTGAAGAAACGACACAAGTTGATTCGTATGAAATTCTGCTAAATGTAAAGACTGAGCAAGTACCAAGATATCGTCCAAATAAGGAAATACCACAATACCCTGTTCTCTGATTACAGACAGAAGGGCACCGAGAACCTTTGTAAAAATTCTTGGAGCTGTAGCTAGGCCAAACGGCAGAGCCACAAACTGGTAATGCTTGTCCAGAAAAGAGAATCTCAGGAACTGATAA
The DNA here is from genome assembly GCF_027579735.1 of Bombina bombina. Lineage (NCBI taxonomy): Eukaryota > Metazoa > Chordata > Amphibia > Anura > Bombinatoridae > Bombina > Bombina bombina. The sequence continues at coordinate 1,221,996,803 of NC_069499.1, forward strand.
TGATCTGGATGAATCGGAATATGCAGATATGCATCCTGTAAATCTATTGTGGACATATAATTCCCTTGCTGAACAAAAGGCAAGATAGTCCTTACAGTTACCATCTTGAACGTTGGTATCCTTACATAACGATTCAATATTTTTAGATCCAGAACTGGTCTGAAGGAATTCTCCTTCTTTGGTACAATGAAGAGATTTGAATAAAACCCCATCCCCTGTTCCTGAACTGGAACTGGCATAATTACTCCAGTCAACTCTAGATCTGAAACACAATTCAGAAATGCTTGAGCTTTTACTGGATTTACTGGGACACGGGAAAGAAAAAATCTCTTTGCAGGAGGTCTCATCTTGAAACCAATTCTGTACCCTTCTGAAACAATGTTCTGAATCCAAAGATTGTGAACAGAATTGATCCAAATTTCTTTGAAAAAACGTAACCTGCCCCCTACCAGCTGAGCTGGAATGAGGGCCGCACCTTCATGTGGACTTAGAAGCAGGCTTTGCCTTTCTGGCTGGCTTGGATTTATTCCAAATTGGAGATGGTTTCCAAACAGAAACTGCTAATGAGGATGAAAGATCAGACTTTTGTTCTTTGTTGAAACGAAAGGAACGAAAACGATTATTAGCCCTGTTTTTACCTTTAGATTTTTTATCCTGTGGTAAAAAAGTTCCTTTCCCACCAGTAACAGTTGAAATAATAGAATCCAACTGAGAACCAAATAATTTGTTACCCTGGAAAGAAATGGAAAGTAGAGTTGATTTAGAAGCCATATCAGCATTCCAAGTCTTAAGCCATAAAGCTCTTCTAGCTAAAATAGCTAGAGACATAAACCTGACATCAACTCTGATAATATCAAAGATGGCATCACAGATAAAATTATTAGCATGCTGAAGAAGAATAATAATATCATGAGAATCATGATGTGTTACTTGTTGCGCTAAAGTTTCCAACCAAAAAGTTGAAGCTGCAGCAACATCAGCCAAAGATATAGCAGGTCTAAGAAGATTACCTGAACACAGATAAGCTTTTCTTAGAAAGGATTCAATTTTCCTATCTAAAGGATCCTTAAACGAAGTACCATCTGACGTAGGAATAGTAGTACGTTTAGCAAGGGTAGAAATAGCCCCATCAACTTTAGGGATTTTGTCCCAAAATTCTAATCTGTCAGACGGCACAGGATATAATTGCTTAAAACGTTTAGAAGGAGTAAATGAATTACCCAATTTATCCCATTCTTTGGAAATTACTGCAGAAATAGCATTAGGAACAGGAAAAACTTCTGGAATAACCACAGGAGATTTAAATACCTTATCCAAACGTTTAGAATTAGTATCAAGAGGACCAGAATCCTCTATTTCTAAAGCAATTAGAACTTCTTTAAGTAAAGAACGAATAAATTCCATTTTAAATAAATATGAAGATTTATCAGCATCAACCTCTGAGACAGAATCCTCTGAACCAGAAGAGTCATCAGAATCAGAATGATGATGTTCATTTAAAAATTCATCTGTAGGGAGAGAAGTTTTAAAAGATTTTTTACGTTTACTAGAAGGAGAAATAACAGACATAGCCTTCTTTATGGATTCAGAAACAAAATCTCTTATGTTATCAGGAACATTCTGCACCTTAGATGTTGAAGGAACTGCAACAGGCAATGGTACTTTACTAAAGGAAATATTATCTGCATTAACAAGTTTGTCATGACAATCAATACAAACTACAGCTGGAGGAATAGCTACCAAAAGTTTACAGCAGATACACTTAGCTTGGGTAGATCCAGCACTAGACAGCGATTTTCCTGTAGTATCTTCTGACTCAGATGCAACGTGAGACATCTTGCAATATGTAAGAGAAAAAACAACATATAAAGCAAAATTGATCAAATTCCTTAAATGACAGTTTCAGGAATGGGAAAAAATGCCAAAGAACAAGCTTCTAGCAACCAGAAGCAATGAAAAATGAGACTTAAATAATGTGGAGACAAAAGCGACGCCCATATTTTTTAGCGCCAAATAAGACGCCCACATTATTTGGCGCCTAAATGCTTTTGGCGCCAAAATGACGCCACATCCGGAACGCCGACATTTTTGGCGCAAAATAACGTCAAAAAATGACGCAACTTCCGGCGACACATATGACGCCGGAAACGGAAAATAATTTTTGCGCCAAAAAAGTCCGCGCCAAGAATGACGCAATAAAATGAAGCATTTTCAGCCCCCGCGAGCCTAACAGCCCACAGGGAAAAAGAGTCAAATTTTTGAAGGTAAGAAAAAAATGATTAAATCAAATGCATTATCCCAAATATGAAACTGACTGTCTGAAAAATAAGGAAAGTTGAACATTCTGAGTCAAGGCAAATAAATGTTTGAAAAAATATATTTAGAACTTTATAAACAAAGTGCCCAACCATAGCTTAGAGTGTCACAGAAAATAAAATTTACTTACCCCAGGACACTCATCTACATGTTTGTAGAAAGCCAAACCAGTACTGAAACGAGAATCAGCAGAGGTAATGGTATATATAAGAGTATATCGTCGATCTGATAAGGGAGGTAAGAGATGAATCTCTACGACCGATAACAGAGAACCTATGAAATAGACCCCGTAGAAGGAGATCACTGCATTCAAATAGGCAATACTCTCCTCACATCCCTCTGACATTCACTGCACGCTGAGAGGAAAACCGGGCTCCAACTTGCTGCGGAGCGCATAACAACGTAGAATCTAGCACAAACTTACTTCACCACCTCCATCGGAGGCAAAGTTTGTAAAAACTGAATTGTGGGTGTGGTGAGGGGTGTATTTATAGGCATTTTGAGGTTTGGGAAACTTTGCCCCTCCTGGTAGGAATGTATATCCCATACGTCACTAGCTCATGGACTCTTGCTAATTACATGAAAGAAATATATATTACAATAAAATCATTATATATATATATAAATATAAATATAAATATAAATATATATATATATATATATATATATATATATATATATATATATATGTATAAATATATTTTTAAATATAAAAATATTTTTTTTCCTATGTATATCTATATATACCTATCCGTAGGTGCATTATGTATTTATTAAAAATAAAATATTTAAAAATATTAATAATGAATGTAAATAATTATTATCGATATATTAAAACATTATAAATAATTCATAGAATATATATATATATATATATATATATATATATATACCAGTATCTATAATGATAATTTTTAATAATTATTTTTAATAATAGTTTTTTTCATATTTGATATTTAAATAATGCCTTAAGATGATTTATTCTTCATGTGCACTAAGCTTGCACTATGTTAGACCTAAAGCATGAAACACAAAGCTTGTTACTCTATTTTACATTCCAATGTTTTACATTCCAATGTTTTTAGAATAGAAAAAAAATATGTAATTTTTACTATATTTGTATGTATCTACGGTATATATATATATATATATATATATATATATATATATATATATATATATATATATAATGTGAATGTAAAATATATTTATTTATTTCATGTAATTGGCAAGAGTCTATGAGCTAGTGACATATGGGATATACAATCCTACCAGGAGGGGCAAAGTTTCCCAAACCTCAAAATGCCTATAAATACACCCCTCACCACACCCACAATTCAGTTTTTACAAAGTTTGCCTCCTATGGAGGTGGTGAAGTAAGTTTGTGCTAAGATTTCTACGTTGATATGCGCTTCTCAGCATTGTTGAAGCCCGATTCCTCTCAGAGTACAACGAATGTCAGAGGGACGTGAAGGGAGTATCACCTATTGAATAAGATGATTTCCCTAACGGGGGTCTAATTAATAGGTTTTCTGTTATCGGTTGTAGAGATTCATCTCCTACCTCCCTTTTCATATCGACAATATACTCTCAAATTACCATTACCTCTACTAATAACTGTTTTAGTACTGGTTTGGCTATCTGCTATATGTGTATGGGTATCTTTTGGTAAGTATGATTTTTATTACTTAAGACACCTCAGCTATGGTTGGGCACTTTATGCATTTATATAAAGTTCTAAATATATGTATTGTACTTATATTTGCCATGAGTCAGGTTCATGAATTTCCTTTTGCAGACTGTCAGTTTCATATTTGGGGAATATAAACATTTTTTTAAGAAATTTATTTCTTACCTGGGGTTTAGTTTTTTTTTTAATTGACTACTTCTTGCAAATTGCGGGTGGTATTAGGCCCGCAGGTGCGTCAAATGCTAAACTTTATTGCATCATTCTTGACGCGAAAATATTTTTGGCGTGAAAAAATACGTCTATGACGCAACTTTCACACGGTTGCGTCATTAGTGCCGCGAGTGTGTCATTTCCGGTTATTTTTTTCATTATTTCAATACCCCATGAATGTTTGCCTCTTGCTTTTTACTCAGAGGGCTATGCTATTTGCATTTTTTCCCATTCTTGAAACTGTCATATAAGGAAATAGATAATTTTGCTTTATATGTTGTTTTTTCTCTTACATTGTGCAAGATGTCTCAATCTGATCCTGTCTCAGAAGTTTCTGCTGGAACATTGCTGCCTGACATTGGTTCTACCAAAGCTAAGTGCATTTGTTGTAAAATTGTAGAAATTATTCCGCCGAATGTGATTTGTAATAGTTGTCATGATAAACTTTTACATGCAGATAGTGTATCCATCAGTAATAGTACATTGCCAGTTGCAGTTCCTTCAACTTCTAATGTGCATGATATACCTGTAAATTTTAAAGAATTTGTTTCTGATTCTATCCTGAAGGCTTTATCTGAATTTCCTCCTTCTAATAAACGTAAAAGGTCTTTTAAAACTTCTCATTTAGTTGATGAAATTTCAAATGACCAACAACATAATAATTTATCCTCTTCTGATGAGGATCTATCTGATTCAGAAGATCCTTCCTCAGACATTGACAATGACAAATCTACTTATTTATTTAAAATAGAGTATATGCGTTCTTTATTAAAAGAAGTGTTAATTACTTTGGATATTGAGGTAACCAGTCCTATTGACGTTCAGTCTAATAAACGTTTAAATGCTGTTTTTAAACCTCCTGTGGTTTCTCCCGGGGTTTTTCCTATTCCTGAGGCTATTTCTGATATGATTTCTAGGGAATGGAATAAGCTAGGTACTTCTTTTATTCCTTCTTCAAGGTTTAAAAAATTGTATACTTTACCAGCAAAATCTATAGAGTTTTGGGAAAAAATCCCCAAAGTTGATGGGGCTATTTCTACTCTTTCTAAATGTACCACTATTCCTATGGAAGATAGTACTTCCTTTAAGGATCCTTTACATAGGAAGCTTGAATCTTATCTAAGGAAGGCCTATTTATATTCAGGTCATCTTCTCAGACCTGCAATTTCTTTGGCTGATGTTGCAGCTGCATCAACTTTCTGGTTGGAGAATTTAGCGCAACAAGAATTGGATTCTGATATATCTAGCATTATTCGCTTACTGCAACATGCTAATCATTTTATTTGTGATGCCATTTTTGATATTATCAAAATTGATGTTAGATCCATGTCTTTAGCTATATTAGCTAGAAGAGCTTTGTGGCTTAAATCTTGGAATGCTGATATGACATCTAAATCTAGATTACTATCTCTTTCTTTCCAAGGTAATAATTTATTTGGTTCTCAGTTGGATTCTATTATTTCAACTGTCACTGGGGGAAAGGGAGTTTTTCTGCCTCAGGATAAAAAACCTAAGGGTAAATCTAAGGCTTCTAACCGTTTTTGTTCCTTTTGTCAGAATAAGGAACAAAAATTCAATCCTCCCCCCAAGGAATCTGCTTCCAATTGGAAGCCTTCCTCAAATTGGAATAAATCCAAGCCATTTAGGAAACCAAAGTCAGCCCCTAAGTCCGCATGAAGGTGCGGACCTCATTCCAGCTCAGCTGGTAGGGGGCAGATTAAGGTTTGTCAAGGATATTTGGATAAAATCTGTCCAAAATCATTGGATTCAGAGCATTGTTTCTCAAGGGTATCGAATAGGATTCAGAGTAAGACCTCCTGTGAGAAGATTTTTTCTCTCACGTATCCCAGTAAATCAAGTAAAAGCTCAGGCTTTCCTGAAGTGTGTTTCAGACCTGGAGTCTTCAGGGGTAATCATGCCAGTTCATCCTCAGGAACAAGGTTTGGGTTTTATTCAAACCTATTCATTGTACCAAAGAAATAAAATGTATTCAGACCAGTTCTGGATCTGAAAATGTTGAATCGTTATGTAAGAGTACCAACTTTCAAAATGGTGACTATAAGGACTATTCTGCCTTTTGTTCAGCGAGTACATTATATGTCCACAATAGACTTGCAGGATGCATACCTTCATATTCCGATTCATCCAGAACACTATCAGTTTCTGAGATTCTCTTTTCTAAACAAGCATTACTAATTTGTTGCTCTTCCATTTGGCCTAGCAACAGCTACTATCTGTAATCAGATAACAGGGTATTGCGGTGTTTCCTTATTTGGATGATATCTTGGTACTAGCTCAGTCTTTACGTACTGCAGAATCTCACACAAATCAACTAGTGTTGTTTCTTCGGAAACATGGTTGGAGGATCAATTTACCAAAAAGTTTCTTGATTCCTCAGACAAGGGTCACCTTTTTAGGCCTCCAGATAGATTCAGTGTTCATGACTCTGTCTCTAACAGACAAGAGACGTTTAAAATTGGTTGCAGCCTGCCGGCACCTTCAGTCTCAGTTATTCCCTTCAGTGGCTATGTGCATGGAAGTTTTAGGTCTCATGACTGCAGCATCGGATGCGATCCCCTTTGCTCGTTTTCACATGAGACCTCTACAGCTTTGTATGCTGAATCAATGGTGCAGGGATTATACAAAGATATAACAATTAATATCCTTGAATCCCAATGTACGACACTCTCTGACATGGTGGATAGATCACCATCTTTTAATTCAAGGGGCTTCTTTTGTTCGGCCAACCTGGACTGTGATCACAACAAATGCAAGTCTTTCAGGTTGGGAAGCTGTTTGGGGATCTCTGACAGCACAAGGGGTTTGGAAATCTCAAGAGGCGAAATTACCAATAAATATTTTAGAACTCCGTGCAATTCTCAGAGCTCTTCAGTTTTGGCTTCTGCTAAAGAGAGAACCGTTCATTTGTTTTCAGACAGACAATATCACTACAGTGGCTTATGTCAATCATCAGGGTGGGACTCACAGTCCCCAAGCTATGAAAGAAGTATCTCGGATACTTGTTTGGGCAGAATCCAGCTCCTGTCTAATCTCTGCGGTGCATATCCCAGGTGTAGACAATTGGGAGGCGGATTATCTCAGCCGCCAGACTTTACATCCAGGGGAGTGGTCTCTCCATCCAGATGTGTTTTCTCAGATTGTTCAGATGTGGGGTCTTCCAGAGAAAGATCTCATGGCCTCTCATCTAAACAAGAAACTTCCCAGATACATTTCCAGGTCCAGGGATGTTCAGGCGGAAGCAGTGGATGCGCTGACACTTCCTTGGTGTTATCATCCTGCTTACATTTTCCCGCCTCTAGTTCTCCTTCCAAGACTGATCTCCAAAATCATCATGGAACAGTCATTTGTGTTGCTGGTGGCTCCAGCATGGCCACACAGGTTTTGGTATGCGGATCTGGTTCGGATGTCCAGTTGCCCGCCTTGGCCACTTCCGTTATGGCCAGAACTACTATCTCAAGGTCCGTTTTTCCATCGGTATCTCAAATCATTAAATTTGAAGGTATGGACATTGAACGCTTAGTACTAAGTCATAGAGGTTTCTCTTAATACTATGCTACAAGCTCGTAAATCTGTCTCTAGAAAGATTTATTATAGAGTTTGGAAGACTTACATTTCATGGTGTTCTTCTCATAAATTCTCCTGGCATTCTTTTAGAATTCCTAGAATTTTACAGTTTCTTCAGGATGGTTTGGATAAGGGTTTGTCTGCAAGTTCCTTGAAAGGACAAATCTCCGCTCTTTCTGTTCTATTTCATAGAAAGATTGCTATACTTCCTGATATACACTGTTTTGTACAGGCTTTAGTTCGTATTAAGCCTGTTATTAAATCAATTTCTCCTCCTTGGAGTCTTAATTTGGTTCTGAAGGCTTTACAGGCTCCTCCATTTGAACCTATGCATTCTTTGGACATTAAACTACTTTCTTGGAAAGTGTTGTTCCTTTTTGCCATCTCTTCTGCTAGAAGAGTTTCTGAGCTATCTGCTCGTTCTTGTGAGTCTCCTTTTCTGATTTTTCATCAGGAAAAGGCAGTTTTGTGGACTTCTTTTCAATTTTTACCTAAGGTTGTGAATTCTAACAACATTAGTAGAGAAATTGTTGTCCCTTCCTTGTGTCCTAATCCTAAGAATTCTTTGGAAAGATCCTTACATTCTTTGGATGTGGTAAGAGCTTTGAAATATTATATGGAAGCTACTAAAGATTTCAGGAAGGCTTCCAGTCTATTTGTTTTATTTTCTGGTCCTAGGAAAGGTCAGAAGGCTTCTGCTATTTCCTTGGCTTCTTGGTTGAAACTTTTGATTCATCAAGCTTATTTGGAGTCAGGTCAGGCCCCGCCTCAGAGAATTACAGCTCATTCTACTAGATCAGTCTCCACTTCATGGGCTTTTAAGAATGAAGCTTCAGTTGATCAGATTTGCAAAGCGGCAACTTGGTCCTCTTTGCATACATTTACTAAATTCTACCGTTTTGAAGTATTTGCTTCTTCGGAAGCAGTTTTTGGTAGAAAGGTTCTTCAGGCAGCTGTTTCAGTTTGATTCTTCTGCTTTTGATTTAAGTTTTTTTCTTTCAAAAATGAAAATAAACTTATTTTTTTGGGTTGTGGATTAATTTTTTCAGCGGAATATGGCTGTTTTTATTTTTATTCCCTCCCTCTCTAGTGACTATTGAGTGGAGATCCACATCTTGGGTATTGATATCCCATATGTCACTAGCTCATGGACTCTTGCCAATTACATGAAAGAAAACATAATTTATGTAAGAACTTACCTGATAAATTAATTTCTTTCATATTGGCAAGAGTCCATGAGGCCCACCCTTTTTATGGTGGTAATGATTTTTTGCATAAAGCACAATTATTTCCAAATTTAATTTGTTGATGCTTTCTACTCCTTTCTTTATCACCCCACTGCTTGGCTATTCGTTAAACTGAATTGTGGGTGTGGTGAGGGGTGTATTTATAGGCATTTTGAGGTTTGGGAAACTTTGCCCCTCCTGGTAGGATTGTATATCCCCTATGTCACTAGCTCATGGACTCTTGCCAATATGAAAGAAATGAATTTATCAGGTAAGTTCTTACATAAATTATGTTATCAATTCCTATATATCTGCAGGAATAGATAAATAGGTATATGTATATACAGATACATAAAGATAAATCTATTTAAAAAAAACATTTTTTTGCACGTGAGGAATATTAATAACTCCTATTGTCTTTGCAAAGGAATAATACGTTTTTTTAGGTTAATTTAGTTAGCGTATGTTGGGTTTCGCTTGTGTGCAAACATTTTACTATTAACTTGTATTACTTGCGCTATCCCTTGCATGCAAACTTTTTGCACATGAGGAATATTAATAACTCCTATTGTCTTTGCAAAGGAATAATACGTTTTTTTTTAGGTTAGTAATTTAGTTAGCGTATGTTGGGTTTCGCTTGTGTGCAAACATTTTACTATTAACTTGTATTACTTGCGCTATCCCTTGCATGCAAACTTCTGACGCTCAAGCGAAAGTGCTAAATAGCATTCCACTTGTAATCTGGACCTTAGTAAGAGAAACAGTTCTCAAGCTAAAATTTGCCTTTCTAGCATTCTTTGAAGCCCCTTGCAGTACTTACAATACTTCTTAGAATATGAGAAATATGACCCCCTTGTTTGCCTTCCCGTCCCTCTGTTTTAGGGGTAACTTTTGGGTCTGTGTGTCTCTCTTGGGAAATAATAGCTTCTCTATTATCTTAATTAGCTCTCCTAATTACATGTTTACGTTCTTTCCTAGCCCACTTATGTTGGATGATGGAAACTCTACTCTTCCACTGTCTAAATTCAGCCGACACATGCCTGTGGATTCCTTACCAGACCCATATTACATCCAGTCGGTGAGCCTGTTTAATCTTTTATGATTTCAGAAAACATATAGAACTATTTAGTTTTACAATTGCCAATAATATCAATGTGTATCTGATGCACATCTTGCAGAAGAGCATAAACTCTTTATTCCTCATAAACACCTAGATTACGAGTTTTGTGTTACGGTTTTAACACTGAAAAAATGGCCATTTCAGCATAAAAACAGTAACGCAACCATTACGAGTCTTGTCGGTATAGCCATACTGCAAGCATTTTAGCCTGTAAAGCAACGTCAATCCCGCACTCAAAAAATGGGATTTTCATAGCACCGGTATTACAGGTTGTGCGGTGAGGCTAAAATGCTTGTGTTCCAGCCTATGCCGACACGATCCGTTCTGCTATCTGAGACCAGTAGTTATGAGTTTTGCGCAGCAAAACTGTTACACAAAACTAAATTGTTACACAATACTAAAATGTTACAAAGTACACTAACACCCATAAACTACCTATTAACTCCTATTCCGCTGTCCTCCCACATCGCAAACACTATTTAAAACGTATTAACCCCTAATCTGCCCCTCCCGACATCGCCGCAATTAATAAAAGTTATTAACCCGTATTCCGTTGCTCCCTGACATCGCCGCCAAAAAAAAAAAAAAGTTATTAACCCCTAAACCTCTGGACTCCCACATCACTGCTACTAAATAAACCTATTAAACCCTAAACTGCCAGCCCCCCACATCGCAAAAAAACTAAATAAAACTATTAACCCCTAAACCTAACAACTAATAAAAAAATAGAGTATATCTATCAGCGCTAACAGATTCCTATAGTTCCTCAGAACAAAGAGTTCCTAGCTGACCCTTAAGATATAAATATAAGTTAAAAATGCTAAGGAGCGCCTAATGTATAATAAGGCAGGGAATGGTTTAATAAAACAAAATAAACATAAAATAAATATAAGTTAAAAATATATAGCTTTAGAACACCCTGACTTTAGAGTATAACAGGGAATGTAAAATTGGTTAGATACAATGATCAAACAGTTTACACTTTGGAATTAAATACATAGATAACATAGATATGGATTAAACTAGGAATTTTAAACAAGATATGAAACAATAAATAAATGAGTGAATATGGTATCAATGGATTCCCATACACAACTTAAAGTGAGAACTGATAATGTCTAATAAAAGTTCATCATGTGAGACCTGATAATGTCTAATAAAAGTTCATCATGTTTGTGATATAGAATGTCTAGTAAAAGTTCATCAAATAAAAGTTCATCAAGTGTGTGATATTCCTTTTATACAGTGAGTGTGGAACCAAAAAAAAAATCTAGAAAGTGCCTCGTGCTTGGTGACGTCCAAAAGAATAAATATAGAAAAAGAAAAGTATTATAATATTATAATGAAAAATAAAAATAAAAAAACTTGAAAAAATAAAAATATAAAAATGTTAAAAACTCCAAAAAAAAAAAAAAAAACCTCCAAAAAAAAAAAGACTCCAAAAGGATTTTGTGAAGATCCTGAAGTGTAAGTGATGTGATGGTTCTTCAATTTTAAATTATGAAAAATGTGTAAAAAAGAAGGTGATAGAAATCCGGAGTTATCCAAAAAATCTCACATTCATTTCTGAGTACCTGTAAATAAAGATAATAAGATAGTGCAATAAAGTTTACAATATAAATCAAAATAACTGAAATAAGTTGACACATATGGTGAGCTTCATTTCAGTTATTTTGATTTATATTGAAAACTTTATTGCACTATGTTATTATCTTTATTTACAGGTACTCAGAAATGAATGTGAGATTTTTTGGATAACTCCGGATTTCTATCACCTTCTTTTTACACATTTTTCATAATTTAAAATTGAAGAACCATCACATCACTTACACTTCAGGATCTTCACAAAATCCTTTTGGAGACTTTTTTTCTTTTTGGAGGGTTTTTTTTACCTGTGAAATTAAATAAAAACTAAGTTTAAACTAACAATTAAACTAACATAACTATTATACTAAAATTAAAATTACTACCAATTAAATAAACTATATTACACATAAAAAAAACTAACACTACTAAAAAAATGTAAGTCTAAAATTACAAAAAATTAAAATACTAAATTACAAAAAAATAACAAACACTTTATTTACGAAAAATAACAAACAACATTATCCAAAATCAAAACAATTACACCTAATCTAATAGCCCTATAAAAATAAAAAGCCTCCCCAAAATAAAAAACCCTAGCCTACAATAAACTACCAATAGTCCTTAAAAGAGACTTTTGTAGGGCATTGCCCTAAAGAAATCAGCTCTTTTATCTGGAAAAAATACAAAGACCCCCCCACAGTAAAACCCACTACCCAACCAACCCCCCAAAATAAAAAACCTTACTCTAACAAAAAGCCTAAGCTACCCATTGCCCTGAAAATGGCATTTGTATGGGCATTGCCCTTAAAATGGCATTCAGCTCTTTTACATTGCCCTTAAAAGGGCATTCAGCTCTTTTTAAAAAAGCCCAAACCATAATCTAAAAAAAAAAACACCCCAAAAAAGTTATAAAACCTAACACTAACCCCCGACAATCCACTTACAGTTTCGGAAGTCCAGACATCCAGGTGGCGAGAAGTCTTCATCCAAGCGGCGAGGTCTTCATCCATCCAGGCGGAATCTTCTATCTTCATCCAGGGGGCATCTTCTATCTTCATCCCGGCGGAGTCTTCTATCTTCATTCTGGCAGCGCGGAGCGGGTCCATTCTTGAAGACATCCGGCGCGGAGCGTCCTCTTCATACGGTCACCGCCGTACACTGAATCTCCAATGTAAGGGAGCATTTTCAAAATGGCGTCTATTGCATTCCTATTGGCTGATTTGATTTTATGAAATACAAATCAGCCAATAGGATGAGAGCTACTGAAATCCTATTGGCTGTTCAAATCAGCCAATAGGATGAGAGCTACTGAAATTCTATTGGCTGATTTGAATAGCCTGAATGTACGGACTTCAGAAACTGTAAGTGGACTGTCGGGGGTTGGTGTTAGGATTTTTTTAACTTTTTTTGGGTGGTTTATTTTTAGATTAGGGTTTGGGCTTTTTTTAAAAGAGCTGAATGCCCTTTTAAGGGAAATGTAAAAGAGTTGAATGCCATTTTAAGGGCAATGCCCATACAAATGCCCTTTTCAGGGCAATGGGTAGCTTAGGTTTTTGTTAGAGTTAGGTTTTTTATTTAGGGGGTTCGTTGGGTTGTGGGTTTTACTGTTGGGTGGGTCTTTGTATTTTTTTCCAGGTAAAAGAGCTGATTTCTTTTGGGCAATGCTCTACAGAAGGACTTTTTAATGCTATTTGTAGTTTATTGTAGGCTAGGGTTTTTTTTATTGGGGGGGGGGCTTTTTATTTTTATAGGGCTATTAGATTAGGTGTCATTGTTTTTATTTTGGATAATTTCGTTTGTTATTTTTCGTAATTTAGTGTTTGTACTTTTTTGTAATTTAGTATTTTTTATTTTTTGTAATTTTAGACACATTTTTTTAGAAGTGTTAGTTTTTTTTTTTAAATTTTAGTTAGTTTAATTTAATTGGTAGTTATTTTAATTTTAGTATAATAGTTATGTTAGGTTAATTGTTAGTTTAAACTTAGGTTTTTTTAAATTTTACAGGTAAGTTTTTATTTATTTTATCATAGGGATATTGTAATTTTAATTTAAATTTAGGGGGTTGTTAGGTTTAGGGGTTAATAGTTTAATTTATGTTTTGCAATGTGGGGGCTGGTGGTTTAGGGGTTAATAGGTTTATTTAGTGGCAGTGATGTGGGAGGCCAGATGTTTAGGGGGTTAATAACTTTATTTAGTGGCAGCGATGTCGGGAGTGGCAGATTAGGGGTTAATAACTTTATTTCAGTGTCAGCAGATTAGGGGTGTTTGGACTTGGGGTTTATGTAAGGGTGTTAGATTTAAATGTAACTTTTTTTCCCCATAGACATCAATGGGGTTGCGTTACGGTGATCGCCATTCTGCGCTTCAGTTGTTTTTTTCTAACACTCTCTCCCCATTGATGTCTATGGGGAAAGCGTGCATGAGCACGTCAAAGCAGCCCTTGGATTTTGTGCGGTATGGAGCTTATCGCCACCATATCGCAAGCACAAGGCGGCTTTTCAGAAACTTGTAATGGCAGCACTATGGAGGGTGAAATAACACAACTTCTGTTGTGTTCGTTTCGCACCCTCTATAGCGCAAAAATCGTAATCTAGGCAAAAGTTTTTTCTTTTTTTATATCATTCAGATGAACCTTGCATTTTTTAAGTGTAGTATATGTTCAAGACAGGTAAACTCTTAGGTAATGCATATTCTGCATCAATCAATTCAAATCCTTTATATTTAACTAAAATATGTGGTACTACTAAAATAGCATATGGTATTGGGATATTGAGCATCCTGCTGCTTAATTTGAACTTAATTTGTTCATGTGCTCATCAAGGCAGTTGATATTTATCTTTTTATTTTTCAGAAAGAACTATCTTAAAATAAAAAAATTAAAAAAAAAACAATATAGTATATTCAGTATATATAGTTTATAGTTTCAGCTGTACCTTCATGTCTGGCATGAATAAGTTATTTGTCATTAAATATGTATAAAAGTCCTGCCAATAGTTGTGAATATAAAATAAAAATGAATTATGTACAATATAACATCAATAATAAGAAAATAATTTCTAAGAAACCCCTTTTTAATGCAATAGACTTCTAAGCAATCATTTAAAGGGGCATGAAACGGAAACTTTTTATCATGATTCAGATAGAGAGTATCATTTTAGTCAACTTTCCAATTTACTTAAATTATCTAATTTGCTTCAGTCTCTTGGGATCCTTTGTTGAAAATCATACCTAGGTAGGCTCAGGAGCTGGGAGCTAGCTGCTAAGTAGTGGCTGCACATTTATACCTCTTATCATTAGCTTACCAATGTTTTAAGTTAGCTCCCAGAAGTGCATTGCTGCTCCTTTAATAGAGGATGCCAAGAGAATTAAGCAAAATTGATAATAGAAATATTTGGAAAGTTGTTTAACATTGTATGCTCTATCTGGATCATGAAATAAATATTTTGGGTTTAATTCCCCTTTAAGACATAGAGGAATGCTCATAAAATGGGAGAAGAAAAATACAATTCTGCAGTTAAGAATAATTTAGAAATGCACAATAAATTTGCTCTCACAAAATAATATGGATTTATTATATTAAATCTCCAACTAGATAATAGTGGGTTAGTTGCTGGGGGAAAAACCTATTAATTGCTACCAAATCTTAAAATTTATGCTCAAATTTTGTGGAATTTTAAAGATGATAAAATACAATTGTAGCTTATTTTACAAACAAAACAACCCTAAGGGGTCCATTTATCATTGTGTGGATGAACATGATCCGCTATAGCAAACCATGTTTGCCGCAAATTGATAAATGCCAACAGCATACGCTGTTGGCATTTATAATTGCACCAGCAGTTCTTGTGAACTGCTGGTGCAACATGGCCCCCTGCAGATTTGAGGCCAATCGGGCCCCGCCAGCAGGGGGTGTGAATCAACCCGATCATATTGGATCATATTGATTTTCGGCAATGTCTGTCCGCCGCCTCAGAGCAGACGGACAGGTTATGGAGCAGCAGTCTTTAGACCGCTGCTTCATAACTTGTGTTTCTGGCAAGCCTAATTGCTCGCCAGAAACACAGGGCTTCAAGCTCCGTTCGGAGCTTGATAAATAGACCCCTAAGTATGAATTTTCCAGTTTAGCACACAGGATTCTTGAGCTCAGTTCAGCATCCTATGACAAGTACCTCTTTAGACATACATTGTATATGACAAATAGCTACACACAGGTTAAATGTGTTCACATGGAAGCTAACTATGCAAATGAATTTTACTAGATATTTGTTTATAATTAAACCATGCATATATACTCAACTTTAAAACTAAAATTATATCAAAGTTCTACATCTCATATTTAAATTAATAGGTATTTGATGTCACAATAATACAGTAGGCTCTTCCTAATTTAATTTTTTTAGGTACAATATAAGAATTTTGATCATCCGTTTTTTAATTTGCAGTCATTATCAACAGAGGTTTACTGACTGTATATGGGTACTTTAAAAAATAAATAAAAAAATAATGAAAATGATTTGATTTCTCCAAGTTTTTATTCCCAGATAATTGATCTGTAAACCTGTGCATTTGCAAAAGAAATATGAGCATATCCTACTGTTCAGACATTCCTTAAAAAATAGAAGACTCACAAAACAAATCTCTACTGCATATTTATTTCTTTTAATGAAATATAACAACTATACAAAATATATAGTGTACTTTAAGAGATATGTTGCAAAGTTATAAATCTTTGAAGAACGTTTGACTTATTGAAAGGTGTCTAATTATGATCAACATGAAATACTAGTCTTTCCTTGCATAAACAATGCCTGTAGCCATACACTTGTATTACTTTGCTAGTTGTGGCTGTTCCATTTTTATTTTCTCTGTCAAATTAAAGAAGTAACATGTGCAGCACGTCTTTGTTCAGCATCTATTAACCCTACAGCCATTTACAGAATCTACGCCCCCCTTTGATCAGCCCCTTTAAGTACAAGATATAGAGGAGCTCTCATAAAATGAGAGAAAAAAACACAATTGTATATGGAGTAAAAAATTGTTAAGAAATGCACAGTAAATTTGCTCTCACGAAATGTTTTTTATTATATTAAATCCCCAACTAGATAATAGTGGTTTAGTTGCTGGGGCAAAAATCTCATTAATTGCTTCCAAATCTATAAATTAAAACTCAAATTTGGTGGATTGGTCAGAGATGAACTGACTGTATATGGGCACTTAATAACAATTTTAATAAAAAATGTATCTAAAATAATATAAAGTTGATTAATCCAACCCCCCCCCCCGATAATTGATCTATAAATTAAAAAACCTGAGCATTTGCAAAAAAACACAATTTATGCTTACCTGATAAATTTATTTCTCTTGTGGTGTATCCAGTCCATTGATCATCCATTACTTGTGGGATATTCTCATTCCCAACAGGAAGTTGCAAGAGGACACCCACAGCAGAGCTGTAATATAGCTCCTCCCCTAACTGTCATAGCCAGTCATTCGACTGAAAACAAGCCGAGAAAGGAGGAACCATAGGGTGCAGTGGTTACTGTAGTTTAAATTTAAAAATTACCTGCCTTAAAATGACAGGGCGGGCCGTGGACTGGATACACCACAAGAGAAATAAATTTATCAGGTAAGCATAAATTGTGTTTTCTCTTGTAAGGTGTATCCAGTCCACGGATCATCCATTACTTGTGGGATACCAATACCAAAGCTAAAGTACACGGATGAAGGGAGGGACAAGGCAGGAACTTAAATGGAAGGAACCACTGCCCGTAAAACCTTTCTCCCAAATATAGCCTCCAAAGAAGCAAAAGTATCAAATTTGTAAAATTTTGAAAAAATATGAAGCGAAGACCAAGTCGTTGCCTTGCAAATCTGATCAAAAGAAGCCTCATTTTTAAAGGCCCAAGTGGAAGCCACAGCTCTAGTGGAATGAGCTGTAATCCTTTCAGGAGGCTGCTGTCCAGCAGTCTCATAGGCTAAGCGGATTAAGCTTCTTAGTCAAAAAGAAAAAGAGGTTGCTGAAGCCTTTTGACCTCTCCTCTGTCCAGAGTAGACAACAAACAAAGCAGATGTTTGACGAAATCTTTAGTAGCTTGTAAGTAAAACTTTAAAGCACGGACCACGTCCAAATTGTATAACACAAGGATGGAACAACAATCTCTTGATTGATATTCTTGTTAAATACCACCTTAGGTAAGAACCCAGGTTTGGTACGCAGGACTACCTTATCCGAATGAAAAATCAGATAAGGAGAATCACATTGTAAGGCAGATAGCTCAGAGACTCTACGAGCCGAGGAAATAGCTACCAAAAAAAGAACTTTCCAAGATAAAAGCTTGATATCTATGGAATGAAGAGGTTCAAACGGAACTCCTTGAAGAACCTTAAGAACCAAGTTTAAGCTCCATGGTGGAGCAACAGGTTTAAACACAGGCTTGATTCTAACTAAAGCCTGACAAAATGCCTGAACGTCTGGAACATCTGCCAGACGCTTAACTAGCTGACAATCCTTTTTCCAAACCTTCTTGGAGAAAAGATAATATCCTAGCAATCCTGACCTTACTCCATGAGTAACCCTTGGATTCACAACCAATAAAGATATCTACGCCATACCTTATGGTAAATTTTCCTGGTGACAGGCTTTCGTGCCTGTCTTAAGGTATCAATAACTGACTCGGAGAAGCCACGCTTTGATAAAATCAAGCGTTCAATCTCCAGGCAGTCAGCCTCAGAGAAATTAGATTTGGATGGTTGAAAGGACCCTGAAGTAGAAGGTCCTGCTTCAGAGGCAGAGACCATGGTGGAAAGGATGACATGTCCACTAGATCTGCATACCAGGTCCTGCGTGGCCACGCAGGTGCTATCAGAATCACCGATGCTCTCTCCTGCTTGATCTTGGTAATCAGTCGAGGGAGCAGAGGAAACGGTGGAAACACATAAGCCAGGTTGAAAGACCAGGGCGCTGCTAGAGCATCTATCAGTGTCGCCTTGGGATCCCTGGACCTGGATCCATAACACGGAAGCTTGGCGTTCTGCCGAGACGCCATGAGATCCAGTTCTGGTTTGCCCCAACAATGAATCAGTTGTGCAAATGCCTCCGGATGGAGTTCCCACTCTCCCGGATGAAAAGTCTGACGACTTAGAAAATCCGCCTCCCAGTGCTCTACACCTGGGATATGGATAGCTGATAGGTGGCAAGAGTGAATCTCTGCCCAGCGAATTATTTTTGAAACTTCTAACATCTCTAGGGAACTTCTCGTTCCCCCTTGATGGTTGATGTAAGCTACAGTCGTGATGTTGTCCGACTGAAATCTGATGTACCTCAGAGTTGCTAACTGAGGCCAAGCCTGAAGAGCCTTGAATATCACTCTTAGTTCCAGAATATTTAATGGAAGGAGAGACTCCTCCTGAGTCCACGATCCCTGAGCCTTCAGGGAGTTCCAGACTGCACCCCAACCTAGAAGGCTGGCAACTGTCGTAACAATTGTCCAATCTGGCCTGCGAAAGGTCATACCTTTGGACAGATGGACCCGAGATAGCCACCAGAGAAGAGAATCCCTGGTCTCTTGGTCCAGATTCAGTTGAGGGGACAAATCTGTGTAATCCCCGCTCCACTGACTGAGCATGCATAGTTGCAGCGGTCTGAGATGTAAGCATGCAAACGGCACTATGTCCATTGCCGCTACCATTAAGCCGATTACTTCCATACACTGAACCACCGAAGGGCGCGGAATGGAATGAAGAACCCGGCAGGAATTTAGAAGCTTTGATAACCTGGACTCCGTCAGGTGAATTTTCATTTCTACAGAATCTATCAGAGTCCCTAGAAAGGAAACTCTTATGAGTGGGGATAGAGAACTCTTTTCCTCGTTCACTTTCCACCCATGTGACCACAGAAATGCCAGTACTACGTCCGTATGAGACTTGGCAATTTGGAAGTTTGATGCCTGTATCAGGATATCGTCTAAATAAGGGGCTACTGCTATGCCCCGCGGCCTTAGGACCGCCATAAGTGACCCTAGAACCTTTGTAAAGATTATTGGGGCTGTAGCTAATCCCAAGGGAAGAGCTACAACTGGTAGACTCGAACCAGTACGCCGCAGCAGCAGTGACAGGGGCAATGCATGCAAGGGGCTGTAGGATAAAACCTTGTTGAATAAATATTTTCTTAAGGTAACTTCTAATTTTTTATCCATTGGATCTAAAAAAAAAAGGGCACAACTGTCCTCGACAGGGATAGTAGTACGTTTTACTAGAGTAGAAACTGCTCCCTCCACCTTAGGGACTGTCTGCCATAAGTCCCATGTGGTGGCTTCTATTGGAAACATTTTTCTAGAAATAGGAGGGGAAGAGAACGGCACACCTGGTCTATCCCATTCCTTATTAATATATTCTGTAAACCTTTTAGGTATTTGGAAAAACATCAGTACACACCGGCACTGCAAAGTATTTATCCCGTATACACAATTTCTCTGGCACTGCAATGGTATCACAGTCATTCAGAGCAGCTAAAACCTCCCTAAGCAACACACGGAGGTGTTCAAGCTTAAATTTAAATGTAGAAATATTAGAAACAGGTATCTTTCCTGAGTCATTAACATCACCCACTGACTGAAGCTCTCTTTCCTCAGCTTCTGCATATTGTGAGGCAGTATCAGACATGGTTCTTAAAGCGTCAGTATGCTCTGCATTTTGTCTCACCCCAGAGCTATCTCGCTTACCTCTAAGTTCAGGTAGTCTGGCTAATACAGCTGACAGTGTATTATCCATGACTGCCGTCATGTCTTGTAAAGTTAACGCTATGGGCGCCCTAGATGTACTTGGCGCCATTTGAGCGTGAGTCCCTTAAGCGGGAGTCAAAGGGTCTGACACGTGAGGAAAGTTAGTCAGCATAACTTCCCCCTCGTCAGATTCCTCTGGTGATACATTTTTTAAAGACAGAAAATGATCTTTATTGCATAAAATGAAATCAGTACATTTGGTACACATTCTAAGAGGGGGTTCCACCATGGCTTTTAAACATAATAAACAAGGAGTTTCTTCTATTTCAGACATGTTTATACAGAATAGCAATGAGACTAGCAAGCTTGGAAAACACTTTAAATCAAGTTAACAAGCAAATATAAAAAACGGTACTGTGCCTTTAAGAGAAACAAATTTTGTCAGAATTTGAAAAACAGTGAAAAAATGCAGTAAATCAAACGAAATTTTTACAGTGTGTATAATAGGCTAACAGAGCATTGCACCCACTTGCAAATGGATGATTAACCCCTTAGTTCAAAAAACGGATCAAAAAAACGAAATAGACGTTTTTTAACAGTCACAACCAACTGCCACAGCAAGCTGTGGCCCTACCTTCCCCAATAAACGACTTTGGAAAGCCTTTGGGCCCTTTAGAGATGTCCTATAGCATTCAGAGGGCCTTTGAGGGAAGCTGGATGTCACAGTTTGTAATTTTAACTGCACCAACTGTAACTTTTATACTACAACAGTGGAAATTGTTTCTAGTCAAAATTTAAGCCAGCCATGTGGAAAAAACTAGGCCCCACTAAAGTTTTATCACCAAAGCATATATAAAAACGATTAAACATGCCAGCAAACGTTTTATATTGCAATATCATAAGGGTATTATCCCTGGGAGTAAGCATGATACCAGTCATTATTAAATCACTGTATTCAGGCTTAACTTACATTAATCCGGTATCAGCAGCATTTTCTAGTGTTTTCCATCTCTAGAAAAAATTATAACTGCACATACCTGATAGCAGAATAAACTGCACGCCATTCTCTCGCTGAAGTTACCTAATTTGTGTAATCCCCTCAGACATATGTGAGAACAGCAATGGATCTTAGTTACAACCTGCTAAGATCATAGAAACCTCAGGCAGATTCTTCTTCTATTTACTGCCTGAGATAAAATAGCACAACTCCGGTACTATTTAAAAATAACAAACTTTTGATTGAAGAAAATAAACTAGCTATATTTAACCACTCTCTCCTACAACGTCCTTGCTTGTTGAGAGTTGCAAGAGAATGACTGGCTATGACAGTTAGGGGAGGAGCTATATTACAGCTCTGCTGTGGGTGTCCTCTTGCAACTTCCTGTTGGGAATGAGAATATCCCACAAGTAATGGATGATCCGTGGACTGGATACACCTTACAAGAGAAAATATGAGCATATGCTAATGTTAAAAAATCCAAATAATCACAATAAAATCTCTACTGCATATTTATATTTTAATGGAATATACTTGAAAAATCATAAATCTTTGTGTGTAGCACATCTTAACATCTATTAACTCTTCAGCCATCTGCAGACTCTACACCCCCTTTGATCAGCCCTGCTGTCAGTGCTGGACCAATAATATCAGATGTGACCGAGACTTCACCACCTGCTTTAACAAATGTGTCACCTACTGTGGACGGGGAAAGGTAAAATCAACAAGAGGGGTGATATATAGCATAGCATTATATGTTTTGACTGCTGTTTTTCTTCTCTTTAAAAATTGATGTAAATGTACTTTGCCTGACTTTTTGTGGGGATTTTTAAATACAAAGTCATTTCAATCAAACTTAGTTTTCTATTGGCTTCACAATTTATAAATGTCCCTTATATTTTGTAATGAGGGAATTCAATACCAATACTCCAGTCCATCAAAAAACATTTTTAGAAATTTTGGGACACTCTGATTCATCAGACTTTAATGAAAACTTTTTTTTGTGCATTTTTATATAGCATATTTTGGCAGTTTTTTTCTACTGTTAAAGTTTTTGAGAATGCTTATTGCCTATTTTGTTTGGCCTAGATTTGGAGTTTGGCGGTAGCCGTGAAAACCAGCGTTAGAGGCTCCTAACGTTGGTTTTAGGCTACCTCCGGTATTTGGAGTCAGTCAAAAAAGGGTCTAACGCTCACTTTTCAGCCGCGACTTTTCCATACCGAAGATCCCCTTACGTAAATTGCGTATCCTATCTTTTCAATGGGATTTTTCTAACTCCAGTATTTAGAGTCGTGTCTGAAGTGAGCGCTAGAATTCTAACGACAAAATTCCAGCCGCAGAAAAAAGTCAGTAGTTAAGAGCTTTCTGGGCTAACGCCGATTCATAAAGCTCTTAACTACTGTGCTCTAAAGTACACTAACACCCATAAACTACCTATGTACCCCTAAACCGAGGCCCCCCACATCGCCGACACTCAATTAAAATTTTTTAACCCCTAATCTGCCGACCGCCACCTACGTTATCCTTATGTACCCCTAATCTGCCGCCCCTAACACCGCCGACCCCTATATTATATTTATTAACCCCTAACCTGCCCCCCACAACGTCGCAGCCAGCTACCTACAATAATTAACCCCTAATCTGCCGACCGCAAAGCGCCGCTACTTAAGTTATCCTTATGTACCCCTAATCTGCTGCCCCTAACACCGCCGACCCCTATATTATATTTATTAACCCCTAATCTGCCCCCCTCAACGTCGCCTCCACCTGCCTACACTTATTAACCCCTAATCTGCCGAGCGGACCGCACCGCTACTATAATAAAGTTATTAACCCTTAATCCGCCTCACTAACCCTATAATAAATAGTATTAACCCCTAATCTGCCCTCCCTAACATCGCCGACACCTAACTTCAATTATTAACCACTAATCTGCCGACCGGAGCTCACCGCTATTCTAATAAATGTATTAACCCCTAAAGCTAAGTCTAACCCTAACACTAACACCCCCCTAAGTTAAATATAATTTAAATCTAACGAAATAAATTAACTCTGATTAAATAAATTATTCCTATTTAAAGCTAAATACTTACCTGTAAAATAAATCCTAATATAGCTACAATATAAATTATAATTATATTATAGCTATTTTAGGATTAATATTATTTTACAGGTAACTTTGTATTTATTTTAACCAGGTACAATAGCTATTAAATAGTTAAGAACTATTTAATAGCAAAAATAGTTCCAATCAGCCAATCAGATTGAGCTCGCATTCTATTGGCTGTTCCGATCAGCCAATAGAATGCGAGCTCAATCTGATTGGCTTATTGGATCAGCCAATCGGATTGATCTTGATTCTGATTGGCTGATTCCATCAGCCAATCAGAATATTCCTACCTTAATTCCGATTGGCTGATAGAATCCTATCAGCCAATCGGAATTTGAGGGACGCCATCCTGGAGGTCTTCAGGATGGAGCCGGTCCTCATCAGATGAAGATAGAAGATGCCGCTTGGAAGATGATGGTTGCCGGTCCGGATCTACTCTTCTTCCCGGATAGGATGAAGACTTTGGAGCCTCTTCTGGACCTCTTCAGCCACCGGATGATGGATCGCCAGCCCCCGCTTGGGTTGGATGAAGATTTTGGAGCCAGGACCGATCGGTGATACCCGGTGAGGTGAAGACAAGGTAGGATGATCTTCAGGGGCTTAGTGTTAGGTTTATTTAAGGGGGGTTTGGGTTAGATTAGGGGTATGTGGGTGGTGGGTTCTAATGTTGGGGGGGGGTATTGTATGTTTTTTTTTACAGGCAAAAGAGCTGAACTTCTTGGGGCATGCCCCGCAAAGGGCCCTGTTCAGGGCTGGTAAGGTAAAAGAGCTTTGAACTTTAGTAATTTAGAATAGGGTAGGGCATTTTTTATTTTGGGGGGCTTTGTTATTTTATTAGGGGGCTTAGAGTAGGTGTAATTAGTTTAAAATTGTTGTAATATTTTTCTTATGTTTGTAAATATTTTTTTATTTTTTGTAACTTAGTTCTTTTTTATTTTTTGTTCTTTAGTTAGTTTATTTCATTGTAGTTATTTGTAGGTATTGTATTTAATTAATGTATTGATAGTGTAGTGTTAGGTTTAATTGTAGGTAATTGTAGGTATTTTATTTAATTAATTTAATGATAGTATAGTATTAGGTTTAATTGTAACTTAGGTTAGGATTTATTTTACAGGTAATTTTGTAATTATTTTAACTATTTTTGCTATTAAATAGTTCTTAACTATTTAATAGCTATTGTACCTGGTTAAAATAAATACAAAATTACCTGTAAAATAAATATAAATCCTAAAATAGCTACAATATAATTATTATTTATATTGTAGCTATATTAGGATTTATTTTACAGGTAAGTATTTAGCTTTAAATAGGAATAATTTATTTAATAAGAGTTAATTAATTTCGTTAGATTTAAATTATATTTAAGTTAGAGGGGTGTTAGTGTTAGGGTTAGACTTAGCTTTAGGGGTTAATACATTTATTAGAATAGCGGTGAGCTCCGGTCGGCAGATTAGTGGTTAATAATTGAAGTTAGGTGTCAGCGATGTTAGGGAGGGCAGATTAGGGGTTAATACTATTTATTATAGGGTTAGTGAGGCGGATTAGGGGTTAATAACTTTATTATGATAGCGGTGCGGTCCGCTCGGCAGATTAGGGGTTAATAAGTGTAGGCAGGTGGAGGCGACGTTGTGGGGGGCAGATTAGGGGTTAATAAATATAATATAGGGGTCGGCGGTGTTAGGGGCAGCAGATTAGGGGTACATAAGGATAATGTAAGTAGCAGCGGTTTACGGAGCGGCAGATTAGGGGTTAAAAATAATATGCAGGGGTCAGCGATAGCGGGGGCGGCAGATTAGGGGTTAATAAGTGTAAGGTTAGGGGTGTTTAGACTCGGGGTACATGTTAGAGTGTTAGGTGCAGACGTAGGAAGTGTTTCCCCATAGCAAACAATGGGGCTGCGTTAGGAGCTGAACGTGGCTTTTTTGCAGGTGTTAGTTTTTTTTTCAGCTCAAACAGCCCCATTGTTTCTATGGGGGAATCGTGCACAAGCACGTTTTTGAGGCTGGTCGCGTCCGTAAGCAACTCTGGTATCGAGAGTTGAAGCTGCGTTAAATATGCTCTACGCTCCTTTTTTGGAGCCTAACGCAGCCTTTATGTGGACTCTCAATACCAGAGTTATTTTTATGGTGCGGCCAGAAAAACATAATTTATGCTTACCTGATAAATTTATTTCTCTTGTAGTGTATCCAGTCCACGGATCATCCATTACTTATGGAATATATTCTCCTTCCCAACAGGAAGCTGCAAGAGTCCACCCACAGCAAAGCTGCTATATAGCTCCTCCCCTAACTGCCATATTCAGTCATTCGACCGAAAACATGCAGAGAAAGGAAAAACCATAGGGTGCAGTGGTGACTGTAGTTCAAATGAAAAAATTACCTGCCTTAAAGTGACAGGGCGGGCCGTGGACTGGATACACTACAAGAGAAATAAATTTATCAGATAAGCATAAATTATGTTTTCTCTTGTTAAGTGTATCCAGTCCACGGATCATCCATTACTTATGGAATACCAATACCAAAGCTAAAGTACACGGATGATGGGAGGGACAAGGCAGGTACTTAAACGGAAGTTACCACTGCCTGTAAAAAACCCTTTCTCCCAAAAATAGCCTCCGAAGAAGCAAGGTATCAAATTTGTTAAATTTGAAAAGTATGAAGCGCAGACCAAGACTCCGTCTTGTAAATCTGTTCAACAGAAGCCACATTTAAAAAAGGCCCAAGTGAAAACCACAGCTCTAGTAGAATGAGCTGTAATCCCTTCAGGAGGCTGCTGTCCAGCAGTCTCATAAGCTAAATGAATTATGCTTTTTAACCAAAAAGACAGAGAGGCTGCTGAAGTATTTTGACCTCTCCTCTGTCCAGAATAGACAACAAACAAGGTGAACGTTTGATGAAAACTGTAGTAGCTTGTAAGTAAAACTTTAAAGCACAAACCACGTCCAATATTGTGTAATAGACGTTCCTTCTTTGAGGAAGGATTAGGATACAAGCATGGAACAACTATCTCTTGAGTGATGTACTTGTTAGATACCACCTTAGGAAAAAACCCAGGTTGGTACGCAGGACTACCTTATCCATACGAAGGACCAGATAAGGAGAATCACATTGTAACACAGATAACTTGGAGACTCTACGAGTCGAGGAATTAGCTACCCAAAAGGAACTTTCCAAGATAAAGATTGATATCTATGGAACAAAAAAGGTTCAAACGGAACTTCTTGAAGAACCTTAAGAATCAGGTTTAAGCTCTATGGCGGAGCAACAGTTTTAAACATAGGCTTGGATCTAACCAAAGCCTGAACGTCTAGAATACCTGCCAGACGCTTGTGCAAAAAAATAGACAGAGTAAAAATCTGTCCCCTTTTAAGGAATTAGCTGACAACCCTTTTCTCAAAAACATCTTGGAGAAAAGATAATATCCTGGGAATCCAGACTTTACTCCATGAGTAACCCTTGGATTCATAACAATCAGATATTTACACCATATCTATGTTCAATTTTCCTAGAGACAGGCTTTCATGTCTGTATTAAGGTATCAATGACTGACTCGGAGAAGCCATGCTTTGATAACATCAAGCGTTCAGTCTCCAGGCAGTCCATCTCAGATTGATTCTATTTAGATGGTTGAAAGGACCCTGAGGTAGAGGGACCTGTCTCTGAAGCAGAGACCGTGATGGAAAGGATGACATGTCCACCAGATCTGCATACCAGGTCCTGCGTGGCTACGCAGGCGCTGTCAAAAACACCAAAGCCCTCTCCTGCTTGGTCTTGACCTCCGGAGGAAATCCCACTCCCCCGGAAGAAAAGTCTGACGACTTAGAAAATCCACCTCCCAGTTCTCAACACCTGGGATATGGATAGCTGATAGACAAGAGTGAGTCTCTGTCCAGTGAATTATTGTAAGACTTCTAACATCGCTAGGGAACTTCTGTTCCCCCTTGATGGCTGATGTAAGCCACAGTCGTGTATTTTGTCCGACTGAGTATGATGTACCTCAGAGTTGCTAACTGAGGCCAAGTCTGAAGAGCATGGAATATCACTCCCAGTTCCAGAATATTTATTAGAAGGAGGGTCTCCTCCTAAGTCCACTATCCCTGAGCCTTCAGGGAGTTCCAGACTGCATCCCAACCTAAAAGGCTGGCATCTATTGTAACAATTGTCCCATCTGACCTGTGGAAGGTCATACCCTTGGACAGATGGACCCGACATAGTCACCAGAGAAGAGAATCTCTGGTCTCTTGGTCCAGGTTTAACAGGGGGACAAATCTGTGTAATCCCCGTTCCTCTGACTGAGCATGCATAGTTGCAGCGGTCTGAAATGTAGACGTGCAAATGGTACTATGTCCCTTGCCGCTACCATTAAGCCGATTTCATTCATGTACTGAGCCACCGAAGGGCACGGATGGGATGAAAAAAAAACACGGCAGAAATGTAGAAACTTTGACAACCTGGACTCCGTCAGGTAAATTTTCATTTCTACAGAATCTATCAGAGTCCCTAGGAGGGAAACCCTTGAGATTGGGGATAGAGAACTCTTTCCTTGTTCACTTTCCACCCATGTGATCTCAGAAATGCCAGTACTACGTCCGTATGAGACTGGGCAATTTGGATGTTTGACGCCTGTATCAGGATGTCGTCTAAATAAGGGGCCACTTCTATGCCCCGCGGTCTAAGGACCGCCAAAGCGACCCCAGAACCTCCATAAAGATTCTTGGGGCTGTAGATATCCCAAAGGAAAGAGCTACAAACTGGTAATGCCTGTCTAGAAAGGCAAACCTGAAAAACGATGGTGATCTTTATGCATCACAATGTGAGGATAAGCATCCTTCAAATCCATTGTAGTCCTCTATTGACTCTCCTGGATCATAGTTAAGATGGTACGAATAGTTTCCATCTTAAATGACGGAATTCTGAGGAATTTGTTTAAGATCTTTAATACAAAATAGGTCTGAAGGTTCCCTCTCCTTGGGAACCACAAACAGATTTGAGTAAAAACTCTGTCCCTGTTCCTCTCTTGGAACTGGATGGATCTCGTACACAATGTAAGAATGCCTCCTTCTTTATCTGGTTTGCAGATAATTGTGAAAGGCGAAATCTCCCCTTTTTTTGGGGGGGAATCTTTGAAATCCAGAAGATATCTCTGGGATATAAATTCCAATGCCTAGGGATCCTGGGCATCTCTTGCCCACGCCTGGGCAAAGAATGAAAGTCTGCCCCCTATAGGATCCGTTACCGGATAGGGGTCCGTTCCTTCATGCTGCCTTAGAGGCAGCAGCAGGCTCCTTGGCCTGCTTATCTTTGTTCCAGGTCCGATTGTCTCCAGACCGCCTTGGACTGAGCAAAAATTCCCTCTTGTTTTGCCTTAGAGGAAGAGGATGCCACACCTGCCCTGAAGTTTAATTAGACTTTTTTTTTTTTTTTTTTTTTTTTTTTGCCCTTGATTTAGACCTATCCTGAGGAAGGGCATGACCTTTTCCTCCAGTGATATAAGCAATAATCTCCTTCAAACCAGGCCCGAATAGGGTCTGCCCCTTGAAGGGAAGTTAAGTAGCTTATTTATTAAAGTCACGACAGCTGACCATGATATAAGCCATAGCGCTCTGCGCGCCAGTATAGTAAAAAACAGAATTCTTAGCCGTTAGTCTAGTCAAATGAACAAGGCATCAGAAAACAAAGGAATTGGCTAGCATAAGCTTGTCAAATATATTCATCCAATAGAGTCGCTTAACTGTAAAGCCTCATCAAGAGACTCAACCCAGAACGCCGCAGCAGCAGTGACAGAAGCAATGTATGCAAGGGGCTGCAGGATAAAACCCTGTTGAATAAACATTTTTTATCCATTGGATCTAAAAAGCACAACTGTCCTCGTCAGAGGTAGTGGTACGCTTAGCTAGAGTAGAAACTCTTCTCTCCACCTTAGGAACTGTCTGCCAGAAGTCCCGTGTGGTGGTAACTATTAGAAAACATTCTTCTAAAAAATAGGAGGGGAAGAGAACGGCACACCTGGTCTATCCCATTCCTTATTAAAAAAATTTTTAGTAAACCTATTAGGTATTGGAAAAACATCAGTACACACCGGCACTGCATATTATTTATCCAGTCTACACAATTTCTCTGGCCCTGCGATTGTACACATTCATTCAGAGCAGCCAAAGCCTCCCTGAGCAACAAGTGGAGGTTCTCAAGCATAAATTTTAAATGTAGAAATATCAGAATCAGTTTAAATCATCTTCCCTGAGTCAAAAAAAAAAAATCACCCACAGACTAAGCATATTGTGAGGTAGTATCATACATGGTTCTTAAAGCGTCTGTATGCTCTGTATCTACCCCCAGAGCTAACTGCTTTCCTTTAATTTCAGGTAGTCTGACTAATACTGCTGCCAGAATATTATTCACCACCTTTGCCATGTCTTGTAAAATAAACGCTATGGGCGCCCTTGATGTACTTGGCGCCATTTGAGCGTGAGTCCCTGAAGGGGGAGTCGAAGGGTCTGACACGTGGGGAGAGTTAGTCGGCATAACTTTCCCCTCGACAGAATCCCCTGGTAAAGAAACGCTATGGGTGCCCTTGATGTACTTGGCGCCATTTGAGCGTGAGTCCCTAAAGCGGGAGTTAAAAGGTCTGGCACGTGGGGAGAGTTAGTCGGCATAACTACCCCCACGACAGAATCCTCTGGTGATAATGTTTTTTTTTTTTTTTTTTTTTTTTTTTTTTTTTTTTTTGTTTTCAAAAAAGCTTTATTGGCGAAATAAGAAAAATACAGAGCATTATTATGAGTACAATACAATGTCAGTTGTACATAATTTGCAAACATCTGTACTATTAAGGTTTGCTTGTATAATTTCGCAGATAGGAATTAGATCAATTCAAACAGTATAAGAAAAAAAAAAAAAAACCTAGTCAGGTACTGCAGAAATGTGTACCGACTACATTACTCAAATATCAACTGCAACTGTTTAGTGATACCAGTTAAAATAACAGCAAAAACATAAGAAGAAAATAAAAATATAAATCCTCGGGTACAGATCATACGGTATTTATAGCTTTTAGCAGCTTACACTCCTTACACAGCTGCTTATAATACTGCACTCGATTTAAAGATAATGCTTTAGGAAGGAAGAAGTAGTAGGATAGGGCTACAGGGCAAAAAGAGAGGAGGGTAAGAAGGAGGGGGGGTGAAGGAAGAAGAAGAAGGAAAAAAAAAAAAAAAAAAAAAAAAAAAAAAAGGGGGGGGGGTTGGGAGGAAATGAACCTCTCTCACGTTATTAACTCACAGTCCTCGTCCCTCCCAGGTCAGCAGCATCATCTCGTGTATGTCAAGTTTTCCAATTTTAAGGTAATGATATCTTTCAAGTCTCAGCAGGTCTGCTACTTTAGTTTTCCACTCCTGAACACTCGGGGTGGCCTGTTTTTTCCAGTAAACGGGAATCAGGCTTTTTGCTCCATTGAGCATCACCAGGAAGAGCCTGGATTTGTCTTCCCTTGTGATCTTAGGTAACTGATGGTATAATAAGTAACTTGGATTAGGAGGGATGATCACCTCGAGAACCCTACTCATTTCAGCCATTATATCATTCCAGTAAGGTGTTAGTAGGGGACAGGTCCACCAAATATGCAATAGGGTGCCATTTTCTCCGCACCCTCTCCAGCATCCCCCATTTGAGTGAGGGTATATGTGTTTTAACCTTTGGGGGGTCAAGTACCACCTGCTCAGCAATTTATATTGTGTTTCCTGAATTCTAGCCGAGATTGATGCTCTCTTTGTCTTGTCAAATATCTTGTTCCACTCTTTGGGTCCAATTTCTAGGCCCAGCTCATTTTGCCATGTCTGTGTGTAACCCGGAAGACAGTCATCCCCGCCTAGCTGTAACATTCTATAAATCTGAGATATCAAATGAGATGGAGGCGCGGACATTGTGCACAAGGTTTCAAAATGTGTTCTGCGTCTAGTCAAGTCCGGTTTGGCTTTATGAGTGTCAAGGTAGTGCCGTGTCTGTGTCACTGTGAACCATGAGGCAAAAGCCCCCCTGTTCCACTCAACTAATGCCGCTTGTGATTTCAATTTACCTTGACAGAGTATATTATACATTGCTGAGTCACCAAGGCTGTAGGTCTTGTTCGGGAAATTGAGCCTTGATAGAAATTCCATATCAGGATTTTCTCTGATTGATGTGATTGGTGAGGATTGCGTCGATACGTAGGTGGCTGTTTTAATCAGTTTATCCCAAGTCGAGAACACTTCCTCGATCATTGGGTAGAGTTTGACCTCTAGAGGTCTGTCTTTAGAGGGGGTCCACGCGAGAGCTCCCACGTTGCCCCTCTTCAGCAGCACGCCATCGACCTGAACCCAGGCCTTTTGGGCCGAGTTATGACACCATTCCACTAATCGTTGAAGAGATATTGCCGTATGATACGTTCTCAGGTCTGGAATACCTAGTCCGCCTCTATTCCGAGGGAGGAAGGTAGTTTTCCTATTGATTCTAGGCTTTAGATCTCTCCAAATATAGGACTCAAGAGCAGACTGTATTTGATGAATGATGTGCGAGGCCGCAGATAGTGGGATGGTCTGCATGACATATAGCACGCGTGGCAACACATTCATTTTAACCACTCCGATGCGGCCCATCCAAGAGATGGTTTTATTTCTCCAAGACGATAGATCTTTAAGGATCTCGTCTCTTATGCCCTTGTAGTTCATGTCTACAGTCTCTTTTATGCATGGGGTTAAGTGAATACCCAGATATTTTAGTTTGCCATGTGCTATTTTTATTGGGCATGTACCTTCCAAAATTTGAAAGTCGATGTGGGGAATCGAGATATTCATAATCTCTGACTTGGAAGGGTTTAGAAGAAAGTTCGATACTGTGCCAAAGAGTTTGAACTCCTCTAGGGCCACCGTCAGGGACCCCTTCACATCCGATATCATAAGTAAGACGTCGTCTGCGTACATGGCAAGCTTATGTTCGTCACTTCCTACAAGGACACCATGTATTTCTGGGTTTGTCCGGATCCTGCTCGCCAAGACTTCAATTGTCAATGCGAACAAGAGCGGAGACAGGGGACATCCCTGCCTGGTCCCGTTACGAATCGTAAAGGCGTCAGAGAGTACTCCATTCACCCTAACTCTAGCGTTCGGCGCCGAGTACAGGGACATGATCTGATTTATAAATTTAGAGCCCAGCCCAAATTTCTCCAGAGTGTGTCGCATAAACTTCCAACTGACCCGGTCAAACGCTTTTTCTGCGTCTGTAGAGACCAGGGCCAGAGGGGTTCCAGTGTTGTGGGCATGCGTTATAATCTGGAGGACTTTTAGGGTATTATCCCTTGCCTCTCGTTTCGGAATAAATCCCACTTGATCAGTAGAGATCAGTTGTGGTAAGTATTTGTTTATGCGGTTAGCTATAACTTTCGCCAGAATCTTGATATCTGAGTTTAGTAGCGATATCGGACGATAGTTCTCTGGTCTATTGTCTGGTTTGTTGGGCTTAGGGATTACTGTGATATGTGCTTCGAGCATCGTATGAGGCAGGATCGGAGAGTCAGATAGCCGGTTAAAGAGAATCAACATTTCTGGTGCCAAAATGTCACAGAATGTTTTATAGTATTTAGTTCCAAATCCATCCGGACCTGGACTTTTCCCTGTTGCTAGATCCTTAATGGCTTGTTTAATTTCTAATAGTGTGAATGGAGACTCCAGCGCCTCGGAATCTTGGTCGGAGAGCCTGGGGACCTCCACTCTTTCTAGGTATTCCAATATCTGTTGCGTTTCTCGTGCTCGTGGGGGGGGCTCATCTCCTACTTCATTTACTCTCTGTATGTTATAGAGGTTCTCATAGTAAGCTCCGAAGATCTCAGCAATTGATTTACCGTCTTCTCTCTGACCCCCATCTGGATGAGTCATGCTATATACATAATGTTTGGTTTTTTTCCTAGCTATTGCTCTGGCTAGTAGACGTCCAGCTTTATCTCCTTGTTCGTAAAATTGTTGCCTTAAGATTAAGGCAGCTTTTTGATAGTCTACTTGAAGGAACTTCATGAGTTCCGATCTCGCTTGAGTCAATCTCTCGGCTAGTGTAATATCTGCTGGTATTCTTTTATGTGCTTGCTCCGCCGATTCTACATCAGCGAGCAACTTGCGATATTTCTCTCTCCTTCCCCTTATTATTCCAGCCTTTCGCTTGAGAAAGAGGCCTCTGATTGTACATTTATGAGCTTCCCAGATCACTGAGGCCTGGGAATCCGAGTCTTTGTGTATTTGGAAATATTCTATTAGTGCCCTTTCTATTTCCAGTTTGAATACTGGATCCTCCAGGAGGAGGTCATCCATCTTCCAGATGTATGGGGTGGCTGGTACATTGGACCACAATACGGTGCATGTGACCGGAGCATGGTCTGACCATGTAATGGGGAGTATATTGCTGTTCGTGGAGAGTGTAAGTCCGATCGTGTCTGTAAGCCAGTAATCGATTCTGGAGTATTTTCTATGCGGGTGAGAGTAAAATGTGTAATTCTTAGATGTAGGGTGGTGCAACCGCCAAACATCATATAGTGCTGAGTCCCTGAGGGTGGTTAGTATGCGTTTAAGAGATTTATGAGGGACGCTGGAGAGGCCGTCGGAGGTATCTAGGGCTGGGTCCAAGGAGGCATTTAGATCACCACCCAAGAATAGAATACCGGATTGGATCTCGTGTATTTTGTGAATTACTTTCTGAAGGAAGACCTGCTGAGATTGATTAGGGGAATAAACATTGACTAATGTTATAGGTCTATTGTATAGTGAACCTGTGAGGATCAGATATCTACCCTCTGGGTCCCTATATATTTCTGCAAGTTTGAATGGTAAGTCTGCACTGAATAGGACACCCACCCCATTTTTTTTCTGGGGACCTGAGGCGAAGAAGGCCAAAGGGTACTGACGACTATACCAGCGGGGTTCATGGCCTATAGCAAAGTGTGTTTCTTGAAGGTAAACGATGTTACCTCCCTGTCTATGTAAGTCTCTCATCACCATAGATCTCTTAGCTGGGCTATTCAGGCCTTTTGCATTTATCGAAATTAATTCTATGGGACGGGATACAATTCCCAGGCGTGGGTTCGTCATGCTTACCTTATTATTTTGGGAGAAAAAAAAAAAAAAAAAAAAAAAAAAAAAAGGGGGTAGAGGAGAATAGACTAAAGTTAGGAAAACCAAGAAATACTTACAAGGGATAGGGAAAAGTAAGTCACGTCACAATGAGGGAAGCTTAAATGTGAAGCACTCTGTATAACAGAGTCTTTGTTATAGAAAGAAACTGTAACTGGTATTATGCAGAAACTAATCCGTCTAGAAAGGGACGGATAATACTAATAAACAACAAAAGCAGGGGTAGTGTTCCCCGCCTACTTACGCTATATATATTTAACATTGAAAAAATAAACAACAGTAATAAGTGCATAGAAAAAGGTGCATTTTTCCCGACCTACCCTCCGTATGTTTCTGGGAGGGCTCCTGTGATGAACCTCTTTCCAAATTCCAGGGGGAAACCTAATATGAGGGTGTTAGTCTATGTGATGCGAGGGTCCTTGCCCCTTATGATACTTGATAAATTTAGTAATTGCTTTCAGGTGTTTTATGTACCTGTGGTAAACAGGATTGTTATCAACCACTTATATGCTTCTTGGGTGTTTTCTGCCTCAAGTGGGTAAGGGAAGACCTCTATAAAGATCAAAACTAAGTTTTCTAGGGAGAGGAAGGCCTAACGGTTATATATCCTCTGTTCGGTCCCAATTTGTCCTATGGGTTTAACAGCATTATTTATTCTAAAACATTCTCTTCTTATATACTAGTCTATAATTCTAGGGATCGGCTGTATAATATTTTCCTGTATCCCACAGATCTTGGTTATTATTAAATCAAGCATAACTATTGCTCTACTTATTTAGGGAGGGGCGTAGAGTAAGGGCTTCTGGAATTTACTCCAGAAGATTAGGGCTGCTGGACCGGAAACTCATGTCTCAGAGTTTTTATCTCAACAATGTTCCCTCTATTTGCCTCATACTAGCTAGGGTACCTCCATTGGACTGTGAGTAACAAACCATTTGGGCCAGATGAGCCATGATTCAGTAAGATCTTATTAATGCCCCTGGGTATTGTGATGGTAACTATAGGGTCAGGTTCTGGTCTAGGTAATAACATATAAGTAGCCACATATGTATAGACACAATTGAACATCATTAGTGTTATAATTATAGACAAACATCTGGTTTTGCTACTAACATTATTCTACGGGATGCGATAACTCTAGGGATCCTCTGTATACTATATCCCTTTATCCCATAGTTCTTGGTTATTATTAATACAAGCATAACTATAACTCTACTTATTTAGTAAGGGGCTTAGATTAAGGGCTTCTGGAATCTGCTTCAGGAGAATGGTACTGCGGGGCTAGAGACTTATGTCTCAGAGTTTTTATCTTAACAGTGTTCCCTCTATTTGCCTCATCCTAGATAGGGTATTCTCCTCAGACTGAGTGTAATAAGCTAGCTTAGTCAGATGAGTCATAATTCAATCAGAACCTAGCAACATATAGGGATATCATGGTGACAGTTACAGAAACAAGTTCTAGTCCGTAAAGTAATAACATATAAGTAATCAAACATGTGCACACACAACTGAACATCATTAGTACTGTGAATTATATACATGCATCAGGTATTGCTACTAATGTTATACTATGGATTGATCATAGGGATTACCATCAGTTAAGAATTGTAACAATTTAAAACACTAATAGGTTATAACTTATCTGAGGTGGTTCTCAGTGTCCAGGAGGTTAAAGCCCAGTTTCAGGGCTACTGCTAGGGAGGGTAGGTCATATTGTCCAAGTAGTGAAAGACAAAAGGAAAAAAGAAATGTTCCTTATGTTCAGTCTGGGAGATGTTGCAGGCCGCTAGGTTCCCCTTCTGCTGGGCCCTCCGGGGCTGCAGGGGCCTTTACAGGAAGTCTTATATTAAGGCCAAGAGCCTGATTGAAGGACGGGAGATCTGATGGTGTTTTGAGGACATGTGTGACATTATTTTTAGTGACCATGAGGCTGGTAGGAAAACCCCATCTATATGGGATTCTATTGGCTTTTAAGGCAGAGGTGACAAACCTGAGGTCCCTCCTCTTCTGGAGAGTAGCTGGACTCAGGTCTGAGTATACTTGCAGTTCAACACCTCTAAATTCTATCTGTTGCTTGTTTCTAGCTAATCGAAGCACTTCTTCTTTTTCTTTAAAGGATAGTAGCTTTAAAATGATGTCTCTAGGTGGAGCCCGTCCTGGAGGTTTAGGGCGCAGCGCCCTGTGTGCCCTTTCAATCTGGATCTCAGGACCCATAATTTCATTTCTGAGATACTTGACAAAATCTTGAATATATTCCTGTATAGCAGGGGGTTCGATTGACTCTGGAACTCCTCGCAGTCTGAGGTTGTTCCTCCTACTGCGGTTCTCGAGGTCCTCAATTCTGTCTAGCAGTGTATGTACTGTGCTCTCTTGCGCCTGCAGAAAGCTAGCTTGGTGCTGGAGATCAGAGCTGAGTACTTCATGCTTTTCTTCCACCTGGGTCACCCTGCGGTCTACAGCTGAAATATCTTGTTTAAGTTCGTGAAACATAGATTTAAAATCTTTCATGGCCTCTTTTATATCTGCTTTGGATGAGAGAAGCTTTATATCTTCTTTGGTCACACAGTTTTGGTGGGTGTGCATTGTGTCAGTATTATGAATCTGTGCAGCTACTCTTTTCTGTTGTGTCTCAGGCTTCTCCAGAGGAGCTGTAGAGTCATTTGCAATTAAAAAATTGTCCATCACTGTGGTTTGAGAATTCTTAGGGAGTCTAGCCTGTCTTTTGCTGGTCATTACATATACACCACCAGCCCAAAATGTATGACCTGAAAGCAGTGTAACAGTGTAACAGGCCAAATGACAAGAGTTTAATAGGAATTATGCCTCTGTAAGGTAGTGGTGGCAACGTACATGCAGCCGTTATTATACTATAAGAGGTTAGATTTATCTTGAGGAAACTGAGGCACTGAGATTATAGTAGCAGTCTAATGAATTTCCTTTGCATGCAGTGTTTACGGCCTATGTAGTTGTAGCCGTGGATATTCCACTGATCTCACATAAGAAGCCTCACATGCAGAACCCACTAGGAGGTCCTGGGATGTAGTACTGGTAAGGGGATAGCAGAGTTCAGTACCTTATAAGTGTTAGATGGAGAGTGTCAGTTCCGTTCGCCACGTGGCTAGGCCTGATGGTGCGGTCTTGTTCGGGCCTGCTCCGCTCCCAATCTGCTACGCTGTTTGAACAGGCTGTGAGGGTTCACCGTGAAGGAGGTCAGTGTCCGGTATATAGTTCCTCCTGATCGCAGCTTGCAGACAGCCTCAGTCGATGTAGCCGTTAGTCTCCTCGGTATGTGCGCTACAGTGCGTGAGTTCACCTTAGTGCAGGACGGCTCCGGAGGTATGCCAGTGTAGTCTGCTCCCGGTGCTATAATGCACCGTTTGTGATCCTCCTCCTAATCAGTAACGTTTTTTGTGTATCGGAGGTATTTGAGTGCGATCACTCCCTCCGGGTGCTGTCAGGCCCAGTGATGGCGGAGCTGCTATCAAGTGTAGCTGCGGCTATTAAGCTGCCTCTGGGTTGTAAAAAGTGTCTCCGATTAGCGGGTTAACGTTAGGAAAGTCAAAAATGCTATTTTCTGCTTAAAATTATTTGATATATGCACTTATTTTAGCGTAAGTTCAGCAGGGACATCAGAGCTTTTCTAGAAAGCAGCCATCTTCAGCTATGGCTAGGCTCCGCCCCCCCTGGTGATAATGTTTTTAAAGACAAAAAATGATCTTTATTGTTTAACATGAAATCAGTACATCTGGTACACATTCTAAGATGGGGTTCCACCATGGCTTTAAAACATAATGAACACAGAGCTTCCTCTATGTCAGACATGTTAGAACAGACTAATAATGAGACTAGTAAGCTTGGAAAACACTTTAAATCAAGTTAACAAGCAAATATATAAAACGTTACTGTGCCTTTAAGAGAAACAAATTTTGCCAAAATTTGAAATAACAGTGAAAAAAAGGCAGTTAAACTAACAAAATTTTTACAGTGTATGTAACAAGTTAGCAGAGCATTGCACCCACTTGCAAATGGATGATTAACCCCTTAATACAAAAAACAGATTAACAAAACGAAAAATATGTTTTAAACAGTCATAACAGCTCCTACTTTTGAAGCCCTTTTGAGCCCTTCAGAGATGTCCTATAGCATGCAGGGGATTGCTGAGGGAAGCTTAATGTCACTGTTTGTAATTTTAACTGCACCAACTGTAACTTTTATACTATAACAGTGGAAAGCCTCAGGAAACTGTTTCTATGCAAAATTTAAGCCAGCCATGTGGAAAAAACTTAGGCCCCAATAAGTTTTATCACCAAACATATGTTAAAAAACGATTAAACATGCCAGCAAACGTTTTAAAACACATTTTTACAAGAGTATGTATCTCTATTAATAAGCCTGATACCAGTCGCTATCGCTGCATTTAAGGCTTTACTTACATTACTTCGGTATCAGCAGTATTTTCTTAGTCAATTCCATTCCTAGAAAAATATTTTACTGCACATACCTTATCTGCAGGAAAACCTGCACGCCATTCCCCCTCTGAAGTACCTCACTCCTCAGAATGTGTGAGAACAGCAAATGGATCTTAGTTACGTCTGCTAAGATCATAGAAAAACGCAGGCAGATTCTTCTTCCAAATACTGCCTGAGATAAACAGCACACTCCGGTGCCATTTAAAAATAACAAACTTTTGATTGAAGAATAAACTAAGTAGAAAGCACCACAGACTCTCACAACCTCCTATCTATGTTGAGGCTTGCAAGAGAATGACTGAATATGGCAGTTAGGGGAGGAGCTATATAGCAGCTTTGCTGTGGGTGGACTCTTGCAGCTTCCTGTTGGGAAGGAGAATATATT
Source organism: Bombina bombina (assembly GCF_027579735.1). Classification (NCBI taxonomy): domain Eukaryota; kingdom Metazoa; phylum Chordata; class Amphibia; order Anura; family Bombinatoridae; genus Bombina; species Bombina bombina. The sequence goes on from NC_069499.1 coordinate 1,222,036,364, forward strand.
CCATAAGTAATGGATGATCCGTGGACTGGATACACTTAACAAGAGAAAAAGCCAGCGTTAGCTACGCGGGTCCTTACCGACAAAACTCTAAATCTAGCCATTTGTGTTTTTTTTTTCTCTTTCAAATGACATTTCTATGCATGCTTGGTTCAAATTAAAAAATATATTTACACTCATTTTGACCTGATAATGTGTAAAACAAACAAAATAAAAGCCAAAACACGTTTGAGGTAACAAACATGCCCCAACATAATATATAATATAAATAATGTTATATTAATATAAATATTTATTTAAAAAAAAAAAAAAACAATATAAAAAAAAAATCAGATGTGTTGTAAATCATTTTTTGGGCTAGATTACAAGTGGCAACCATGTAAATTTTTTGCTCACTCATCTCAAAAGTTGAAAGAAAAAAGCATGAGCCGACTTCAGGACCATGGTAACTTCTATTCCCTATAGACTACTATGGGGAAAGTTGTTAAAAAAACAACACAACATTGTGTTAGACCAACTGTACTAAACCCGAAGTGAGTTATAAATACTGTGCATGCCAATGTTCTTCACATAGAAGAAAACGTTATTTTATTTTAATATATTTATTTCTATTTATATATGAATATATATTTTGTTAAAAAAATAATATATACATACATACACTGTATGTATATGTGTAATATGTGTATATATATATATATATATATATATATATATATATATATATATATATATATATATATATACATATACATATAAACACTGTGGGGCCACTTTATTAGGTACAGCTATACAGCTACCTAGTTGAGCCTCCTTTAGCCTTCAAAACAGCCTGAATTCTTCTAGGCATTGATTCAACAAGATGCTGAAAACTTTGTTATGGTGTGGGGAAAATATTCCCCACACCATAACACCGCTCCCACCACCTTGAACAGTTTTAATCAGATATGACGGGTCCATGAATTCATGTTGTTTTCACCAAATTCAGAGCCTGCCATCAACATCACGCACTAGGAACTTTGACTCGTCAAACCAAGCAACCTTTTCCAGTCTTCGATGGGTGAGTGCTGTTGTTGTTGTGCCCACAGAAGGCATGCTCTCTTGTTCTTCTCTGATAAAAATGGCACCCAACGTGGCTGCCGGCTGTTGTATCCCATCCGCGATAAGGTGCGCCTATTGGTGCATTGCGATATGTTTTTCTCCACACCAAGGTTGAATACTGATGTGATACACAAAATTGTGACCTGTCTGTTCGCTTGCACAAGTATAGCCATCCTCCTCTGACTTTTCTCATCAAAGAGTATTTTTCTTTCACAGGGCTGCTGCTGACTGGATGTTTTTTGTTCATTACACAATTCTCGATACACCCTTGAAACTGTGGTACGTGAAAAGTTCAGGAGTACTGCCATTTCACATACACTTCGTCCACCATGTCATGCACCAACTATCATGCCATGCACAAAGTCCATTTGATAACTGATCTTCATTATTCTCACTGCGGTTTGTATGCTTAACTGATAGTAGGGAAGTTGTCCTGCTGTATTTTTACCAAAACTGTGGCCATGTGATGTGCAACGTAGTGGAGCAAACCATCTGTGTGCACAGCACAATATATATATATATATATATATATATATATATATATGTACATATTTTATCTATCTATGTATAAATAACTATACATTTACTGTATATATATATATATATATATATATATATATATATATATATATATATATATATATATATATATATATATATATATATATATATAAAAAAAATTAAACAAAAAGGACATTTTTTCTAGGTGAAGAACATTGGAATGTAAAACATTTCTATTCAAAACACATTAAAACACATTAACCTTTTAATGACCGAAGTACCTTGAATGTCACAGTCGTTAAGGATTTTACTAGCTCTGCTTCAGTGACAGCAGCAAAGCTGTGCTAGTAATGCATGCCTCACTTCTAGACATTGGCAAGACCTGCAAAAAAGAGTTCGGAGTGGCAGCAACTTAAAAACACAAAACTTTATTCAAAATCCTGATAAAACATGTACACAAATAGCAACAATACATTAGCCCTTTAGCTCTATACAAAGCTTACGCGTTTCGGCAGTGGTGCCGTACTCATAGCTCTATGCCTCCTCTAGTGCTCATGGGCTATTTAAAGGGAATAAAAATATTTCACAAGCTGCGGGTCATTCATTAATTAACAACATAATTGCATTGCTCTTAAAGGTACATACAAATAGCACTTCTATAATGTTTAACCTTTATGTGTTACAGATGTAATATCAAGAAAACATTATATGCTATGTCAGTATGGTCTGTAGAAAGCTATTGCTCCAATATTTAAACTTAAGTTGACTTGTTTGATTTACAAGCGGCTCCCAATAATGGTTAGGTATATTCTTTATTACTGTTCCTCAAATCACTAACGGCTAGATTTAGAGTTTTGTCGGTAACGACCCGCGTAGCTAACGCTGGCTTTTTTCCCCCCGCACCTTTTAAATACCACTGGTATTTAGAGTTCACAGAAGGGCTGAGTTAGGCTCCAAAAAGGGAGCGTATAGCATATTTACCGCCACTGCAACTCTCAATACCAGCGGTGCTTACGGACGCGGCCAGCTTCAAAAACGTGCTCGTGCACGATTCCCTCATAGAAAACAATGGGGCAGTTTGAGCTGAAAAAAAACCTAACACCTGCAAAAAAGCAGCGTTCAGTTCTTAACGCAGCCCCATTGTTTCCTATGGGGAAACAGTTTCTAAGTCTGCACCTAACACTCTAACATTTTTCCCCCGAGTCTAAACACCCCTAACCTTATACTTATTAACCCCTAATCTGCTGCCCCCACTATCGCTGACCCCTGCATATTTTTTTTAACCCCTAATCTGCCGCTCCGTACACCGCCGCAACCTACATTATACCTATGTACCCCTAATCTGCTGCCCCTAACACAGCCGACCCCTATATTATATTTATTAACCCCTAATCTGCCCCCCACAATGTCGCCGCCAGCTACCTACAATAATTAACCCCTAATCTGCTGACCGGACCTCACCGCTACTATAATAAATGTATTAACCCCTAATCCGCCTCACTAACCCTATAATAAATAGTATTAACCCCTAATCTGCCCTCCCTAACATCGCCGACACCTAACTTCAAGTATTAACCCCTAATCTGCCGACCGGACCTCACCACTACTATAATAAATGTATTAACCCCAAAAGCTAAGTCTAACCCTAACACTAACACCCCTCTAAATTAAATATAATTCAAATCTAACGAAATAAATTAACTCTTATTAAATAAATTATTCCTATTTAAAACTAAATACTTACCTGTAAAATAAACCCTAATATAGCTACAATATAAATTATAATTATATTGTAGCTATTTTAGGATTTATATTTATTTTACAAGCAACTTTGTATTTATTTTAACCAGGTAAAATAGCTATTACATAGTTAATAACTATTTAATAGCTACCTAGTTAAAATAATTACAAAATTACCTGTAAAATAAATCCTAACCTAAGTTACAATTAAACCTAACACTACACTATCAATAAATTAATTAAATAAAAACAGAATTTATGTTTACCTGATAAATTTCTTTCTCCTACGGTGTGTCCGGTCCACGGCTTCATCCTTACTTGTAGGATATTCTCTTCCCCTACAGGAAATGGCAAAGAGAGCACACAGCAAAAGCTGTCCATATAGCCCCCCCTCTGGCTCCACCCCCAGTCATTCGACCGACGGTTAGGAGAAAAAGGAGAAACTATAGGGTGCCGTGGTGACTGTAGTGTACAGAAATAAAAAATTTAAACCTGACTAAAAGCCAGGGTGGGCCGTGGACCGGACACACCGTAGGAGAAAGAAATTTATCAGGTAAACATAAATTCTGTTTTCTCCTACATTGGTGTGTCCGGTCCACGGCTTCATCCTTACTTGTGGGGACCAATACCAAAGCTTTAGGACATGGATGAAGGGAGGGAACAAGTCAGGTAACTTAAACGGAAGGCACCACAGCTTGCAAAACCTTTCTCCCAAAAACAGCCTCCGAAGAAGCATAAGTATCGAATTTGTAAAATTTGGCAAATGTATGCAGAGAAGACCAAGTCGCTGCCTTACAGATCTGATCAAGAGAAACCTCGTTCTTGAAGGCCCATGTGGAAGCCACAGCTCTAGTAGAGTGAGCTGTAATTCGTTCAGGAGGCTGCCGTCCGGCAGTCTCATAAGCCAATCGGATGATGCTTTTCATCCAAAAGGAAAGAGAGGTAGCAGTAGCTTTCTGCCCTCTCCTCTTACCAGAATAAACGACAAACAAGGATGATGTCTGTCTGAAATCCTTTGTTGCTTCTAAATAGAATTTTAAAGCACGGACCACATCTAGGTTGTGTAACAAACGTCCCTTCTTCTAAACTGGATTCGGACACAGAGAAGGAACAACTATTTCCTGGTTAATATTCCTGTTGGAAACCACTTTTGGAAGAAAACCAGGCTTGGTACGTAAAACTACCTTATCTGTATGGAATACCAGATAGGGTGAAGTACACTGCAAAGCAGACAATTCAGAAACTCTTCTAGCAGAAGAAATAGCAACCAAAAACAGAACTTTCCAAGATAGTAACTTAATATCTATGGAATGTAAGGGTTCAAACGGAACCCCTTGAAGAACTGAAAGAACTAAGTTTAGACTCCATGGAGGAGTCATAGGTCTGTAGACAGGCTTGATTCTGACTAACGCCTGTACAAACGCCTGTACATCTGGCACGGCTGCCAGACGTTTGTGCAACAAAACAGACAGAGCAGATATCTGTCCTTTTAAAGAACTAGCTGACAAACCTTTATCCAAACCCTCTTGGAGAAAGGAAAGTATCCTAGGAATTTTAATTTTACTCCAAGAGAATCCCTTGGATTCGCACCAACGGATATATTTTTGCCATATCTTATGGTAAATTTTCCTAGTCACAGGTTTTCTGGCTTGAACCAGAGTATCTATAACTGAATCTGAAAACCCACGCTTAGATAGAATCAAGCGTTCAATTTCCAAGCAGTCAGTTGCAGAGAGACTAGATTTGGATGTTTGAATTGACCTTGTACTAGAAGGTCCTGCCTCAAAGGTAGCTTCCATGGTGGAGCCGATGACATATTCACCAGGTCTGCATACCAAGTCCTGCATGGCCATGCAGGAGCTATTAGAATCACCGAGGCCTTCTCCTGTTTGATCCTGGCTATAAGCCTGGGAAGGAGAGGGAACGGTGGAAACACATAAGCCAGATTGAACGACCAGGGCACCACCAATGCATCCACTAGTGTCGCCTTGGGATCCCTGGATCTGGACCCGTAGCGAGGAACCTTGAAGTTCTGATGAGACGCCATCAGATCCATATCTGGAGTGCCCCATAGTTGAGTTAACTGGGCAAAGACCTCCGGGTGAAGTTCCCACTCCCCCGGATGGAAAGTCTGCCGACTCAAATAATCCGCCTCCCAGTTGTCTACTCCTGGGATGTGAATTGCAGATAGATGGCAGGAGTGATCCTCCGCCCATTTGATGATCTTGGATACCTCTCTCATCGCCAAGGAACTCTTTGTTCCCCCCTGATGATTGATGTACGCTACAGTCTTCATGTTGTCCGACTGAAATCTTATGAATCTGGCCTTCGCTAGTTGAGGCCAAGCCAGGAACGCATTGAATATCGCTCTCAGTTCCAAAATGTTTATCGGGAGAAGAGACTCTTCCCGAGACCATAGACACTGAGCTTTCAGAGAGTCCCAGACCGCGCCCCAGCCTAGGAGACTGGCGTCGGTCGTGACAATGACCCACTCTGGTCTGCGGAAACTCATTACCTGAGACAGGTGATCCTGAGTCAACCACCAGAGGAGTGAGTCTCTGGTTACCTGGTCTACTTGAATCTGGGGAGACAAGTCTGCATAATCCCCATTCCACTGTTTGAGCATGCACAGTTGCAATGGTCTTAAATGAATTTGAGCAAAAGGAACCACGTCCATTGCTGCAACCATTAGTCCTATTACTTCCATGCACTGAGCTATGGAAGGCTGAGGAATAGATTGAAGAACTCGACAAGCGTTTAGAAGTTTTAACTTTCTAACCTCTGTCAGAAAAATCTTCATTTCCACAGAATCTATTATTGTTCCCAGAAAAGGAACCCTTGTGGACGGGGACAGGGAACTCTTTTCTATGTTCACCTTCCGCCCGTGAGACCTGAGAAAGGCTAAAACAATGTCTGTATGAGCCCTTGCTTTGGAAAGGGACGACGCTTGGATTAGAATGTCGTCTAGGTAAGGTGCTACAGCAATGCCCCTCGGCCTTAGGACCGCTAGAAGGGACCCTAGCACCTTTGTGAAAATTCTGGGAGCAGTGGCTAAACCGAATGGAAGAGCCACGAACTGGTAATGTTTGTCCAGAAAGGCGAACCTCAGGAACTGATGATGATCTTTGTGGATAGGAATATGCAGGTACGCATCCTTTAAGTCCACGGTAGTCATATATTGACCCTCCTGGATTGTTGGTAAAATCGTCCGAATGGTTTCCATTTTGAATGATGGAACTCTGAGGAATTTGTTTAGAATTTTTAAATCCAGAATTGGCCTGAAAGTTCCCTCTTTTTTGGGAACTACAAACAGGTTTGAGTAAAAACCCAGACCTTGTTCCGCTGTTGGAACTGGGTTTATCACTCCCATTTTTAATAGGTCTCCTACGCAATGTAAGAATGCCTGTCTCTTTATCTGGTCCGAAGATAAGCGAGACATGTGGAACCTTCCCCTTGGAGGAAGTTCCTTGAACTCTAGAAGATACCCCTGAGAGACTATTTCTAGTGCCCAGGGATCCAGAACATCTCTTGCCCAAGCCTGAGCAAAGAGAGAAAGTCTGCCCCCTACTAGATCCGGTCCCGGATCGGGGGCTACCCCTTCATGCTGTCTTGGTAGCAGCAGCAGGCTTCTTGGCCTGTTTACCCTTGTTCCAGCCCTGCAATGGTTTCCATTCCTTTGAAAGGAATATTAAGTAATTTTGTTTTGGATGACACATCCGCCGACCAAGATTTTAGCCAAAGCGCCCTGCGCGCCACTATTGCAAAACCTGAGTTTTTCTCCGCTAATTTTGCTAATTGAAAAGCCGCATCCAAAATAAAGGAATTAGCCAACTTTAGTGCGTGAATTCTGTCCATGACTTCATCATATGGAGTCTCCTTTTGGAGCGAACTTTCTAGTTCCTCGAACCAAAAAGACGCCGCTGTGGTGACAGGAATAATGCACGAAATTGGTTGAAGAAGGAAACCCTGCTGAACAAAAATCTTTTAAAGCAATCCTTCCAATTTTTTATCCATAGGATCTTTGAAAGCACAACTGTCCTCTATAGGAATAGTTGTGCGCTTGGCTAGCGTTGAAACTGCCCCCTCTACCTTAGGGACCGTTTGCCATGCGTCCCTTCTGGGGTCGACAATGGGGAACATTTTCTTAAATATAGGAGGTGGAACAAAAGGTACACCTGGCTTCTCCCACTCCTTAGTCACTATGTCCGCCACCCTCTTGGGTATCGGAAAAGCATCAGCGTGCACTGGGACCTCTAAGAATTTGTCCATTTTGCACAACTTCTCTGGAATTACCAAAGAATCACAATCATCAAGAGTAGCTAGCACCTCCTTAAGCAGGGCGCAGAGATGTTCTAATTTAATTTTAAATGCCACGATATCAGGTTCTGCCTGCTGAGAAATTTTTCCTGATTCAGAAATTTCTCCCTCAGACAGACCCTCCCTCACTGCCAACTCAGATTGATGTGAGGGTATAACAGACAAATTATCGTCAGCGCCTACTTGCTCATCCTCTGTATTTAAAACTGAGCAATCACGCTTTCTGGGAAATGCTGGCAGTTTGGATAAAAGAGCTGCTATAGAATTATCCATTACTGCTGTTAATTGCTGCATAGTAACAAGCATTGGCGCGCTAGATGTACTAGGTATCGCCTGCGCGGGCAAAACTGGTGTTGACACAGAAGGAGAGGATGATGAACTATCCCCACTACCTTCATTAGAAGAATCATCTTGGGCAACCTTATTAAATGTGACAGTACTGTCCTTACTTTGTTTGGACGCCATGGCACAATTTGCACATACATTTAAAGGGGGAACCACCTTGGCCTCCATACACACAGAACATATGCTATCTGAAGGTACAGACATGTTAGACAGATTTAGGCAGGCAATTAATGCAATAAAAACTATTTTAAACAAAACCGTTACTGTCTCTTTAAATAATAAAAAGAGCACACTTATTTCTGAATGTTCAAAAAACTATCAAAGAAAATTCAGATTTTTCTGAATTTTACACCCCAGTGTCTTAATGCTTTGAAAGTATTGCACACCAAATTTCAAGTCTCTAAACCCTTAAATGAGCAAACCGGAGCTAATAGTTCAATTTACAGGTTAAAACACACTACAGTCCCTGCCACAGACTTTGCCGCGGCTTTTACCTTCCTTAGGGGTGATTCACCAAAGAATTAAGCCTCCCTGAGTCCTTTTCTCAGTCACAGGACCCTCTCACATGAAGCTGCATGCACTGCCTATGGAAGTAACTGCGCAACTGAGGCGCGAAAATGAGGCCTCCTCCCTCTGCATACCAGAGTGAAGGGGCCTTTCTGACTAGATTAGGCGTCTAATCAACTGCCAGACGCAAATAAACATTCCCAAAAGTGTTTCAAAGTTCACAAAAACACTCCAAATGTCATATAATATGATAAAAACTAATCGATTTAGCCCACAATAGTGTCAACCAGCATAGAGCCCAATTTATAAGCCTTAATTCTGTTACTGAGTCTAAGAAAATGGCTTACCAGCCAATCAGATTTTCCCTACCTTAATTCCGATTGGCTGATATCAGCCAATCGGAATTTGAGGGACGCCATCTTGGATGACGTCATTTAAAGGAACCTTCATTCGGACTTAGGACGTCGGAAGAAGAGGATGGATCCGCGCCGGAGGGCTTCAAGATGGAGCCGCTCGTCATCGGATGAAGATAGAAGATGCCGCTTGGATGAAGATGGTTGTCGGTCCGGATCTCCTCTTCTGCCCGGATAGGATGAAGACTTTGGAGCCACTTCTGGACTTCTTCTTGCCGCTTGATAGAAGACTTCAGCCGGATGATGGATCTCCAGCCCCCGCTTGGGCTTGGATGAAGATTTCGGAGCCTGGACGGATCGCTGATACCCGGTGTGGTGAAGATAAGGTAGGAAGATCTTCAGGGGCTTAGTGTTAGGTTTATTTAAGGGGGGTTTGGGTTAGATTAGGGGTATGTGGGTGGTGGGTTGTAATGTTGGGGGGGGGTATTGTGTTTATTTTTACAGGCAAAAGAGCTGAATTCTTTGGGGCATGCCCCGCAAAAGGCCCTTTTAAGGGCTGGTAAGGTAAAAGAGCTTTTCTATTTTAATTTTAGAATAGGGTAGGGCATTTTTTTATTTTGGGGGGCTTTGTTATTTTATTAGGGGGCTTAGAGTAGGTGTAATTAGCTTAAAATTGTTGTAATATTTTTATTATGTTTGTAATTAATTTTTTTATTTTTTGTAACTTAGCTTTTTTTATTTTTTGTACTTTAGTTAGTTTATTTAATTGTATTTATTTGTAGGTATTTCATGTAATTAATTTATTGATAGTGTAGTGTTAGATTTAATTGTAGGTATTTTATTTAATTAATTTATTGATAGTGTAGTGTTAGGTTTAATTGTAACTTAGGTTAGGATTTATTTTACAGGTAATTTTGTAATTATTTTAACTAGGTAGCTATTAAATAGTTATTAACTATTTAATAGCTATTTTACCTGGTTAAAATAAATACAAAGTTGCCTGTAAAATAAATATAAATCCTAAAATAGCTACACTATAATTATAATTTATATTGTAGCTATATTAGGGTTTATTTTACAGGTAAGTATTTAGCTTTAAATAGGAATAATTTATTTAATAAGAGTTAATTTATTTCGTTAGATTTAAATTATATTTAATTTAGGGGGGTGTTAGTGGTAGGGTTAGACTTAGCTTTAGGGGTTAATACATTTATTAGAATAGCGGTGAGGTCCGGTCGGCAGATTAGGGGTTAATACTTGAAGTTAGGTGTCGGCGATGTTAGGGAGGGCAGATTAGGGGTTAATACTATTTATTATAGGGTTATTGAGGCGGGAGTGAGGCGGATTAGGGGTTAATAACTTTATTATAGTAGCGGTGAGGTCCGGTCGGCAGATTAGGGGTTAATAATTGTAGGTAAGGTAGCAGCGACGTTGGTGGCGGCAGATTAGGGGTTAATAAATATAATATAGGGGTCGGCGGTGTTAGGGGCAGCAGATTAGGGGTACATAGGGATAACGTCGGTGGCGGCGGTGTGTGGTCGGCAGATTAGGGGTTAAAAAAATTTATTAGAGTGGCGGCGATGTGGGGGGCCTCGGTTTAGGGGTACATAGGTAGTTTATGGGTGTTAGTGTACTTTAGAGCACAGTAGTTAAGAGCTTTATGAACCGGCGTTAGCCCAGAAAGCTCTTAACTCCTGACTTTTTTCTGCGGCTGGAGTCTTGTCGTTAGATTTCTAACGCTCACTTCAGCCAAGACTCTAAATACCAGCATTAGGAAGATCCCATTGAAAAGATAGGATACGCAAATGGCGTAGGGGGATCTGCGGTATTGAAAAGTCGCGGCTGCAAAGTGAGCGTTAGACCCTTTCCTGACTGACTCTAAATACCAGCGGTAGCCCAAAACCAGCGTTAGGAGCCTCTAGCCGTAAGAAACATTTTTGAACCTAAACTTAAACTTAAACTTTCCCATAATGTATAATAATAGTATATGAAGCTAAGGCTAGATGTGCTATTTTCAATGCACAACCATTAGTGCATCATGGTGAAGACTCAGGCTCTATCCCTTTACAACTTTTGTTCTAATATGAACTTAAGCACAAAAACCCTTAGCTAAAAGAGATACACTCAAACTATATGGATGTAGTGTACTGTACATTTTATGATTTGACATTGAAAGTTATTCCATGCTTTTAACTATGTTATCTCTACTATACTGTGCGTGCATAACTATTAATCTTATATTATATAGCTCATCCACATATCCTAGTTACATCTGGTTGTCTCTATAAAAATCTGAGTTGTCAAACCTGTAGTATTAATCTCATTCCTCTCAATTTATTCTTTATAGATTGTTACAACAATTGCAGCACCCATAAAGACTGATTATTGTTAAGTATAGGATATTAAATGGGCATACATCTTTACTCCCATTAATTCCAAAAATGAATCAAATCATATGAAAAATGTAAACCTGACGGAAACCTTGTTTGTAGTTGGAATATCCAGAACACCTCCCTTTTTGCCAAGGCATGGTCTCTGTCACCTCCCCTAGTTCCAGCACTTACTGTCTCGATTATAGGCCACCTAAAGCTTTTAGAATTTTTATTTTGGCCCTATTGAAGTGCTGGACCAGGGGAGTAGTCAGTGTACCATCCACAATGTTTGTGAGGTGTTCTCTTATCCGAGAACGTGTCTCCCTTGACGTCATGCCAACATACTGTAGGTGGCAGTCTATACAACTTGCCAAGTAAATAGTATATATATTCCTACAGTTCATACACTTAGTATGACTGTATGTCCTGTGGGTGGCTTCACTCCTGAAGCCCTCTCCCACTGTCAAATGTTTGTATGCTTTGCAAGTGGAATTGCTACACTTGTACACGCCTTTGAACCTGAGCCAAGAGCTCCGGTCCGCTCTCTGTTGAATTTTAAGTTGTGTCGGCGCCAATATGTTCCCTACAGTGACTCCTTTTCTAAAGGCGCATCTGCACCCCTTCTGGACTGTGTCTGACAGAATATCATCTGCTGCCAATAATCTAAAGTGTTTTCGTATAATATGACATCTTATGGTACTGTGTGCTGTAGTCTGTTATAAAGAATATACCTCTACCATAATTTTCCTCTGACTTCCTTATTTTAGATTTGCTCAACAAACTAAGTCTATCTGTCAGTGTAACCTCCTTTCTGGTGCTTGTGATCATTTGTGGTTTATAACCCCTGGCCTTCAAGTGTGCAGTCAATTGGTCTGCATGTGCTTCATACTGTCTTTGTGTACTACAATTTCTTTTCAGCCTGAAAAATTGGCCCTTTGCTACTGATCTGAATACTTGTTGTGAATGACTGCTCCTGGCGTGGAGAAGGGTATTACCAGTGATTGATTTCCTATAGACTTCTGTTTCCACCCCAACACCTGGTACCCCCTTGAGGGTCAAATCTAAAAAATGAATACTTGTCTTGCCAATTTTCAAAGGTGAACTCTAACCCAATATAATTATTATTGAGCCAATCTATAAACTCTTTGGCTGAGCCACTCGTCCCCCTCCACACCAGGAGCAGATCATCAATGTAGCGTTTGTATAACTGGATATTCTGCCTGAATAGGTTTCCATCTCCATAGATGCAGGACAGTTTCCACCACCCCATAAAGAGGTTGGCGAATGAGGGCGCAAACTTTGCGCCCATTGCTGTCCCGCATCTCTGAAGATAGAAAACCCCCTCAAAGGCAAAATAATTATGTGTGAGTAGAAAGTTGGCAATTCTTAGAGTAAAGTTTACAAATTCATATGTGTAGCCAGTGTTTCTGTACAGAAAATATTCTAGGGCCTCTAGTCCCTTATCATGAGGTATGGAAGTATAGAGTGCTTTTACATCTATGGTTAACCACATGTCACATTCCCCCCAATTGCATATACAGCATGAGGTTTAGTACATGAGTAGTGTCCCGTAAGAAACTAGTCAGATTATTTACTAATACTAATAATAGAATACTGTCCAGCCATTGTGACAATCTTTCCAAAAGGAACCCAATACCACTCACGATGGGTCTACCCGTGACCCCCTCCAGGGATTTATGTACCTTCGGTAAGTGGTCGAAAATGGGTACCACTGGATTATCCACCAGGAGGAAGTCACGGGTAGGCCCATCCATGAGTCCCAGATCCCTACTATCATCCAAGATTTGAGCTAGCTCGTATTTATACCTTGGGGTTGGATAACCTCTAAGTCTCTTGTAATATACCTCATTGTGTAACTGTCTTTCAGCTTCTAATACAAACTGGGATCTAGAAATCACTACCACCGATCCCCCCTTGTCTGCATTCCTTATCACCAGATTATTGTTGGCTTGTAGTTTTTTTAGTACCTCTCTCTCCTTGTGACTCAGATTGGGCAGATTTGAAGTGGTGGATCAGTTCAGTGAGGTCAGGTCCCGTTCTACCCTTGCCTGAAAAGTTTCTAGAGTATTCCCTCTACATTGGATGGGATAGAATCTTGAGCTTTTTTTTAAAACGTGGTGTCTGGCCCCCCATTGGATCAGTAACTTGTGCCCCTTCTTGATATATCTGTTCCAATAGTGCCAGGTCACAACCCTCATTAAAAGAGAGTTAATCTTTTGTGGTATCCCTTGATATAGCTGGCAAATCAGTAGAATTGCATATATCACTATCCTTACTATGAAAATACTTTCGCAAAGTCAATTCTCTTATCAATTTATTTACATCAATTAATGTATTAAACAGGTTAAATTTCTGTGAGGGGACAAAACCCAAACCAAGGTTCAATACTTTGATTTCCATATTTGTTAATGGATGATCAGAGAGATTAATCACATTGTTCTCTATTGATATTTGCTCCTGTACCTTCCACATCTGGTTGGGTACCTGTTCTAGCCCTGGTGGTCATTTTGACCCCCTCTTCCTCCCCCCCCCCCTTCTAGTTTTGTGTGCTGAGAGAAAAAAACTGCTATCCTCTAAATTCAAAGACATGGTAGTGTTTGTCATTGTCTGATCTTCTATTTGTGTTACATCTGGGGTATATAGAACCTACTTGATGTTGTTTTTTCAAAATTGGGGGAATCCCTTACTTAATACTTTGGGTCTCACCACCTGCGAATTATCCAAATTATTCACCAGGGTGGGAGTGGGAATGAAAGTTGATTTCCGAATATTTTCTTCCCCACCAGAAGCAGAACTTTCATCAAAGGATTCATCTTCGCTCTCTGAAAAAGTTACTTTTTTTGTTACTGGAGTCATTCTCCCTATAATCGGATTCAATATTGTTCCTGCTGTTCCTGAAACCTCTGCCTCTGCCCCTCCCCTAGTTCTATTAAAGGCTCTGTGACCTTTGAATCTCTCCTTCCTGTTCCAAACATAGATTTTTATGTTATCATAATCAAATTGGTCCCTCAGGTATTTATTATGTTTCACCTCTATTAATAATGCTTTAGCTTCTACCAATGTAGTTTGTAAAATCCCATCATACTTGGGATACTCCAATGCTGTTCTTCTAAGGTTCAATTCTACTTGAAACGTTTCTATTTGCTGGTTAATCAGATTTAATGATTTTGTCTTGTAATCCACTATCAGCAACATCAGTCTAAGTGAACAGTCTGTCAAAATTGTATTCCATTCTTTGATAAATTCCCTATCTTCTGTTTGAAAGGTTGGGAATTTACTCAACCTGAGGTCTCTTGGAATAATTTTTAACTCATGATTCTTATTCAGTGTCATGATATCCCACCTCAGTTTATTTTCTTTAACGAGGAGAAACTCCATCTCCTCAAACAATTTTGCCAGAGTGAACTTAGATCTATCCGTACAAAATATAACATCAAAGTCTGGTACATTGTTGTTTCTTTCTTGTAGCGTTTTTAAAGAAAAGAAGGAGCCTGATTCATTTGCTACTACAACTTCCATGGCTATTAATACAAGTACAATTAGACAGGTTGGAGACCTTAAATATTTAGTAGATTAGTTCTCATGAACTGAATTGTATTAAATTCTAAACTGACTTATATATACTGCAATAAAAGTTAACAATAAACTATAATAACTGACAGCAAACTATTACCCCTAGGACACTATACCAGTCTAATGCTCACATGTTTGTAAGAAAGTTGGCAATGCACAAAAAAATTCCAACAACAATGATAATGTAACTATTAAATCAGTGGCTGCTATATTCCACAATTGGAGTTAACAGTTGATGTTGACAATCCGAACCTCCTGTAATTATTTATACAATTTCAATGCTCTTACACATACCCAAAAATAACTGTAGCAATAATCTTAAGTGAGTCTTAATTGGCCGTTAATTAACAGCCAAGTAGTAGAGAATGCAATGCATACCATTTATTTCTGCTATTAGTTAGTGGAATAATGATCAATATATGAATTTTAGTTTTAGTTCATATCGCTCTAAACTCAAATACATAAAATAATATGCAAATACATATGGAAATGCAATATAAATGCAATATACAGACCACTGTTTACAAGCAAAACATTCTAACAATTAGTGTCCACTTTCTATTATGTGCAAAATAGATGTTTCCAGATAAAGGGCAGTGAGATGTAACAGTGCAAATAGTCCAGAATGTCCACAAACCCAGACATCCAGAGAAAAGGTCAAGTGCGGTCATACTCTGTAATCTTAAAACAATAAATTCCCCACAAAGAGGAGACCTTTAAATGCACCTGTTGTCACTGTATGGCCAAAGATCTATAACGATTTAGTTCATAGCTTTCATCCCTTTAACAGGTGGATAACTGGCAATACGTGGTACACTTTATGAGCCTTACTTCTACTTACCCCCTCTCTTCACGGCCTCTCCCTCTCTTACCCGTCAGTGCGTGGAAGCCTTTAGGGAGACCTCTCTCTAGGGCTGGATGCGGTATTGTCGGCAAGACCTGCACTATTTCCGGCGCATGTATGGGCGCATGTGAATGACTGCCAATGTACAAGATATGTATGTGGTCGTTAAGGTGTTAAAAATCAGTAAAAAAATATAAATATAACACAATTTATGCTTACCTGATAAATTTATTTCTCTTGTGGTGTATCCAGTCCACGGATCATCCATTACTTGTGGGGATATTCTCATTCCCAACAGGAAGTTGCAAGAGGACACCCACAGCAGAGCTGTAATATAGCTCCTCCCCTAACTGTCATAGCCAGTCATTCGACCGAAAACAAGCCGAGAAAGGAGGAACCATAGGGTGCAGTGGTTACTGTAGTTTAAATTTAAAAATTACCTGCCTTAAAATGACAGGGCGGGCCGTGGACTGGATACACCACAAGAGAAATAAATTTATCAGGTAAGCATAAATTGTGTTTTCTCTTGTAAGGTGTATCCAGTCCACGGATCATCCATTACTTGTGGGATACCAATACCAAAGCTAAAGTACACGGATGAAGGGAGGGACAAGGCAGGAACTTAAATGGAAGGAACCACTGCCCGTAAAACCTTTCTCCCAAATATAGCCTCCGAAGAAGCAAAAGTATCAAATTTGTAAAATTTTGAAAAAATATGAAGCGAAGACCAAGTCGTCGCCTTGCAAATCTGATCAAAAGAAGCCTCATTTTTAAAGGCCCAAGTGGAAGCCACAGCTCTAGTGGAATGAGCTGTAATCCTTTCAGGAGGTTGCTGTCCAGCAGTCTCATAGGCTAAGCGGATTAAGCTTCTTAGTCAAAAAGAAAAAGAGGTTGCCAAAGTCTTTTGACCTCTCCTCTGTCCAGAGTAGACAACAAACCACGGACAACAAAGCACGGACCACGTCCAAATTGTGTAACACAAGGATTGAACAACAATCTCTTGATTGATATTCTTGTTAGATACCACCTTAGGTAAGAACCCAGGTTTGGTACGCAGGACTACCTTATCCGTATGAAAAAATCAGATAAGGAGAATCACATTGTAAGGCAGATAGCTCAGAGACTCTACGAGCCAAGGAAATAGCTACCAAAAAAAGAACTTTCCAAGATAAAAGCTTGATATCTATGGAATGAAGAGGTTCAAACGGAACTCCTTGAAGAACCTTAAGAACCAAGTTTAAGCTCCATGGTGGAGCAACAGGTTTAAACACAGGCTTGATTCTAACTAAAGCCTGACAAAATGCCTGAACGTCTGGAACATCTGCCAGACGCTTAACTAGCTGACAATGCTTTTTCTAAACCTTCTTGGAGAAAAGATAATATCCTAGCAATCCTGACCTTACTCCATGAGTAACCCTTGGATTCACACCAATAAAGATATCTACGCCATACCTTATGGTAAATTTTCCTGGTGACAGGCTTTCGTGCCTGTCTTAAGGTATCAATAACTGACTTGGAGAAGCCACGCTTTGATAAAATCAAGCGTTCAATCTCCAGGCAGTCAGCCTCAGAGAAATTAGATTTGGATGGTTGAAAGGACCCTGAAGTAGAAGGTCCTGTTTCAGAGGCAGAGACCATGGTGGAAAGGATGACATGTCCACTAGATCTGCATACCAGGTCCTGCGTGGCCACGCAGGTGCTATCAGAATCACCGATGCTCTCTCCTGCTTGATCTTGGCAATCAGTCGAGGGAGCAGAGGAAACGGTGGAAACACATAAGCCAGGTTGAAAGACCAGGGTGCTGCTAGAGCATCTATCAGTGTCGCCTTGGGATCCCTGGACCTGGATCCGTAACACGGAAGCTTGGCGTTCTGGCGAGACGCCATGAGATCCAGTTCTGGTTTGCCCCAATGATGAATCAGTTGTGCAAATGCCTCCGGATGGAGTTCCCACTCTCCCGGATGAAAAGTCTGACGACTTAGAAAATCCGCCTCCCAGTGCTCTACACCTGGGATATGGATAGCTGATAGGTGGCAAGAGTGAATCTCTGCCCAGCGAATTATTTTTTAAACTTCTAACATATCTAGGGAACTTCTCGTTCCCCCTTGATGGTTGATGTAAGCTACAGTCGTGATGTTGTCCGACTGAAATCTGATGTAACTCAGAGTTGCTAACTGAGGCCAAGCCTGAAGAGCCTTGAATATCGCTCTTAGTTCCAGAATATTTAATGGAAGGAGAGACTCCTCCTGAGTCCACAATCCCTGAGCCTTCAGGGAGTTCCAGACTGCACCCCAACCTAGAAGGCTGGCATCTGTCGTAACAATTGTCCTATCTGGCCTGCGAAAGGTCATACCTTTGGACAGATGGACCCGAGATAGCCACCAGAGAAGAGAATCCCTGGTCTCTTGGTCCAGATTCAGTTGAGGGGACAAATCTGTGTAATCCCCGCTCCACTGACTGAGCATGCATAGTTGCAGCGGTCTGAGATGTAAGCGTGCAAACGGCACTATGTCCATTGCCGCTACCATTAAGCCGATTACTTCCATACACTGAACCACCGAAGTGCGCGGAATGGAATGAAGAACCCGTCAGGAATTTAGAAGCTTTGATAACCTGGACTCCGTCAGGTGAATTTTCATTTCTACAGAATCTATCAGAGTCCCTAGAAAGGAAACTCTTGTGAGTGGGGATAGAGAACTCTTTTCCTCGTTCACTTTCCACCCATGCGACCACAGAAATGCCAGTACTACGTCCGTATGAGACTTGGCAATTTGGAAGTTTGACGCCTGTATCAGGATGTCGTCTAAATAAGGGGCTACTGCTATGCCCCGCGGCCTTAGGACCGCCATAAGTGACCCTAGAACCTTTGTAAAGATTCTTGGGGCTGTAGCTAATCCCAAGGGAAGAGCTACAACTGGTAATGCCTGTCTTAAAAGGCAAACCTGAGAAACCGATGATGATCTTTGTGTATCGGAATGTGAAGATAAGCATCCTTTAGATCCACTTTAGTCATATATTGACCCTCCTGGATCAGTGGTAGGATGGTACGAATAGTTTCCATCTTGAACGATGGAACTTTGAGGAATTTGTTTAAGATCTTTAGATCCAAAATTGGTCTGAAGGTTCCCTCTTTTCTGGGAACCACAAACAGATTTGAGTAAAAACCCTGTCCCTGTTCCTCCTTTGGAACTGGATGGATCACTCCCATAACTAGGAGGACTCGTACACAGTGTAAGAATGCCTCTCTCTTTATCTGGTGTGCAGATAATTGTGAAAGGTGAAATCTCCCTTTTGGGGGGGAAGCTTTGAAGTCCAGAAGATATCCCTGGGATATAATTTCCAACGCCCAGGGATCCTGAACATCTCTTGCCCACGCCTGGGCAAAGAGTGAAAGTCTGCCCCCTACTAGATCCGTTCCCGGATAGGGGGCCGTTCCTTCATGCTGTCTTAGAGGCAGCAGCAGGCTTTTTTACCTGCTTACCTTTTTTCCATGTCAGGTTTGGTCTCCAGACCGTCTTGGATTGAGCAAAAGTTCCCTCTTGTTTATTATTAGAGGAAGTTGATGCCGCACCTGCCTTGAAGTTTTGAAAGGCACGAAAATTAGACTGTTTGGCCCTAGATTTGGACCTGTCCTGAGGAAGGGCATGACCTTTTCCTCCAGTGATATCAGCAATAATCTCCTTCAACCAGGCCCGAATAGGGTCTGCCCCTTGAAGGGAATGTTAAGTAGCTTAGATTTTGAAGTCACGTCAGCTGACCATGATCTAAGTCATAGCGCTCTGCGCGCCTGTATAGCAAAACCAGAATTCTTAGCCGTTAGTTTAGTCAAATGAACAATGGCATCAGAATAAAAGAATTGGCTAGCTTAAGTGCTCTAAGTTTGCCAAGTATGTCATCCAATGGAGTCGCTACCTGTAAAGCCTCTTCCTGAGACTCGAACCAGTATGCCGCAGCAGCAGTGACAGGGGCAATGCATGAAAGGGGCTGTAGGATAAAACCTTGTTGAATAAATATTTTCTTAAGGTAACCTCTAATTTTTTTATCCATTGGATCTAAAAAAAAAAGCACAACTGTCCTCGACAGGGATAGTAGTACGCTTTACTAGAGTAGAAACTGCTCCCTCCACTTTAGGGACTGTCTGCCATAAGTCCCATGTGGTGGCGTCTATTGGAAACTTTTTTCTAAAAATAGGAGGGGAAGAGAACGGCACACCTGGTCTATCCCATTCCTTATTAATAATTTCTGTAAACCTTTTAGGTATTTGGAAAAACATCAGTACACACCGGCACTGCAAAGTATTTATCCAGTCTACACAATTTCTCTGGCACTGCAATGGTATCACAGTCATTCAGAGCAGCTAAAACCTCTCTAAGCAACACGCGGAGGTGTTCAAGCTTAAATTTAAATGTAGAAACATTAGAATCAGGTATCTTTCCTGAGTCATTAACATCACCCACTGACTGAAGCTCTCTTTCCTCAGCTTCTGCATATTGTGAGGCAGTATCAGACATGGTTCTTAAAGCGTCAGTATGCTCTGCTTTTTGTCTCACCCCAGAGCTATCTTGCTTACCTCTAAGTTCAGGTAGTCTGGCTAATACCGCTGACAGAGTATTATCCATGACTGCCGCCATGTCTTGTAAAGTAAACGCTATGGGCGCCCTAGATGTACTTGGCGCCATTTGAGCGTGAGTCCCTTAAGCGGGAGTCAAAGGGTCTGACACGTGGGGAAAGTTAGTCGGCATAACTTCCCCCTCGTCAGATTCCTCTGGTGATACATTTTTTAAAGACTGAAAATGATCTTTATTGCATAAAATGAAATCAGTACATTTGGTACACATTCTAAGAGGGGGTTCCACCATGGCTTTTTAACATAATAAACAAGGAGTTTCTTCTATGTCAGACATGTTTATACAGAATAGCAATGAGACTAGCAAGCTTGGAAAACACTTTAAATCAAGTTAACAAGCAAATATAAAAAACGGTACTGTGCCTTTAAGAGAAACAATTTTTTTCAGAATTTGAAAAACAGTGAAAAAATGCAGTAAATCAAACGAAATTTTTACAGTGTGTATAATAGGCTAACAGAGCAGTGCACCCACTTGCAAATGGATGATTAACCCCTTAGTTCAAAAAAACGGTTCAAAAAACGAAATAGACATTTTTTAACAGTCACAACCAACTGCCACAGCAAGCTGTGGCCCTACCTTCCCCAATAAACGACTTTGGAAAGCCTTTGGGCCCTTTAGAGATGTCCTATAGCATTCAGAGGGCCTTTGAGGGAAGCTGGATGTCACAGTTTGTAATTTTAACTGCACCACCTGTAACTTTTATACTACAACAGTGGAAATTGTTTCTAGTCAAAATTTAAGCCAGCCATGTGGAAAAAACTAGGCCCCAATAAAGTTTTATCACCAAAGCATATATAAAAACCATTAAACATGCCAGCAAACGTTTTATATTGTAAATATCATAAGGGTATTACCCCTGGGAGTAAGCATGATACCAGTCGTTATTAAATCACTGTATTCAGGCTTAACTTACATTAATCCGGTATCAGCAGCATTTTCTAGTGTTTTCCATCTCTAGAAAAAATTATAACTGCACATACCTGATAGCAGAATAAACTGCACGCCATTCTCTCGCTGAAGTTACCTCATCTGTGTAATCCCCTCAGACATATGTGAGAATAGCAATGGATCTTAGTTACAACCTGCTAAGATCATAGAAACCTCAGGCAGATTCTTCTTCTATTTACTGCCTGAGATAAAATAGCACAACTCCGGTACTATTTAAAAATAACAAACTTTTGATTGAAGAAAATAAACTAGCTATATTTAACCACTCTCTCCTACAACGTCCTTGCTTGTTGAGAGTTGCAAGAGAATGACTGGGTATGACAGTTAGGGGAGGAGCTATATTACAGCTCTGCTGTGGGTGTCCTCTTGCAACTTCCTGTTGGGAATGAGAATATCCCCACAAGTAATGGATGATCCGTGGACTGGATACACCTTACAAGAGAAATATATATATATATATATATATATATATATATATATATATATATATATATACAGTATATGCATATATATTGGAGCCCTTCCCAGTCAAACACCTTGCCAATACTATATGCCTTTTAACTCTTTAAAACATTTTATTAATATTTAAATGATACATTTTTTTTATTAAATATATATCTAATACTTTATTTTAATTGTTTTTTAATGTTTCGTGCAACTTTTTTAACCATTACAGTTTACTTCAGGGCCCCTATTTAACAAAGGTCTGTAGGACCTGATCCGACAATGCGGATCAGGTCCGACAGACCTCGCTGAATGCGGATAGCAATACGATTTCCGTATTCAGCATTGCACCAGCAGCTCTTGTGAACTGCTGGTACAACTCCGCCCCCTGCAGATTCGCAGTCAATCGACCTCTAGCAGGGGGGTGTCAATCAACACGATCGTACTCGATCGGGTTAAATTGTGGCAATGTCTGTCTGCCTCCTCAGAGCAGGTGGACAAGTTATGAAAAAGCAGTCTTTAGACCGCTGCTTCATAACTGGTGTTTCTGGCGAGCCTGCAGGCTTGCTAGAAACACGGGCCCTCAAGCTCCATACGGAGCTTGATAAATGGGCCCCCAGGTCTCAACATGAACTTAATATTCTAGCACATTTTTGGCTTGCGCTCGATCGCAAACTTTATAACTTTCAACTTGCAATACCAGAACAAGTTAGCGTTATAGCAATATATATTAAAAGTATAGGTTGCAAAGTCAGATGCTCTAACCAGAGGACTTGTATTATCAAAGTAGCACGCTGATGGTAGCGCGATCTGGTAATATTAGTTATCGCTCGTGCTATCATTAGCGCGCCACTTGTAATCTAGCCCTTTGTTGTAAAAATATATAAAATGGGGACTTATTGTTCTGAAACTTGATACGTTTGTGCCTGGGATACATAATACTTTATCTGTTAAAAGTGACATTAAATTAAAAATTAAATACCCCATAAATGAAATAATGAATTAATTAATCAATTAAATTAAAGAAAATGTCACATGGTTATGTACATTTATTATTTATTTTATTTGCTTTTGCTGTAAAAGAGCTCTGAAAATTGAGCTTCTCCCATGCTCTCTTGAGAGGCGGAAAGTCAAATTCTATAACAGCATGCAGCACAAACTCATTTACAGATAGCACTAATCAGAGATAAGATAAACAACATGCTCAGTTGAGTTTTTAAGTTGGTTGTTAATGATTTATAATTTATTATTTATATTATGCTAACAAATTGTCTTTTGTAATGTTTTTAAAACTTGTATTAATATGTTAAACAGTTGCAATGCTGTTAACAATCCTATATAATAAAAGGCCAAGTGTGTTTGTCCGAAGCTGTCATGCGCAGTAGAGACTGTGAGCGAGGAAAAACACACCTGGCCTTCCAACTGATCTGGCGTGTGGTGGAGTGGGCGAGGCTGGGTGGGTGCGACATGGGCGTGGCCATGCGGGGTGAAATGGGTGGGGTCAGGTGTGACGCAGGCAGGTCCGGGCATGATGCAGGTGGGGCTGGGCGGGGCCGGATGCCGGGGCCGACTGCTGTGAGAGACAGAGAGCTCTAAAGAGAGGGGATAAAGAGAGGGAGAGAGACAGCAAAAGAGAGGGGGGAGAGTGCACAAAAGAGAGGGGGAGAGAGCGTAAAAGAGGGGGGAGAGAGCGCAAAAGAGAGGGGGAGAGAGCGCAAAAGAGAGGGGGAGAGTGCGCAAAAGAGAGGGGGAGAGAGCACAAAAGAGAGGGGGGAGAGAGCACAAAAAAGAGGAGGAGAGATCACAAAAGAGAGGGGGAGAGAGCACAAAAGAGAGGGGGGAGAGAGCACAAAAGAGAGGGGGAGAGAGTACAAAAGAGAGGGGGAGAGAGCAAAAAAGAGACGGGGAGAGAGCACAAAAGAGAGGGGGAGAGAGCACAAAAGAGAGGGGGGAGAGAGCACAAAAGAGAGGGGGAGAGAGCACAAAAGAGGGGGAGAGAGCACAAAAGATAGGGGGAGAGAGCACAAAAGATAGGGAGAGAGAGCACAAAAGATAGGGGGAGAGAGCACAACAGAGAGGGGGGAGAGAGCATAAAAGAGATGGGGGAGAGAGCGGAAAAGAGAGGAAGGAGAGAGCACAAAAGAGAGGGGGAGAGAGTGCAAAAGAGCAGGGGAGAGAGCGCAAAAAAGTGGGGGAGAGAGCGCAAAAGAGAGGGAGAGAGAGCGCAAAAGAGAGGAGAAAGAGAGCAAACGAGAGGAGAGAGAGAGCAAATGAGAGGGGGGAAAAGAGAGAGCAAAAGAGAGGGAGAGAGACAGCAAAAGAGAGGGAGAGAGACAGCAAAAGAGGGGGGAGAGAGCAACAGAGAGGGGGGAGAGAGAGCAACAGAGAGGGCGAGAGAGAGATCAAAAGAGAGGGGGAAGAGAGAGAGCAAAAGAGAGGGGGGAGAGAGAGAGCAAAAGAGAGGGGGGAGAGAGAGAGAGCAAAAGAGAGGGGGAGAGAGAGCAAAAGAGAGGGGGGAGAGAGTAAAAGAGAGGGGGGAGAGAGAGAGTAAAAAGAGAGGGGGAGAGAGAGAGAGCAAAAGAGAGGGGAGAAAGAGAGAGCAAAAGAGAGGGGAGAAAGAGAGAGCAAAAGAGAGGGGAGAAAGAGAGAGCAAAAGAGAGGGAGAGAGACAGCAAAAGAGAGGGAGAGAGACAGCAAAAGAGGGGGGAGAGAGCAAAAGAGAGGGGGGAGAGAGAGCAACAGAGAGGGGGAGAGAGAGATCAAAAGAGAGGGGGAAGAGAGAGAGCAAAAGAGAGTGGGGAGAGAGAGAGCAAAAGAGAGGGGGGAGAGAGAGAGAGCAAAAGAGAGGGGGAGAGAGACCAAAAGAGAGGGGGGAGAGAGTAAAAGAGAGGGGGAGAGAGAGAGTAAAAGAGAGGGGGAGAGAGAGAGAGCAAAAGAGAGGGGAGAAAGAGAGAGCAAAAGAGAGGGGAGAAAGAGAGAGCTAAAGAGAGGGGGGATAGAGAGAGAGAGCAAGGAGTTGGAACGGTTTACTGCAAAGAATGGCCCGTGTACACGGGCTTTAGGACTAGTTGCCTATAAAGTAAACAAAATGTTTCACTGAGCATGAGAAAGGAAAGCTTAAACAAAAGGAAATACTGTGTGTTTGAAAAATTACATTTTGTATTTATCTAATTATCTATGTTCTGGTGGACCCATAATCCATATACCCAGCAAATGTTTGAGCATCTCTTCTATATGAGAACTGCTGACCTTTTTCTTTTTTAGCAACTCATCTTTTCTCCTTATAGCAGCTTTAAATTCATAAAAAAATTACCACATTGCACCATTCTTTTTCTTAACTGACACAACATACATCATCTCAGGTGTGACACCATGACAGATTGTGAACTGCATTGCGTAATTGACACTACATTTTTTTTTCATGAGCTGGGACCTTTGTTTCTCATGGATTTTGTGGAAAGTACGACCTCCTCCTCCTCTTTCTCCTTTGTCTCAAACTGAACATCCCAAGAGCAGCCTGTCAATATCTTTATTTTTTTATATTAGTGGGGTGGGTTGTTTGTGTGTTTTTTTTCTCATGTTCTTCCACCTTAGCTCTTCCTCTATATGCCGCCATTTCCTTTGACTCCATTGTCACATTACTCTCACTCTCTTCACCCTCACAATCCCTGTCTAACTATCCATGTAAATTCACCTCTTCACTGTGACTATCTATAAATCTATAACTAAACTGATCTTGTCAGCACACCACTCCTAAAATAAAGAATTTATGTGTTTAAAAAAATAAATCTGTGTGCGTGTTTGTTAGGGATGGGCGAATGTTTTGCAACATTCGAAAAATTAAACAAATTTTAACACATTTGTTCTTTTGAATCAAATTTCGAATGTTTACATAACATTCTAACATTCGATTTTTGAATGTTCGGTTTCAAATTTTACGATTACATTCGAAAATATTCTTTAAGAAAAATTCGAATTTATATTTGTAATAGTATTTCTAATGCTTTCTTTAAATATAATATTCGAATTATGCAATATTCAAATTCGAAAAATTCGAATTTATATGTTTGTAATAGTATTTCTAATGCTTTCTTTAAATGTAATATTCGAATCATGCAATATTCTATAAAGAAACATTCAAAATTATATATTTGTATCTATTATCTATCAATTTACTAGATTCCCTACCACATGAACTATTGAACTTCTGAATAGTATTTGTTAAATAGAATGTTAAATTCGAAATTTCGAATGTGGACATTCGATATAATTATAAACATTCGAATTCGAAAGTGACATTCGAAAACTGTAAATAGCATTTGATTATAGAATTTTTAAGAATATTCGTTCTTATCAGCATTCGGATTTATAATTCGAATTTCGGTAATAACATTTGTTCTAACATTCAAATTCGGAAATTTACACATTCGCCCATCCCTAGTGTTTGTACGTGATATAGTATGGGTTTATGTGTTCATGTTTGATACATGTAAAACCAATATGTTTTTTAAAAGAAAATAATTATCATACTGTCCATATCAGTGCAAATCATTCTACAAAGCTAAAATTCTGAAAAATGAGATAGCCTTATTTTATGTATGACTGTGGATCAGTTTTTTTATGATGTGGTCATCTTCCATTGGTTGGTTAGATCGTCTTATAAATGTCACCAAAGCTACAGCGAAAAGAAAAATATCTCTTGGTCAAAATTGTATGAATATGCAGATGTCTTCAATTAGGGGAAACTTTTATTTGCAGTTTAGGGGAAAATATTCAGTTTGTAATTTCATGGTGTGCTGTATGTTGTTTAGAAGTAAGTGCCTCATGCTCATTAAAGAAGAGCCAATCAGTCCAGGAGTGAAGGGTTCAACAGAACCAGATGTGTCTCTGAATAATTGTGCCACTTGCTCAGACCCTCCCGTCCTACCAGTTGCAATGGTTCAGTCTATATTAGAAGGAAAAGAGAGTTGCAACCCACCTCAACCATCAGGATCCCATCAGCTTGAAGGACAATGTAGGAGGAATCCACTGGAGAGGTGAGTGTGTATTCTAACTTTGTCATGCTAATGCTCGAGGGTTGTAGGTATCTGTATAATATTACAATTCTCTCCTGCCAGGATAGACATGCCTGACCCCTTGGATTGTTCTGATGTTAGTCTGGAGAGTCTACAGCTGTTGCTTAGAAGTCAACATTATAACTTGGACACTACAACTGTTATGGATGTGAGTATTGTATATGTAAATACAACATAGAACATATGTAAACACACACATAAACCCACCAACCTCCACACACATACATAAATATATACATATAAAATATATATATATATATATATATATATATATATATATATATATATATATATATATATATAAAAGGTAGAGCATAAAGTACAACTACAACAATATTATGCACAAATCATAATGAACATGCACATATATATATATATAAGGGCTCAAAGATATGAGGTCTCGGTGTTAAAAAAAAAAAAGGGTGGCAAAGGGCTTAAACATAGAGATACATACTGTATATATAAATGTCTAAAGAGTTATATGCATATGTATGTATTAAAGACATATATACACATATAAACACATAAATACATATGTAGACACATATAAACATATATATATATATATATATATATATATATATATATATATACATATATATATATATATATATATATATATACACATATAAGTGCATTGCTGTCAAGTAGATGAAACCATGTAAAAACATAATTTATGCTTACCTGATAAATTTATTTCTCTTGTAGTGTATCCAGTCCACGGATCATCCATTACTTATGGGATATTCTCTTTCCCAACAAGAAGTTGCAAGAGGATCACCCACAGCAGAGCTGCTATATAGCTCCTCCCCTAACTGTCATATCCAGCCATTCGACCGAAAACAAACAGAGAAAGGAGAAACCATAGGGTGCAGTGGTGACTGTAGTTTAATTAAAATTTAGACCTGCCTTAAAAGGACAGGGCGGGCCGTGGACTGGATACACTACAAGAGAAATAAATTTATCAGGTAAGCATAAATTATGTTTTCTCTTGTTAAGTGTATCCAGTCCACGGATCATCCATTACTTATGGGATACCAATACCAAAGCTAAAGTACACGGATGATGGGAGGGACAAGGCAGGATTAAGCGGAAGGAACCACTGCCTGAAGAACCTTTCTCCCAAAAACAGCCTCCGAAGAAGCAAAAGTATCAAATTTGTAAAATTTGGAAAAAGTGTGAAGCGAAGACCAAGTCGCGGCCTTGCAAATCTGTTCAACAGAGGCCTCATTTTTAAAGGCCCAGGTGGAAGCCACAGCTCTAGTAGAATGAGCTGTAATCCTTTCAGGGGGCTGCTGTCCAGCAGTCTCATAGGCTAGGCGTATTATGCTCTGAAGCCAAAAGGAAAGAGAGGTAGCCAAAGCTTTTTGACCTCTCCTCTGTCCAGAGTAAACGACAAACAGGGTAGATGAAAGAAAATCTTTAGTAGCTTGTAAGTAAAACTTCAAGGCACGGACTATGACCAGATTATGTAAAAGACGTTCCTTCTTTGAAGAAGGATTAGGACACAATGATGGAACAACAATCTCTTGATTGATATTCTTGTTAGAAACCACCTTAGGTAAAAACCCAGGTTTGGTACGCAGGACTACCTTATCTGCATGAAAAATCAGATAAGGAGAATCACATTGTAAGGCAGATAACTCAGAGACTCTCCGACCCGAGGAAATAGCCATCAAAAACAGAACTTTCCAAGAAAAAAGTTTAATATCAATGGAATGAAGGGGTTCCAACGGAACTCCTTGAAGAACTTTAAGAACCAAGTTTAAGCTCCACGGGGGAGCAACAGGTTTAAACACAGGCTTAATTCTAACCAAAGCCTGGCAAAATGCCTGGACATCTGGAACCTCTGCCAGACGCTTGTGCAAAAGAATAGACAGAGCAGAAATCTGTCCCTTTAAGGAACTAGCTGATAATCCTTTGTCCAAGCCCTCTTGGAGAAAAGACAATATTCTAGGAATCCTAACCTTACTCCATGAGTAATTCTTGGATTCACACCAATAAAGATATTTACTCCATATCTTGTGGTAGATTTTCCTGGTAACAGGCTTTCGTGCCTGTATTAAAGTATCAATGACTGACTCGGAGAAGCCACGCTTTGATAGAATCAAGCGTTCAATCTCCATGCAGTCAGTCTCAGAGAAATTAGATTTGGATGATTGAAAGGACCTTGTATCAGAAGGTCCTGTCTTAGAGGCAGAGTCCATGGTGGAAAGGATGACATGTCCACCAGGTCTGCATACCAAGTCCTGCGTGGCCACGCAGGTGCTATCAGAATCACTGATGCTCTCTCCTGTTTGATTTTGGCAATCAGTCAAGGGAGCAGAGGAAACGGTGGAAACACATAGGCCAGGTTGAAGAACCAAGGCACTGCTAGAGCATCTATCAGCGTCGCTTCTGGGTCCCTGGACCTGGATCCGTAACAAGGAAGCTTGGTGTTCTGGCGAGACATCATTAGATCCAACTCTGGTTTGCCCCAACGATGAATCAACTGAGCAAACACCTCCGGATGGAGTTCCCACTCCCCCGGATGGAAAGTCTGACGACTTAGAAAATCCGCCTCCCAGTTCTCCACGCCTGGGATATGGATTGCTGACAGGTGGCAAGCGTGGTACTCTGCCCAGCAAATTATATTTGAGACTTCTAACATCGCTAGGGAACTCCTGGTTCCCCCTTGATGGTTTATGTAAGCCACAGTCGTGATGTTGTCCGACTGAAATCTGATGAACCTCAGTGTTGCTAACTGAGGCCAAGCCAGAAGAGCATTGAATATCGCTCTTAACTCAGGGAATTCCAGACTGCACCCCAACCTAGAAGGCTGGCATCTGTTGTTACAATTGTCCAATCTGGCCTGCGAAAGGTCATACCCTTGGACAGGTGTACCCGAGACAACCACCAGAGAAGAAAATCTCTGGTCTCTTGATCCAGATTTAGCAGAGGGGACAAATCTGTGTAATCCCCATTCCACTGACTCAGCATGCATAATTGCAGCGGTCTGAGATATAGGCGCGCAAATGGCACTATGTCCATTGCCGCTACCATTAAGCCGATTACCTCCATACACTGAGCTACCGAAGGGCGCGGAATTGAGTGAAGAACACGGCAAGCATTTAGAAGTTTTGATAACCTGGACTCCGTCAGGTAAATTTTCATTTCTACAGAATCTATAAGAGTCCCTAAGAAGGAGACTCTTGTGAGTGGGGATAGAGAACACTTTTCCTCGTTCACTTTCCACCCGTGCGACCTCAGAAATGCCAGAACTATCTCTGTAAGAGACTTGGCAACTTGAAAGCTTGACGCCTGTATCACGATGTCGTCTAGACACGGAGCCACCGCTATGCCTCGCGGTCTTAGAACCGCCAGAAGTGAGCCCAGAACCTTTGTAAAGATTCTCGGGGCTGTAGCCAACCCGAAGGGAAGAGCTACAAATTGGTAATGCCTGTCTAGAAAGGCAAACCTTAGAAACCGATGATGATCTTTGTGAATCGGTATGTGAAGGTAGGCATCCTTTAAGTCCACTGTGGTCATGTACTGACCTTCTTGGATCATGGGTAGGATGGTCCGAATAGTTTCCATTTTGAAAAATGGAACTCTGAGGAATTTGTTTAAGATCTTTAGATCCAAAATTGGTCTGAAGGTTCCCTCTTTTTTGGGAACCACAAACAGATTCGAATAAAAACCCTGACCTTGTTCCGTCCGCGGAACTGGATGGATCACTCCCATAACTAGGAGGTATTGCACACATGGTAGGAATGCCTCTTTCTTTATCTGATTTGCAGATAGCCTTGAAAGATGAAATCTCCCTTGTGGAGGGGAAGCTTTGAAGTCCAGAAGATATCCCTGAGATATGATCTCCAATGCCCAGGGATCCTGAACATCTCTTGCCCACGCCTGGGCGAAGAGAGAAAGTCTGCCCCCTACTAGATCCGTCGCCGGATAGGGGGCCGTTCCTTCATGCTGTCTTAGAGGCAGCAGCAGGCTTTCTGGCCTGCTTGCCTTTGTTCCAGGACTGGTTAGGTTTCCAGGCCTGCTTAGATTGAGCAAAAGTTCCCTCTTGTTTTGAAGCGGAGGAAGTTGATGCTGCACCTGCCTTGAAATTTCGAAAGGCACGAAAATTAGACTGTTTGGCCTTTGCTTTGGCCCTGTCCTGAGGAAGGGTGTGACCCTTACCTCCAGTAATGTCAGCAATAATTTCCTTCAAACCAGGCCCAAATAAGGTCTGCCCCTTGAAAGGAATGTTGAGTAATTTAGACTTCGAAGTCACGTTAGCTGACCAGGATTTAAGCCATAGCGCCCTACGCGCTTGGATGGCGAATCCGGAATTCTTAGCCGTTAGTTTAGTCAAATGAACAATGGCATCAGAAACAAATGAGTTAGCTAGCTTTAGTGTTCTAAGCTTGTCAATAATTTCAGTCAATGGAGCTGTATGGATGGCCTCTTCCAGGGCCTCAAACCAGAATGCCGCCGCGGCCGTGACAGGCGCAATGCATGCAAGGGGCTGTAAAATAAAACCTTGTTGAATAAACATTTTCTTAAGGTAACCCTACAATTTTTTATCCATTGGATCTGAAAAAGCACAACTGTCCTCAACCGGGATAGTAGTACGCTTTGCTAAAGTAGAAACTGCTCCCTCCACCTTAGGGACCGTCTGCCATAAGTCCCGTGTAGTGGCGTCTATTGGAAAAAAAAATTCTAAATATAGGAGGTGGGGAAAAAGGCACACCCAGTCTATCCCACTCTGTGCTAATAATTTCTGTAAGCCTTTTAGGTATAGGAAAAACATCAGTACACACCGGTACCGCATAGTATTTATCCAGCCTACACAATTTCTCTGGTACTGCAACTGTGTTAAAGTCATTCAGAACAGCTAATACCTCCCCAAGCAACACACGGAGGTTCTCAAGCTTAAATTTAAAATTAGAAATCTCTGAATCAGGATTCCCCGAATCAGAGATATCACCCACAGACTGAAGCTCTCCGTCCTCATGTTCTGCATACTGTGACGCAGTATCAGACATGGCTCTTACAGCATTTGCGCGCTCTGTATCTCTCCTAACCCCAGAGCTATCGCGCTTGCCTCTTAATTCAGGCAATCTGGATAATACCTCTGACAGGGTATTATTCATGATTGCAGCCATGTCCTGCAAGGTAATCGCTATGGGCGTCCCTGATGTAATTGGCGCCATATTAGCGTGCATCCCCTGAGCGGGAGGCGAAGGGTCTGACATGTGGGGTGAGTTAGTCGGCATAACTTCCCCCTCGTCAGAATCTTCTGGTGATATTTCTTTTATAGTTAAATACTGATCTTTACTGTTTAAGGTGAAATCAATACATTTAGTACACATTCTCCTATGGGGCTCCACCATGGCTTTCAAACATAATGAACAAGTAGTTTCCTCTGTGTCAGACATGTTTAAACAGACTAGCAATGAGACTAGCAAGCTTGGAAAACACTTTAAACAAGTTTACAAGCAATATAAAAAACATTACTGCACCTTTAAGAAACACAAATTTTGTCAAAATTTGAAATAACAATGAAAAAAGACAGTTACACTAACAAAATTTTTACAGTGTATGTAACAAGTTAGCAGAGCATTGCACCCACTTGCAAATGGATGATTAACCCCTTACTGTGGCTTTTTACCTCCCTCAAAAACGACTTTGAAGCCTTTTGAGCCCTCCAGAGATGTCCTGGATCATGCAGGAAGAAGCTGGATGTCTGTGTCTGTAATTTTTGCTGTGCAAAAAAAACGGCAAAATAGGCCCCTCCCACTCATATTACAACAGTGGAAAGCCTAAGGAAACTGTTTCTAGGCCAAATTCAAGCCAGCCATGTGGAAAAAAACTAGGCCCCAATAAGTTTTATCACCAAATACATATAAAAACGATTAAACATGCCAGCAAACGTTTTATATTACATTTTTATAAGAGTATGCATCTCTATTAATAAGCCTGATACCAGTCGCTGTCACTGCATTTAAGGCTTTACTTACATTAGTTTGGTATCAGCAGCATTTTCTAGTAAATTCCATCCCTAGAAAAATATTAACTGCACATGCCTTATTGCAGGAAAACCTGCACGCCATTCCCTCTCTGAAGTTACCTCACTGGTCAGAATATGTGAGAACAGCCATGGATCTTAGTTACTTCTGCTAAGATCATAGAAAATGCAGGCAGATTCTTCTTCTAAATATTGCCTGAGATAAACAGTACACTCCGGCACCATTTAAAAATAACAAACTTTTGATTGAAGAATAAACTAAGTATAAAACACCACACTCCTCTTACGACCTCCATCTTGGTTGAGGCTTGCAAGAGAATGACTGGGTATGACAGTTAGGGGAGGAGCTATATAGCAGCTCTGCTGTGGGTGATCCTCTTTCAACTTCCTGTTGGGAAGGAGAATATCCCATAAGTAATGGATGATCCGTGGACTGGATACACTTAACAAGAGAAAGCATATTTATGCAATATTCATATTTAATAAAGTTATACTGTATATTTACTGTAAATATTTTACATACCAATGTTCTGCACATAAGGGAATATGTTCTAAGTATTCATAAAACATATATTCCTTCCTTCCATCTCCTCCTGTCACTATAATTCCACTCTTACCACAGTCCTTGACAATTTGGCATCTCCTACCATAGCAAAGAAGTCACAAACTCATCCTCAGCCCTGGCATATTCTTTTGACACGCTACCTATGTAGATATTCACACACTGCTGAGCAACATTAGAGAAAATCCTGTTCTTCAGCTGACTTACTTCTTTGCAAGATCGTAAACGCCTACTATTCTGCCCGTTAACCTCTCCAAGAAGGACTACTTCTCTACTATTATCTCTACTCTTTTTTTAAACTCAAAATTTCTGTTCTCCACTTTTAACACGCTTCTCCGCCCACCCTCATCTCCTATTCCCACTTCTCTCTCAGCTAAAAATGTTGCCATCCACTTCACCAACAAAATAGATTCCATCAGAAACAAAATCATCTCCCAACTCAATTCCAGTCACCACCCCCCTCAACCAATAACTGATGTCCAAAACTCGCAAAGCCACAGACTCCGCTTTTTTGCTCCCGCTACTGAGGAAGAAGTTTCTGCCCTTATATCCTCCTCTCACCTCACTACCTGTCCCCTTGATCCAATCCCCTCACAATTACTGCGCTCCATCTCGCCTACTCTTACTCCTATTCTCATACATATTTTTAATCTCTCCCTCAGCACTTGTATATTTCCCTCATCCCTTAAACATGCACTAATTACATCTATCCGCAAAAAATCTTCTCTTGATACATCATCCCTATCCAACTACCTCCCTATTTCCCTACTCCCCCTTGCTTAAAAACTTCTGGAAAGGCTTGTATATACGTTTCTCACATTTCCTCACATTAAAATACCTCCTTGATCTACTGCAATCTGGATTTCACCCACAACACTCCACAGAAGCTGCAATCATTAAGGTTACTAATCACCTAATTACAGCAAAATCTAAAAGCCACTTATCTTTGTTAATCCTTCTTGACCAGTCTGCAGCCTTCAACGCGGTTGACCACATTCTCTTGCTCCAAACCCTCCAATCTTTTGGCATCTATGTCACAGCTCTCTCATGGCTCTCCTCTTACCTGTTTAACCAGACCTTTAGTGTTACCTTCTCTGGCACATCCTCTGACCCTTTACCACTTTCTGTTGGGGTATCACAAGGCTCTGGTCTTGGTCCCCTTATCTTCTCATTTTTTTTACATAATCCTTAGGTTCCTTATTACATTCGCATGGGTTCTAATACCATTTGTATGCTGATGATACCCAAATCTTCATCTTTGCACCAGACCTATCCCCTTTCTTACTAACTCGTTTCACTAACTCTCTTTCTAATATTGCATTCTGGATGTCCTTTCACTACCTTAAGTTAAATCTCTCCTTATTCCCCCACTTCTTCCAAAATCCCTACCCTCCAACTTTCTCTAACTTTTGATAACATCATTACCCCAACCCTGCATGCCCGATGTCTTGGGGTCACCCTTGACTCAGATCTCTCTTTCACTCCCCACATCAATTCTTTAGCCAATTCTTGCCGCCTCCACCTTAAAAACATCTCCAAAATTCACCACTTCATCACACAAGACATAACTAAAACTTTAATCCACTCTCTAATCATTTACCACCTTGACTATAGCAACTCCATCCTATCCGGCCTCCCTAGCTGCCTTCTATCTCCCTTACAATCCATAATAAATGCCTCTGCCAGGCTGATCTTCCTTACACATCACTCCTCATCTGCTGCACCTCTCTGCCAGTCCCTTCACTGGCTTCCTCTAACCTTCAGAATAAAACATAAAATCATGACTCTAACTTTTAAACCTCTCAATAACACTGCTCCACCCTACATCTCTGACCTAGGGGCCTATCTATCAAGCTCCGTATAATATCCTATCTATCAAGCTCTAAAGACCGCTGCTCCATAACCTGTCCGCCTGCTCTGAGGAGGT
Source organism: Bombina bombina (assembly GCF_027579735.1). Taxonomy (NCBI): domain Eukaryota; kingdom Metazoa; phylum Chordata; class Amphibia; order Anura; family Bombinatoridae; genus Bombina; species Bombina bombina. The sequence goes on from NC_069499.1 coordinate 1,222,071,620, forward strand.
GGACAGACATTGCCGCAATTCAACCTGATCGAGTATGATCGGGTTGATTGACACCCCCCTGCTAGAGGTCGATTGGCCGCGAATCTGCAGGGGGCGGCGTTGTACCAGCAGTTCACAAGAGCTACTGGTGCAATGCTTAATGCAGAGAGCGTATTGCTCTCCGCATTCAGCGAGGATCATGTCCGACAGGCCTTTCATAAATAGGCCCCCTAGTCTCCAGATACTCGCCTTCCCATCTCCTTCTCTCTGCTCATGACCTCCTTCTCTCCTCCTATCTTGTTACTTCCTCACATTCCCGTGTACAAAACTTCTCCATACTGGCCCCTATTTTGTGGAACTCTCTGCCTCGCTCTATGCGACTCTCCCCTAGTTTTCAAACTTTCAAGCGCTCCTTAAAGACTCTACTGTAAGGGATGCATATAATATACATTAACATTTTCCTATCTTAGTCCCCCTCCTCCTTTAGCTATCCCCTTGAACCCCCTTAGCATGTAAGTCTATAAGCCTAGCTGCTTTGTAGATCACTTTCATGAGATGATTTACAACAGTGAAAATCTTGGCAGGCCCCCTATCCCTTTGCCTCCCATAACTGTAATCTTGCATATTAGACCCATGTCTTTAGTGCTGCAGAACCTGTTGGCGCTCTACAAATAACTGATAATAATAATAATTCCTATATATATCTATACCTATACCTAATCATGTATATATATATATATATATATATATATATATATATATATATATATATAGAGAGAGAGAGAGAGAGAGAGAGAGAGAGGTATATGTATATATATAAATATGTGGCAAATAGGTTCCCCCCCCCCACACGTTTTTGCTCCATTGACTTCTAAAGGGGAATACGTTATCGCGAGTGCAATATTCTAAATTTGGCTTTTTACACTCATTTGGTTAGAGGGCAAGCGAAAACTGTTTAATTTCAACTTGTAATACGAGCGCTACCCGACACGTGCTCCAAGAGGCAATAAATACAGGAAGTTTCCTAAAGAAACCAGCACAAAGGGGACCCACATCCCATTCTACTCCAAGAGGCAGCGATTTTATACAGACCAGAACATCCAGGATTCATTCAACCACTAGATACATCCTCCAATGCGGCAAACTTACCTCATAGGATTGAGGTAACTTTTGGTAAGGGTATCTATTACGCCTTCATTACACTAGGATTCCAATATCCTATCAAAGACTCTAATATATATACGTATATTCATATACTTCTCTTCCCTTTTTTTTTTTTTTTTTTTTGTTTTCTTTACCCACCAACACTGCCGAGATTTTAATATTATTCAGTTTTTAAGAATCTCCATAAGCGCTGTTTACCCTTTGACTCCCATATATATATATATATATATATATATATATATAGAGAGAGAGAGAGAGAGAGAGGTATATGTATATATATAAATATGTGGCAAATAGGTTCCCCCCCCCCCACACGTTTTTGCTCCATTGACTTCTAAAGGGGAATACGTTATCGCGAGTGCAATATTCTAAATTTGGCTTTTTACACTCATTTGGTTAGAGGGCAAGCGAAAACTGTTTAATTTCAACTTGTAATACGAGCGCTACCCGACACGTGCAAAAAGCTTACTTCTAGCATAGTTAACACTCGAGCGGGAGCATTAAATACATCTCCACTTGTAATCTGGCTCCTTATTGGCATAATCAAATATACAGATGTCTATAACAGTACTTCATCATATGAGAACATAACAAGCTACTTACCCGTGTTGCACAAGAGCATATACATAGCTATCTGTATTCCCTGGTATTTGTAGCTGCAGTGCCTGGCATTTGACATCCCTAGTTGCATGGAGTTTGTTATTAATGTAGAAAAAAATGTTTCAACACTGAATCCTGTGAGCCAGTTGAGGCTCATTGCGGAGTATGGTCCTATAGGAGAATAAGAGATGTTTTTTTTTCACCTAAATATATCACACTATCCCCTTTCTGATTTTTTTTTTTTAAAGAGGAACTGACCCTCCAATAGAAGTTTGCTGCAAAAATTGTGGACCTGACAGTCTAAACATAGGACAGTGAAATCATTTTGATTTGATTGTGCATTGTGTTGTTTTGTTTTTTTGTGTTATTTTTTTTCATTATTATGGGGAAATTGACAAAGTAGTATAGCAATATATATTTTGTTATTTTAAGTCTAGAATAGATTAATTTTTCCAGTTCCCTATGTTTTTTTTATGATGAAGAGAAACATCAACTATATGCTGTATAGATGAACACAAGGGTTGAAAATTAATTGCAATTTTAATAAAAATAAGGCATCATATTCTTAGAATACAGGAATACTATTCCCAGAATGTGTCTGAATTTAAAACTAGATTGGTGTATATTAATGTGTTGAGCCTTGTGAAAACTGTTGCTGCTTTTTTGCAGGTCTTTAATACTGGGCTGTGTGTCAGTGAGTGGAGCCTTCCTACCATGGACAGCACCTTGTTACCGGTGAGAACTTAAGTTACCATATACATTAATATGATATCTTTGGAGCAGTAGACACACATTGCAATTTGTGCCAACAGCAACCTCAGACAGTACTGATCTGGCAGTGGAGTTGCTGAAGTTCATTAAGGGAAGTGTGGCTATGTCATGGGCAATATCAAAGGGTTCAAACTAGTGGCTGGGACTTCAAGAGGCATGGTTGTGCATTCTGGGATATTGCTGGCTATTCCTGATTGAGTTTGTTCCACCTGTTACATTTTGTGATACCAGAACATTTATAGGGAAGGGGAGGGTGAGAGGGACAGTGGGACAGAACTCCCAAACCAGGATAATCCTGTTAACTGAAGGATGTTTGACAGCTCTGATATTCTTTCACAAACCCTAGGCTTAGGCTTAGGTAGCAAGCTCTTGCTTTACAGCTATCTGTGGGTGATGATATTCCATAAAACCACTCTGATTACACTCTAGTTTTTTGTTTTTGTTTTAGATGCAGCAACTTTCTGTAGATTTAGAGAAGAATGTGAATGAGGTGCCCCGGAAGGGACTCAATCCACCATTCAACCACCCCTGTCCAGGTATGTGCACAAATTGAAAACAACGGTCGTGCTTACTGTCTACTAACTGATTATCAAAATTTAAAGCTAAAAAAATCTTAGATTTCCCAGCTTTGATGTTGTATGTTGTGTGTTTTGTATAAGGCATTCACGTGTGACTTATAATAATAATAATAATAATAATAATAATAATACCCTTAACTATGTACAGTGTGCATGAAATGTACTTAAAGGGACAGTCTACTCTAGAATTGTTATTGTTTAAAAAGATAGATAATCGCTTTATTACCCATTCCCAAGTGTTGCACTGCCAACATGGTTACATTAATATACTTCTTACCTTTGTAATTACCTTGCATCTAAGCCTCTGCAGACTTTCCCCTTATTTCAGTTCTTTTGACAGACTTACATTTTAGCCAATCAGTGCTGACTCATTGTTAAATCCACAGGAGTGAACACAATGCTATCTATATGGCAAACATGAACTAGTGCTGTCTAGCTGTGAAAAACTGTCCAAATGCACTGAGATGAGAGGCCGTCTTCAAAGGCTTAGAAATTAGCGTATAAGCCTATCTATGTTTAGCTTTAAACAAAGAATGCCAAGAGAACAAAGCAAATTTGATGATAAAAGTAAATTGGAAATTTGTTTCAAATGTTATGTCCTATCTGAAGCATGACAATTAAATTTGACTAGACTGTCCCTTTAATGTCCCTTTAAGCCTTGCCTGTCTAACAGTGGTGTTTAGCAGAAAATAAACTGTTCTACTGTTTGAGTGTAATTTCATTTCTAAATACTATTTGATTAAATACATTAAAGTGCCTTTACAGTGATCCGTCAGTTACAAATTACCCCAGAGGACTGCAGTATTGAAATTATGCATGCTTTGTTTATGCATAGTTTAATTAAACTACCCAATTTCTGCAGAATGCTGCCTTAGAGATTATTGGCGGAGACCTTTTGACCTCTGATTGGCAGTACTAGCTGCAGCCTATTTATGAAATATAAAACACACATAAATAGGGTAATTTAAATTATGCATAGACGAATGATGTATACATTAAATTAGGTTTTCTTTTTTTTTGGAAATACAAGTATAAAATCCCACTGCACATGATGAATCAAACTTTGCAGTCTAATTGTACCCTTTCATTCAGGTAAAGACCCCAGCCTTGAGGAGTCTGGCACTTTTCTGGAGGAAGAGATGGTGAATCTTGCAGGATCGTCCTCTATTTTTGGTGCTGATGAGAGTGTTGTTTCCTATCTCTCCTCCGGGGTCTTATCAGGGGATGGTTCCCTGAACCTGCATCCTGCAGAAGAGCAGAATGACTGACCTGCATAGCTGACATATATCTTTACCTTGAGTGCCTTTATGCAAAATGCTGCTCATTTGAAAGGGAAAATAAACATGCTGCACTTTTTAGATATAGTGATTATGTCTGCACTACCAGAACTAGAACTGCCATTTAATTGATGTTTTTCTGTAGGTTGTTAGAATATTAGTAAGAAGTTTAGAATAACTGTTCTCAGTGCAGTATATTATGTTTTTGAAGTGTGTTTTATTAATGGGAAGTAATCCTATATATAGCAGCATGTTTATTTTCAACATGGAATCTTGAATGTAAACTTACAGCACATGCACTGATCTGAATGTATCAGAAGAACTGATTTCAGAAACCTGCACTGGTCATTGTTATTGACCCTAAATTTATAATCATAAATTAATCTCTTCAATGTTATAGACATGCTATGCATTCCCTTTATAATCTTCTCCTTGACCCATATAGGGTTAAACATAATACATTTTTTTATCATAATGTGAAACCCCTTTTCTCCACTTCCTAGTGTAGGTGATGAAGAATGGGTGGCAGATTAGATTGTAGTTATTATTATTATTATTATTATTATTATTATCGGTTATTTGTAGAGCGCCAACAGATTCCGCAGCGCTAACCAGTTAGGGAACATGGATGCTGCTGGTATTTCATTTTATTGTGGTTTCTGTAAACAAAAGTGAGATATAGAAATATTTTTCGTTATATTTATTTAATTTTTATTTTATTTTAACAGAGCTGAGCTTTGTTCTATCTAATTATCTATCATTACAGGAATCACATGGCTTGACTAATTTTAGTAATACATATGTTTATCTATCTATCTATCTATCTATCTATCTATCTATATATACTGTATACATATATATATATATATAATATATATATATATATATAAAGTATATATACATGTACACATATAAAGAAACACAAACTGTACATACTGCACACATTTCTTTATATCTTTATAATTATAGCATTTGTGTGTTTTTGAAGTTCATGACTATATGAAAGTGAAATGTTATAGTTTTTTAACTTGAAGACACTGGCAAGATCTCTTATCTGGAGTAATAGGACTAATGGGCCAGATTTTCTGCTGGTTTAAGGTCTAATCACACCAGGAATGCTTTACTAATGGAACAATTTTATAAAAACTCAGGAATGGACTGATATGACCCTATTCTACACAATAAGGAATATTTATGTCTCTGATACCTGTGAATATTTTTTATAATGTTACATAAATATTTGATCAATTCAGCTGTGAAATGGACTGAACAATATGAATGTTAAAAATGAAAGTGTGACCTTTTATGACATGTTTTTTAGACTTACAAGAAACATTAAATACATAACTTCTGTAATTCACATCAGTGTGTTGCTGTGACTCATTAGAGAATTACTTAAAAATGTAATTAAAATTACAAGTTATGTTTTCTGTTAATATCATTGTACTTGCTGCCTTTAGTCCTCCTAATCAATTCCTCAAGTCTTCAATAGTTAGCTGTGTAGTAGCATTTTTTTTCTTCACATTTATGTAATGGGCCGGAAGTCAATAAACAGCCATAGAATTTGCCCCATTGACAATAGGCATAGCACATTGTGACTCTTCTTTTAATATCCTTTGTTAAGAGTAAAGCTAAGTAGGCTGAGGTTTAGGAGCGTACACATGTCTTCAGCAGTATATTTATAACATTGCTATAAACAATTTGTCTAGAGTCACGTGCACACTTGATAACAGAAGTAAATTGTAATGTTGTTTAAAATACCATGCTCTCTCCAGTCCATTTAAGTTTAATTTTGACTTTGCTGTCCCTTTAAGCAGAGGGGCAAGAGTACGTTCTGCCTGTTGTCATTGTGGTAAATGGTACAGCTGCTGATTGGCTGTACCTCCAATGACATATAAGTAAAAATTGCTTTTGCTGGATGGGCAGCAGGGTGAAGCTGCTGCAGGATGTAAGAAAAAAGAAAACTAACAATTTAAGACCCAGGGGATAGATTAGGAGAATCAACAAAAGGAAGTAAGTAAAAAAATATCATAACATTTTTATTTTATTGCCCCTTTAATTTAAACTAAAATGCCTTCAGTCAGACCTATTAACAAACCTGTTTAATTAATTTAAAAGAGCGCACAAATACTTAGGGGATTGAAAGAACGTATTTAAATAGTAAGGGCCAGATTACAAGTGGAACGCTATTTAGTGCTTTCGCTAGAGCGCTAGAAGTAAACTTTTTTTGCCTGCATTGGTTTGGGCTGGTATTACGAGTTGAAAGAAGAAAGTTATCGCTCTTGAGCAATGCCGCAAAAGCCGAACTTACAATATTACGTACACGATAACCTATTCCCCCTTAGAAGTCAATAGAGCAAAAAAACACCAGAATCACACATACCCAATCGCACATTTTCATGTGCACTAACCAGACACGAAATTATGAATATTTCCCATTCTAATGTTCTGCACATACAAGAATATGTTCTATTTATTCATAAATACATATTTATATACTAGTCCTAAAGCCCGTGTACAAGGGCCATTTTCTGCACAGCAGCAGTCCCGTACGGCCCCGCCCACCCGATCACACCCGCGCATTTCTCCACCACGCCTGCTAACTGCCCACCACGCCTCCTCAGGTCTAGCCCTACCCCCTCCCGTCCGCTCCCGCACAACCTTCCTGCTGTATGATCCTCACGGCGGTCACTGCTAATCCTTCCTTACGGCCTGGTATGTTTGTCTCGCGCTACAGTCTCTACTGCGCATTACTGCATCGGACAAACATACCTGGCCTTTTATAATATAGGATATGTATAAATATATATGATGGCATTTTGGTACAATATATATCTACACCTAAATATATGCATGATTATCTATAGGTATAGATTTATACAGGTATATAGATGAATATCTATTTATAAATACTTAGAACATATTCCCCAATGTGCAGAACATTGGAATGTGAAATATTCACAATAAGTTTACAGTTAAATTATTTATTAAATATGAATATTGCATAAATATGCTTTTACATGTTTTCATCTACTTAAATTCAAAGGGCTCCAATGCACACACATATATATATATATATATATATATACATACATATACATATATATATATATATATGTGCATACATATATATTTACTATGTGTTTATATTTCTATAAATGTAAATACATATATAAACTTATAAATACATAAATAAATCGGTACACATATATATACATTTATAAATACATACATATACATCTTTAGAGATGTATATGTATGTATCTCAATGTTAAAGCTATTTATTTTCTTTGTTAATCCTTCTTGATCTGTCTGCATCCTTTGACACGGCTGACCACACTCTCCTCCTCCAAACCCTCCAATCCTTCAGCATCTGTGACATCTGTCATGGCTCTCCTCTTACCTGTCTAACTGGACCTTTAGTGTTAAATTCTCTGGCACATCCTCTGACCCTTTACCACTTTCTGTTGGGGTACCACAAGGCTCTGTCCTTGGTCCCCTTCTCTTCTCAATGTATAAATCTTCCTTAGGTTCCATAATACAGTCCCATGGGTTTCAATACCATTTGTATGCTGATGATACCCAAATCTACATCTCTGCACCAGACCTATCCCCTTCCATACTAACTTGTGTTACTAGCACAGCAGAGGGGTAAAGGATGCTCAAGCCGAAAGTTCAACAGCGGCGTTCTTCCGTGTCGACGCTATGGTGATAATGGGGGGGTGTGTATCAGGTACTCCGGGATCAGCCCCTGCATAGGCAAAACGATAATCACACAAAGTCCCGGCACTCCAAAGTACACAGCGGTAGACGAAATAGAATAAAAATCCAAAAGATCATTGTGATCAAGTGCCTGTCGGCATGAAACACGTCTGATGCGGAAGGACCCTAGTCCCCATTTTTCCTGTTGTTTTTAATGATTATTTTCCTTGTGATGGATTAAAGGGACACTGAACTCAAATTTTTTCTTTTGTGGTTCAGATAGAGCATGAAATTTTAAGCAAGTTTCTAATTTACTCCTATTATCAAATTTTCTTTATTCTCTTGGTATCTTTATTTGAAATGCAAGAATGTACGTTTAGATGCCGGCCCATTTTTGGTAAACAACCTGGGTTGTTCTTGCTGATTGGTGGATTAATTCCCCAATAAAAAGTGCTGTCCAGAGTTATGAACCAAAAAAGAAGCTTAAATACCTTCTTTTTCAAATAAAGATAGCTAGTGAACGAAGAAAAATTGATGATAGGAGTAAAGTAGAAAGTTGCTTAAAATGTCATGCACTATCAGAATCGCGAAAGAAAAAAATTGGGTTCAGTGTCCCTTTAATGCTTTTAAACTTTGCTTTGAAAAAAACTTTTGGATTTTTATTCTATTTTGTCTACCTCTGTATACTTTGGTCTTCCGGTACTATGTGTGATATAACTTGTGTCACTAACTGTCTTTCTAATATTTCATCCTGGATGTCCTCTCACTACCTTAAGCTAAATCTCTCAAAAAGTGAGCTTCTTATTTTCCCCCCTTTTTCCAAAATCCCTACCGCCAATGTTCTCTAACTGTTGATAATAACATCATTACCCTAACCCCTCATGCCTGATGTCTAGGGTCACACTTGACCCATATCTCTCTTTCATTCCCCAAATCCAGTCTTTGGCCAATTCTTGCTTCCTCCACCTTAAAAACATCTCCAAATTTTGCTACTTCCTCACACAAGACACAACTAAAACTTTAATCCACTTTCTCATCATTTCCCGCCTTAACTATTGCAACTCCATCCTCTCCGGCCTCCCTAGCTGCAGTCTATCTCCCTTACAATCAATAATAAATGCCTCTGCCAGGCTGATTTTCCTTACACATCGTTCATGATCTGCTGCACCTCTCTGCCTGTCCCTTTATTGGCTTCCTCTAACCTCCAGAATAAAACATAAAATCCTGACTTTAACTTTTAAAGCTCTCAATAACACTGCTCCACCCTACATCTCCAAACTAGTCTCCAGATACTCGCCCTCCCGTCCCCTTCGCTCTGCTGATGATGACCTTCTCTCCTCTTGTCTTGTTACTGCCTCACATTCCCGGCTACAAGACTTCTCAAGACTGACCCCTATTTTGTGGAACTCTCTGCCTCGCTCTACACGACTCTCCCCTAGTTTTCAAACTTTAAATCACTCCTTAAAGACTCTACTGTTCAGGGATGCATATAATGTACACTAACATTTTCCTATCTTAGTCCCTCTCCTCCTTTATCTATTCCCTTTAACTCCCTTAGCATGTAAGCCTAAGAGCCTAGCTTCTTTGAAGATCACCTTCATGAGAGATGATTTACAACTCTTGGCAGGGCCCTCTATCCCTTTGTCTCCTAACTGTCACCTTGCATATTAGACCCATGTCTTTAGCGCTGCGGAACCTGTTGGAGCTTTACAAATAACTGATAATAATAATAATTTGCCTGCCTTTTTTTCTAACACCTGGGACCTCATATCTTTGAGCCCTTGTAACTTTTTGTGCAATATTTTTTAGAAATATTTTTTATTAGATTGCGTTATTATGATTGTAAGTACTTTTTAATGTATTTTTGATGTGTTTTGTAAAGCTTTTTTGTTTTGCGAAAGTCAACCACAGCTCTGAGGACGCACTAACCCCACTAGCATTAACTTGAATTGGGTTTAAGTGACCGTATTTTCTTTAAACTTATAATACCAGCGCAATTTAACCTGCACGCAAACACAAAAGCCCGATATCGCTCGCGCAAACTTTTGGCTCCACTAGTAATCTGGCCCTAATTGTTCCTAGAATAAAAAAAAATATTATGATCTCGCTATTTTATTAGGATTACTCACAGACCATTTATTGTGTTGATATACTGGTGCATTCTTGCTAGTCTCCAAGCCCTGGCACGTAAATGATGTAACCACCAACAACAGATGTAATGCCACCACCGTGAGATTGTCTAATGTATAGAAATACATTTTTAGTAGACATATGCGATTCGGTTCGGTCCGAATCGAAATTCGGACGCATTTTGTCGAATTCGGAGATTCGGATCGATTCGAATTCCGAATTGCGGTAGTGCCAAATCTACCGAATAAATCCGAATCTATTTGAATTTATTCAGTAGATTCGGATGGATTTGGATGGCCGTGTATTACACTAGTATTGTACAGTATACTAGTGTAATACACAGCACATCCAACTTAACACTGGCCGAAATTGCGAAATTCCAAATCGATTCGAACCGAATCGAACCAAATCGAACCGAACCGAAATTCCCACGAATCCGAAAGAATCTGAATGAATCCGAAACTAATTCATTCGATTTCTTCCAAATTCGAATCGAACCGAACCGAATTTTTCGCGGCTGCACATGTCTAATTTTTAGGTGACACAAGCTATGTTATTTTAGTACACTTACTGTATATTCAATTACATTAGAACATCCATGCAAAGAGTCTTAAGCTTATAGCCCAATCCATTTGAAAACTAGAAAACTGGTTGTTATTTGTGTTATACGGTTTTCTAGTGGCTTCACAGAACATTAACATCACTAATTATTTAAATTAAAAGAATTAGAAAGCAATAACTACAGGCCATCTCACTTTTTTAGATGATTTTCAAATGATTGTTCTATTTCAACAGTCTTTTTATCGCTGGGTAGGACAAGACCGGGGGGAAGATCATGGACTTTCTGGGGGTATGATGGGGTTTTCACGTGTCCAAGAAAGCAGAATTAATTGCCACAGTGAATTGTCTTTAAAACATGGCATTTAAAAGGACATTAAACACCAAACAAATGCTAGACAGAATAATGCATTCAAAGAAAAGATTAGTCTGAGAAAAACATGTAGATGTATTTTTTAAAGTTTCATTAGCTATTTAAAAATTGATAAAATAAGGGTAAAGTTGCAGTGTCTTTAAAACAATGAGAGCTTCCATGTTGTTACTTAGGTTACCTTCTCTGCTGTGGCCAATTAGGGACAGTTATAAATAGATCACTAGAGTGTGCAGCCAATGGCTGTGTGGAATATAACAGTGCTCTGCACTTCCATTTCTAAGTAGAACAAAAAATAACAGCGCTAAGCAATACTTAAAGGGACATAATACTCATATGCTAAATCACTTGAAACTGATGCAGTATAACTGTAAAAAGCTGACAGGAAAATATCACCTGAGCATCTCTATGTAAAAAAGCAAGATATTTTACCTCACAATTTCCTCAGCTCAGCAGAGTAAGTTCTGTGTAAAAAGTAATACTCAGCTGCTCCCAGCTGCAGGTAAAAAAATTAAAAAAAATGAAGAAATGAACAGCAGCCAATCAGCATCAGCAGTGCTGAGGTCATGAACTCTTACTGTGATCTCATGAGATTTGACTTAACTCTCATGAGATTTCATAGTAAGCTTCCTTTACCTGATTGGTGAAATAATATGAGAGTGCACGATGCTAGTCCCTTCAGATGTCCCAGGACAAACACACTAAAATGCTGCTTAGAAATCCTTTACAATGGGAGGTGGCTACTGAGGAACTTTTGAGGTAAAATATCTTTCTTTTTTACATAGAGATGTTCAAGTGATATTTTCTAATCAGCTTTTTACAGCTATGCTGCATCACTTTCAAGTGTTTCAACATTTGGGTATTATGGCCCTTTAATATGAAAGAGGCATAAATGAATGAAAAATAGAAACAAGGTAAAAGAAACAAGGTATTAGATACTATATCAAACAACCCAAAGTGCAACGCTCAATACCCAGGCATGGAAACTATAAAATAAATGCTAAAAGTGTACTTGGTATAACAGTTCCAACCAACTTTATTAAACGTGAGAAACCTCCATCACATAAATTGTTCCCTGAGACCGATATCTAGGATACAAGGTTGTGTAAGCGGAAAAAAATCCCACGTAATCAGTTCAAATAAATCCAATAGATTAAATTGATCCAATAGTATGGAGGTGCCGCTCTTTGTGCAGGAACCAACTTCTGCTTGAACTCCCGGCGGCTGACTGTAAAGATAGAAACGACAAAAGCGCAACTCCTCTAAGTGTAGCGTTTTATTGAACAAAGTTAAAAAGCGCAAATACATTGCACTTACAAGAGATAAAAAAACATCAAAGGCTTTAAAATAATGAGAATCTGCAGTTTTAAACCCCGGATACCTCGGTCCTTAAGCCCTACACGAAAATCCTCAGGTGAGCAGAGACACAGTATGTGGCCGTGCGGGTAAGAGGTGAATGCAGAACGTGCGTGGATCAAGTCAGGTGCTGACGTAACGATCCAAACTCCTCCCAACCTCAATGCATTTCCTTCGGACTCAGCCGGACTTTTTCAAGAGGTACATGTTGACCTATAGGGAAGGGTCCTTTATATGGCCCTTCCTCCATTCTGATTCGGTCTGTAGCCTGTCAGTCATACTGTTAATTGTTCGGTCAATCTGACATCAATCATTGGCAATATTATCCTTGGCATCAATCGTGTTCATTTCATATGCATGCATCAATTTCATTAATAACTGTTAAATTAATACCTATGTACATATATATAATCTAACTGTAAAAACATGTAAAATAAGGTGCTATAGTACCTACAACAAAGGTTTTTCGAAAAAAAATTACTACGATCCTCTGGTCATCATCTACATATAGAGTTAGCTAACTTTATTTGTAGATGATGACCAGAGAATCGTAGTAAAAATGTTTTGAAAAAATACTGACAAAAATGGTCTGTTAAATGCTAAAAGCGGCCATCTGAATCGGTGGATTAATAACTTTCGGTTAGGTCAGTACCAAATTATTAGGCGTAACTGTACTACCTTGGAAGATTTCAAAAAAGAAAGTGGTATCTTAGATAAAAGATTCATAGAAAAGGGATACAAACAAGATTTACTAACAGCTACCAAACAGAAAAACATAATTTATGCTTACCTGATAAATTTATTTCTCTTGTAGTGTATCCAGTCCACGGATCATCCATTACTTATGGAATATATTCTCCTTCCCAACAGGAAGCTGCAAGAGTCCACCCACAGCAAAGCTGCTATATAGCTCCTCCCCTAACTGCCATATTCAGTCATTCGACTGAAAACATGCAGAGAAAGGAAAAACCATAGGGTGCAGTGGTGACTGTAGTTCAAATGAAAAAATTACCTGCCTTAAAGTGACAGGGCGGGCCGTGGACTGGATACACTACAAGAGAAATAAATTTATCAGGTAAGCATAAATTATGTTTTCTCTTGTTAAGTGTATCCAGTCCACGGATCATCCATTACTTATGGAATACCAATACCAAAGCTAAAGTACACGGATGATGGGAGGGACAAGGCAGGTACTTAAACGGAAGTTACCACTGTCTGTAAAAAACCCTTTCTCCCAAAAATAGCCTCCGAAGAAGCAAGGTATCAAATTTGTTAAATTTGAAAAGTATGAAGCGCAGACCAAGACTCCGTCTTGTAAATCTGTTCAACAGAAGCCACATTTAAAAAAGGCCCAAGTGAAAACCACAGCTCTAGTAGAATGAGCTGTAATCCCTTCAGGAGGCTGCTGTCCAGCAGTCTCATAAGCTAAATGAATTATGCTTTTTAACCAAAAAGACAGAGAGGCTGCTGAAGTCTTTTGACCTCTCCTCTGTCCAGAATAGACAACAAACAAGGTGAACGTTTGATGAAAACTGTAGTAGCTTGTAAGTAAAACTTTAAAGCACAAACCACGTCCAATATTGTGTAATAGACGTTCCTTCTTTGAGGAAGGATTAGGATACAAGCATGGAACAACTATCTCTTGAGTGATGTACTTGTTAGATACCACCTTAGGAAAAAACCCAGGTTGGTACGCAGGACTACCTTATCCGTACGAAGGACCAGATAAGGAGAATCACATTGTAACACAGATAACTTGGAGACTCTACAAGTCGAGGAATTAGCTACCCAAAAGGAACTTTCCAAGATAAAGATTGATATCTATGGAACAAAAAAGGTTCAAACGGAACTTCTTGAAGAACCTTAAGAATCAGGTTTAAGCTCCATGGCGGAGCAACAGTTTTAAACACAGGCTTGGATCTAACCAAAGCCTGACCAAATGCCTGAACGTCTAGAATACCTGCCAGACGCTTGTGCAAAAAAATAGACAGAGTTAAAATCTGTCCCCTTTTAAGGAATTAGCCGACAACCCTTTTCTCAAAAACATCTTGGAGAAAAGATAATATCCTGGGAATCCAGACTTTACTCCATGAGTAACCCTTGGATTCATAACAATCAGATATTTACACCATATCTATGTTCAATTTTCCTAGAGACAGGCTTTCATGTCTGTATTAAGGTATCAATGACTGACTCGGAGAAGCCATGCTTTGATAACATCAAGCGTTCAGTCTCCAGGCAGTCCATCTCAGATTGATTCTATTTAGATGGTTGAAAGGACCCTGAGGTAGAGGGACCTGTCTCTGAAGCAGAGACCGTGATGGAAAGGATGACATGTCCACCAGATCTGCATACCAGGTCCTGCATGGCTACGCAGGCGCTGTCAAAAACACCAAAGCCCTCTCCTGCTTGGTCTTGACCTCCGGAGGAAATCCCACTCCCCCGGAAGAAAAGTCTGACAACTTAGAAAATCCACCTCCCAGTTCTCAACACCTGGGATATGGATAGCTGATAGACAAGAGTGAGTCTCTGTCCAGTAAATTATTGTAAGACTTCTAACATCGCTAGGGAACTTCTGTTCCCCCTTGATGGCTGATGTAAGCCACAGTCGTGTATATTGTCCGACTGAGTATGATGTACCTCAGAGTTGCTAACTGAGGCCAAGTCTGAAGAGCATGGAATATCACTCCCAGTTCCAGAATATTTATTAGAAGGAGGGTCTCCTCCTAAGTCCACTATCCCTGAGCCTTCAGGGAGTTCCAGACTGCATCCCAACCTAAAAGGCTGGCATCTATTGTAACAATTGTCCCATCTGACCTGCGGAAGGTCATACCCTTGGACAGATGGACCCAACATAGTCACCAGAGAAGAGAATCTCTGGTCTCTTGGTCCAGGTTTAACAGGGGGACAAATCTGTGTAATCCCCGTTCCTCTGACTGAGCATGCATAGTTGCAGCGGTCTGAAATGTAGACGTGCAAACGGTACTATGTCCCTTGCCGCTGCCATTAAGCCGATTTCATTCATGTACTGAGCCACCGAAGGGCGCGGATGGGATGAAAAAAAGACGGCAGAAATTTAGAAACTTTGACAACCTGGACTCCGTCAGGTAAATTTTCATTTCTACAGAATCTATCAGAGTCCCTAGGAGGGAAACCCTTGAGATTGGGGATAGAGAACTCTTTCCTTGTTCACTTTCCACCCATGTGATCTCAGAAATGCCAGTACTACGTCCGTATGAGACTGGGCAATTTGGATGTTTGACGCCTGTATCAGGATGTCGTCTAAATAAGGGGCCACTTCTATGCCCCGCGGTCTAAGGACCGCCAAAGCGACCCCAGAACCTCCATAAAGATTCTTGGGGCTGTAGATATCCCAAAGGAAAGAGCTACAAACTGGTAATGCCTGTCTAGAAAGGCAAACCTGAAAAACGATGGTGATCTTTATGCATCACAATGTGAGGATAAGCATCCTTCAAATCCATTGTAGTCCTCTATTGACTCTCCTGGATCATAGTTAAGATGGTACGAATAGTTTCCATCTTAAATGACGGAATTCTGAGGAATTTGTTTAAGATCTTTAGATCCAAAATAGGTCTGAAGGTTCCCTCTCCTTGGGAACCACAAACAGATTTGAGTAAAAACTCTGTCCCTGTTCCTCTCTTGGAACTGGATGGATCTCGTACACAATGTAAGAATGCCTCCTTCTTTATCTGGTTTGCAGATAATTGTGAAAGGCGAAATCTCCCCTTTTTTTGGGGGGGAATCTTTGAAATCCAGAAGATATCTCTGGGATATAAATTCCAATGCCTAGGGATCCTGGGCATCTCTTGCCCACGCCTGGGCAAAGAATGAAAGTCTGCCCCCTATAGGATCCGTTACCGGATAGGGGTCCGTTCCTTCATGCTGCCTTAGAGGCAGCAGCAGGCTCCTTGGCCTGCTTATCTTTGTTCCAGGTCCGATTGTCTCCAGACCGCCTTGGACTGAGCAAAAATTCCCTCTTGTTTTGCCTTAGAGGAAGAGGATGCCACACCTGCCCTGAAGTTTTTAAAAAGGTACGAAAATTAGACTTTTTTTTTTTTTTTTTTGCCCTTGATTTAGACCTATCCTGAGGAAGGGCATGACCTTTTCCTCCAGTGATATAAGCAATAATCTCCTTCAAACCAGGCCCGAATAGGGTCTGCCCCTTGAAGGGAAGTTAAGTAGCTTATTTATTAAAGTCACGACAGCTGACCATGATATAAGCCATAGCGCTCTGCGCGCCAGTATAGTAAAAAACAGAATTCTTAGCCGTTAGTCTAGTCAAATGAACAAGGCATCAGAAAACAAAGGAATTGGCTAGCATAAGCTTGTCAAATATATTCATCCAATGGAGTCGCTTAACTGTAAAGCCTCATCAAGAGACTCAACCCAGAACGCCGCAGCAGCAGTGACAGAAGCAATGTATGCAAGGGGCTGCAGGATAAAACCCTGTTGAATAAACATTTTTTATCCATTGGATCTAAAAAGCACAACTGTCCTCGTCAGAGGTAGTGGTACGCTTAGCTAGAGTAGAAACTCTTCTCTCCACCTTAGGAACTGTCTGCCAGAAGTCCCGTGTGGTGGTAACTATTAGAAAACATTCTTCTAAAAAATAGGAGGGGAAGAGAACGGCACACCTGGTCTATCCCATTCCTTATTAAAAAATTTTTTTAGTAAACCTCTTTAGGTATTGGAAAAACATCAGTACACACCGGCACTGCATATTATTTATCCAGTCTACACAATTTCTCTGGCCCTGCGATTGTACACATTCATTCAGAGCAGCCAAAGCCTCCCTGAGCAACAAGTGGAGGTTCAGCATAAATTTTAAATGTAGAAATATCAGAATCAGGTTAAATCATCTTCCCTGAGTAAAAAAAAAAAAATCACCCACAGACTAAGCATATTGTGAGGTAGTATCATACATGGTTCTTAAAGCGTCTGTATGCTCTGTATCTACCCCCAGAGCTAACTGCTTTCCTTTAATTTCAGGTAGTCTGACTAATACTGCTGCCAGAATATTATTCACCACCTTTGCCATGTCTTGTAAAATAAACGCTATGGGCGCCCTTGATGTACTTGGCGCCATTTGAGCGTGAGTCCCTGAAGCGGGAGTCGAAGGGTCTGACACGTGGGGAGAGTTAGTCGGCATAACTTTCCCCTCGACAGAATCCCCTGGTAAAGAAACGCTATGGGTGCCCTTGATGTACTTGGCGCCATTTGAGCGTGAGTCCCTAAAGCGGGAGTCAAAAGGTCTGACACGTGGGGAGAGTTAGTCGGCATAACTACCCCCACGACAGAATCCTCTGGTGATAATGTTTTTAAAGACAAAAAATGATCTTTATTGTTTAACATGAAATCAGTACATCTGGTACACATTCTAAGATGGGGTTCCACCATGGCTTTAAAACATAATGAACACAGAGCTTCCTCTATGTCAGACATGTTAGAACAGACTAATAATGAGACTAGTAAGCTTGGAAAACACTTTAAATCAAGTTAACAAGCAAATATATAAAACGTTACTGTGCCTTTAAGAGAAACAAATTTTGCCAAAATTTGAAATAACAGTGAAAAAAAGGCAGTTAAAGTAACAAAATTTTTACAGTGTATGTAACAAGTTAGCAGAGCATTGCACCCACTTACAAATGGATGATTAACCCCTTAATACAAAAAACAGATTAACAAAACGAAAAATATGTTTTAAACAGTCATAACAGCTCCTACTTTTGAAGCCCTTTTGAGCCCTTCAGAGATGTCCTATAGCATGCAGGGGACTGCTGAGGGAAGCTGAATGTCACTGTTTGTAATTTTAACTGCACCAACTGTAACTTTTATACTATAACAGTGGAAATTGTTTCTATGCAAAATTTAAGCCAGCCATGTGGAAAAAACTTAGGCCCCAATAAGTTTTATCACCAAACATATGTTAAAAAATGATTAAACATGCCAGCAAACGTTTTAAAACACATTTTTACAAGAGTATGTATCTCTATTAATAAGCCTGATACCAGTCGCTATCGCTGCATTTAAGGCTTTACTTACATTACTTCGGTATCAGCAGTATTTTCTTAGTCAATTCCATTCCTAGAAAAATATTTTACTGCACATACCTTATCTGCAGGAAAACCTGCACGCCATTCCCCCTCTGAAGTACCTCACTCCTCATAATGTGTGAGAACAGCAAATGGATCTTAGTTACGTCTGCTAAGATCATAGAAAAACGCAGGCAGATTCTTCTTCCAAATACTGCCTGAGATAAACAGCACACTCCGGTGCCATTTAAAAATAACAAACTTTTGATTGAAGAATAAACTAAGTAGAAAGCACCACAGACTCTCACAACCTCCTATCTATGTTGAGGCTTGCAAGAGAATGACTGAATATGGCAGTTAGGGGAGGAGCTATATAGCAGCTTTGCTGTGGGTGGACTCTTGCAGCTTCCTGTTGGGAAGGAGAATATATTCCATAAGTAATGGATGATCCGTGGACTGGATACACTTAACAAGAGAAATAGGGACCATAGATAGAGGACAGATGTTAAACAAGTCCAATAGGTTAAAAAGAAGGGAAAATAAAAATGAGGCCAGATTTATTACCACTTACAGTCAGGGTAGCAGGAGCATCCAAAATATTATTAATAAATGTTGGTCTATCTTACAGTCAGACCCCATATTGGGTAAGACATTGGGCAATAAATTGACTATCACATATAAGAAAAATAGAGACTTGAAAAGTATTTTAGCTCCATCCAGAATACGGCAGGTAAAAAATAAGAACAACGACAAACAGTCTGGTTAATGGTTAGTTAGGCAGAATGGTACATGGAGATGCAATGCTTCTAGATGTGGGATGTGTACACATATACAGAAAGGGGAAAGATTCACTAATTCTGATCAGTCAAAGCACTATTTCGGTGAAACACAGATACTCTTGTAATACCACCTATGTGGTTTACATGCTTAATTAACAAGGTAGATAACCACAGTATACCTAAATACTTTACTGAACATCATAATGCAAATCCCAAGGATCTTGCAATCAAAGTTATAGATTGGATACCACCCAATGTATATCCAAATAGACTACTCACACTCCGACAACGTGAGACCTACTGGATACATGAATTACAAACACTAAAACCCAGGGGTCTCAATGTTGAAATTGATTTACAGGCATTTATGTTGTGATCCAATATGAACAGCTAAGTCCATACATTTGAGTCTAAATGCATACTGTTTTAAATGTTTGGCAAATTCTGTGAAGAGACACAAGAAAGAAGGGCGCCTCCTAGTGTAATACAGTTTACACCAAAGTGCTCTTATGAAGTTTTAAGAATCATACTCACAATGGTAGCAGCACCCATTCGTGCTTAGTAACACCTACTGGGATCTGTCCAAGCTCACTGTTCCTCGGTTCCTGCAAACCTCTGCTCTAGGCGTCTCCCCAAGGGTGATAATCAAAACCCAGGATCTCAGAAAAGTTGATATAAATGCATAGGTTTTAATAAAATACAATTCTATAAAAACATAGGGTACAATGGTAAGCTCTATGTGATTTAAAAGTTGCAACGCGTTTCTCAGCTTACACACTCTTCATCAGGCATACATTTCCTAACTGAGAGCACTGAGCTTTATATAATAAAACCTCCAATCAAATCTCATGCTTATTGAGCACTCCTCTTTACACAGGTGTTCTAGGTGATGCTCATCATCTTAGGTTAACTCTTACAAAGATTGTTAACCCGTAAAAAACAATACTGTTTTGTCCATACTTATACACTCAATACAAAAAATATATACATGCAGTATGTTATACTGAAAATTACACACACACATATATATATATATATATATATATATATATATATATATATATATATATATATATGTGTGTGTGTAATTTTCAGTATAACTGACCTTGTATATTATAAGTTGATCTATATCTCTGTTGATGAATCTATATAAAATGTGTAGCATCCTGTCTTTTAACATTGTTGCCATATCGGCATCCTGATATTTACTTCCGCATTCGACGTCAGATATCCCTAATCTACGGGATTTCCTCTCCTATATTGCAGGGGGTCGTCCGTAAAACTTAATATGATATAATATGATATGGTCCCTGTTCATGTTGATTGGGAAGATTTGTGTAATATGTGAGAAGTCTGTAGTGGCAATGTTAACCCCATTATTATAGCCTATCTGTGTGACCAAATTTAGCTGGGGTATTCACTATACCTTAATGTATAAATATAGACCAATAAGTAAATAATATATAAGATATGTTTACCATTATTATAAAGTGGAATAAACTCCTCATATTATATAATATGTGACCTAGTGTAATGTGACTTTGATAAATATATGTGATGGTCTATTAGTATATTGTGAATGATAAGCGGCTAATAAAATTAATAATAGATAAGGTGCTAACTAATAAAAATTAATCTAATAATTAATACAAAAAAAGGTGAACATTAACTAAACAAATGTTGCAGGGGTCATCTAAATGTATCTATCCTCATCGACTACGATGTATCTTAAATAATGTATAATAGATGTATAAAATATAGTGCTTATCTAAAAAGTGACTACCTATAAACTAAGGCATATTTAAATAGCCTTATAAGGGCTAAAGTGACAACGAATGTTAAAAATGTCTGGGACTGTATATGTTTAACGCGGAATAAATGAAAAGAAAAAATAAACATATTTTGGACCTCTAATAATACCATTCTATTGTGAATGCAAAATTCTGGGCAACCTGATACACACATGTAGAGATTTACAAATAAATATAATCAAGCATATAATTAATCCTATTAAAAAGCAGCCATATCGATGTTTTCGTTCAACCCTTCTGGAAAAAGAGTACCAAACTTATAAATCCAATTTGTTTCCCTTTGTCTTAGGCGGGTATAGCGATTTGTTCAGATTTGTTTGATTTGTAAGCTGAGAAACGCGTTGCAACTTTTAAATCACATAGAGGTTACCATTGTACCCTATGTTTTTATAGAATTGTATTTTATTAAAACCTATTCATTTACATCAACTTTTCTGAGACCCTGGGTTTTGATTATCACCCTTGGGGAGACGCCTAGAGCAGAGGTGTGCAGGAACCGAGGAACAGTGAGCTGGGACACTGAAAGATCCCAGTAGGTGTTACTAAGCATGAGTGGGTGCTGCTACCATTGTGAGTACGATTCTTAAAACTTCATAAGAGCACTTTGGTGTAAACTGTATTAAAGTAGGAGTCGCCCTTCTTTCTTGTGTCTCTTCACAGAATTTGCCAAACGTTTTTTGAATTATATTGGAAGGAGCAGCCGACAGCCGTAAGGAAAAGTTCTTCTTAGTCCCTTAAAGGACAGACCTACATCTCTGACCAATCATATGGACTAAGATAAGAAATATTTTCTGTGAAAGACTGTCATTTGTGGGATTTGCCTACATATACACATATACCTAAAACCTGCCTATAGTATGGTTAACACACTTTTGTGTGCATTTATTCTCTGTGCATGATATTATATGTAGCAGAACCATTTACATTGCGCCCCCTTAAGTGGTGACAAGATATAGTCACTAGTGTTTGGTCAGTTTTAAATGTACCTACGATATTAGATTCACCCCTGATATGGTAGCTAATTCGTTTTTTAGAGTCTACAGGTTTTATTGCATAGTATTTTATAATATATTTATAATATTTTTATAGGTATCTAACAGCTTAAAGGGGCAAGGTAAGCAAAATAAAACATTTTTTTATATAGAGTGACTAAAAGACAAAAATTCTGAGATAAATCTGCGAAACATTGATTTAGAGATAAATTCTATGTGAAATATGCATATCATACCTTTCAGAATGAGCCTGAAACAAAAAAGTGTATATATATATATATATATATTTCAGGACATAATAGTCGAAATTGAAATGTGCATGAGTAAACAAAGTTTATATAAAAAATACTTCTGTTCAAAACTTTCACTATTTGTTTTTTTTTTAATATTATGTCCCTTTAACAAAACTGCTGCTAGTATATATTTAAATGTAATTCTGTGCTAGCAATAAATTACTTAAAGGATGGATTTTTTTTCGTACAGCATCCATGACAATTATTGACTGTATGTATCTACATAAAATATGTCAAGCCAATGCCCTTATGGTAACAACGTGTGATTGTTTGATAGAACAAAGAAATCCCCAACACTGGACAAAGGGAACTTATTTATTTCCACCATAGAGTGTAAGTGAGGAAGTTATATTAACCACCCCAGAGGCAGAACTTTTTTTACTTTCTGTTGTTTTAGTAAAAAAAAATTCTGAAGGTCATTTTGAAATAAAATGAACTTTTACATTAGCACCAGCTCAAATGCAATGTGTTGATTAACTCCTTAGTAATGAAAATTTGTTATAATATATTGTAGCAGTTGAAAATTGCATCGCAAATTAGCTACACAAAACAAAATATTTTTCAAATGTCTTGAATACATTTTGTTTCCTTTGCTCTTGCTCTGTACAAATGTAGTAATAAAAAGGTGATTTGCTCACAAGAATGTCAATTAAAAGTCACAGCTTTGCAGACCAGGAAAGTGTAGGGGCAGATTTAAAAAAAATCCCTGAGAGTTATCAATCAATGTGCTGCCGCTTTGTAGCGTTGTTCCATATTTAACTGCTCTCTTCAAACAGTGCTTTGCTGTGGCTGCACTGCTAGGGAAAATTTACACAGTGCAGCCAGAGCACAGTACTGTGTGAAGAGAACAGCCTGATGTGGAGCAGCGTTGCAAAGCGTATGCACTAACAGTTAATGCAAGTGTCCCGTTTTTCAGACAGAGGAGATTATATTAACACTGGCAGCCTCTGAATGAAACAAAAACCATCCCCAGCAAATCACTGATCATGAGTGACAAACTGGATTATACTAACCACAGCACTAAATGTGAGTGACAAAGATAACTAAATAATACCCTGCACTGAGCGTGAGTGACATAGAGAACTAAATCATTTGCAGCACTGAGTGTGAGTGACAAAAAGCAACAAAACTATCTCCAACACTCAGTATGGCTCACAAAGGGAAATATACTAGCTGCAGCACTGAGTGTGTCTCACAGAGGAAATTATACTAGATGCAGCACTGAGTGTGATTCACA
This sequence comes from Bombina bombina, assembly GCF_027579735.1. Lineage (NCBI taxonomy): Eukaryota > Metazoa > Chordata > Amphibia > Anura > Bombinatoridae > Bombina > Bombina bombina. Next base: position 1,222,095,270 of record NC_069499.1, read on the forward strand.
GAGGGAAATATACTAGCTGCAGCACTGAGTGTGGCTCACAGAGGAAATTATACTAGATGCAGCACTGAATGTGATTCACAGAGGGAAATATACTAGCTGCAGCACTGAGTGTGGCTCGCAGAGGAAATTATACTAGCTGCAGCACTGAGTGTGACTCACAGAGGGAAATATTCTAGCTGCAGCACTGAGTGTGACTCATAGAGGGACATATACTAGCTGCAGCATTGAGTGTGGCTCACAGAGGAAATTATACTAGCTGTAGCACTAAGGGTGACCATATTGCCGCTTTAAAAAGGAACACATATGAAAAATACATTTGTCAGGGTTCTTTTACAAAACATTTCTTTAAACAGCCCTGACATATGTATTTTTCATATGTGTCCCTTTTTAAAGCGGCAATATGGTCAGCTGAGCAGCACTGAATGTGGCTCACAGACAGGTAGATTACGAGTTTTGCGTTACGGCTTTTAACGCTGAAAAAAATTGCAATTTCAGCATAATGGCAGTAACGCAGCTATTGCGAGTCATGTCGGTATAGCTATACCGTAAGCATTTTAGCCTGTAACGCAACATCCATTCCGCACTCAAAAAAATGACGTTTTTGTGTGGGATTTCCATAGCGCCGGTATTACAGGTTGTGCGGTGAGGCTAAAAAGCTTGCGTTACAGCCTATACCTACACGATCCATACCGCCATCTGAAAGCAATAGTTATGAGTTTTGCACCACAAAAATGTTTCACAAAACTCATAACTAAACTGTTACAAAGTACACTAACACCCATAAACTACCTATTAACCCCTAAACTGCCGCCCTCTTGCATCGCAAACACTATATTAAACCTATTAACCCCTAATCTGCCGCCCACCCACATCGTGACTATTAAATAAATATATTATCCCCTAATCTGCTGCTCCCAACATCGCCAACACTAATAAAAATTATTAACCCCTATTCCGCCGTTTCCCAACATCACTGCCACTATAATAAAGTTATTAACCCCTATTCCGCCGCTCCCCGACATCGCCAACACTATAATAAAGCTATTAACCCCTATTTCGCCGCTCCCTGACATCGCCAACGCTATGATAAAGTTATTAACCCCTAAACCTGTGGCCTCCCACATCTCTGTCACTAAATAAACCTATTAACCTATAAACCTCCGGCCTCCCACATCTCTGCCACTAAATAAACCTATTAACCCCTAAACCGCAAGCCCCCCACATCGCAAAACACTAAATTAAACTATTAACCCCTAAACCTAACACCCCCTAACTTTAAATTAAAATTACAACTATATTTGAATAAAAAAACTTACCTGTGAAATAAAAATAAAATAAATAAAAAATCATTAAACTATAAATTAACCTAACCTTACTATTCTAATAAAATAAAAAATACTACCAATAAAAAAATCTAAATTACAAATTTAAAAAATCCCAACACTACGAGAAAAAAAAAATATAAAATTACAAAAAATAATAAACACTAAATTATGAAAAATAAAAAACACTAAGCTTACAAAAATAATAAACTAAATTATAAAAAATATAAGCAATTACACCGAATCTAATTGCCCTATAAAAATAAAAAAGCCCCCCAAAATAAAAACACCCCCTAGCCTATAATAAACTACCAATAGCCCTTAAATGGGTATTATCCTAAGTTAAACAGCTCTTTTACCTGTAAAAAAATACAAAGTCCCCCTAACAGTAAAACTCACCACCCAACCAATAGGGATGGGCGAATGTTTCGCAACATTCGAAAAATGAAACAAATTTTAACACATTTGTTAGTTCAAATTGAATTTCAAATGTGTACATTACATTTTAACATTCGATTTTCGAATGTTCGGTTTCGAATTTTACAATTACATTAGAAAATATTAGTTTAAAAAAATTCAAATTTATATATTTGTAATAGTATTTCTAATGCTTTCTTTAAATGTATTATTCGAATTATGCAATATTTGAATTTGAAAAATTTGAATTTATATATTTGTAATAGTATTTCTAATGCTTTCTTTAAATGTAATATTCAAATTATGCAATATTCGATCGAAATAGAAACATTCAAATTGATATATTTCTATCTATTATTTATCAGTTTACTAGATTCCCTACCACATGAACTATTGAACTTCTGAATAGTATTTGTTAAATAGAATGTTAAATTCGAAATTTTGAATGTGGACATTCAATCTAATTATAAACATTCGAATTTGAAAGTGACATTAGAAAACTATAAATAGCATTCGATTATAGAATTTTTAAGAATATTCGTTCGTATCAACATTCGGATTTGTAATTCGAATTTTTGTAATAACATTCGTTCTAACATTCAAATTCAGAAATTTACACATTCGCCCAACCCTACCAACCAACCCCCCAAAATAAAAAACCTAAGTCTAAAAAAAAACTAAGCTACCCATTGCCCCTAAAGGGGCATTTGTATGGGCATTGTCCTTAAAGGGACATAATACTCATATGCTAAATCACTTGAAACTGATGCAGTATAACTGTAAGAAGCTGACAGGAAAATATCACCTAAGCATCTCTATGTAAAAAAGGAAGATATTTTACCTCACAAATCCAATCCCCTCAGCTCTGCAGAGTAAGTTCTGTGTAAAAAGTTATACTTCACCTGCTCCTAGCTGCAGGTAAAAATAAAAAAAAATGAAGAAATGAACAGCAGCCAATCAGCATCAGCAGTGCTGAGGTCATGAACTCTTACTGTGATCTCATGAGATTTGACTTAACTCTCATGAGATTTCATAGTAAGCTTCCTTTACCTGATTGGTGAAATAATATGAGAGTTCACGAGGCTCATCCTTTCAGCTGTCCCAGGACAGACACACTAAAATGCTGCTTAGAAATCCTTTACAATAGGAGGTGGCTACTGAGGAACTTTTGAGGTAAAATATCTTTCTTTTCTCATAGTGATGTTCAGGTGATATTTTCTAGTCAGCTTTTTACAGCTATGCTGCATCACTTTCAAGTGTTTAAACATTTGGGTATTATGGCCCTTTAAAAGGGCATTCAGCTCTTTTTCATTGCCTTTAAAAGGGCATTTAGCTCTTTTTCAAAAGCCCAAACCCTAATCTGAAAAAAAACACCCCCAAAAATAAAAGAAATACCTAACACTAACCCCAGAATATCTACTCATGGTTGCTGAAGTCCGGACATCCAGGCGGCGAGAAATCTTCTTTCAGGCGGCGAGAAGTCTTCATCCAGGCGGCAGGTAGCGGATTGGCAAAGACATTCAGCTCGGAGCGTCCTCTTCATACGGTCCCCGCCGTACACTGAAGCTTCAAAGCAAGGTAGCCGGTTCAAAATGGTGTACCTTGCATTCCTATTGGCTGATTTGATTCTTCAAATTCATATCAGCCAATAGGATGAGAGCTTCTGAAATCCTATTGGCTGTTCAAAACAGCCAATAGGATGAGAGCTACTGAAATCCTATTGGCTGATTTGAACAGCTCTCCATAATAGAAGCTATTTATTGAGATCTATGAGGTGTTTGCATATCAATGGGGTTATTGAAAACAAATAAACAAAACTACAACCTGAGTCTTATTTAACACTAGGCAAACCACACTTTCAAAAACATGGTTTAACTTATATAGTTTAGAGAGCAAAGAACGTTGTCCTATCTTCCAATCTCATTTATAATTCATGGCCTTTCAGAGTAAACTGGTATGAAGAGGTACTAAGTCAGAGGATCCATCTCTCTTTTTGTGCCCTCTCTAACCTAGCAAATCAAGACCCCTGGTCTGCATTGTACATAGAAGTCTGTACACTTTCATTCTCTCCAAAACAATAAGGTAAGGTAAGGTAGACTGCCCCTTTACTATCATACCCCCTGCCCTTTACCCTCTCTACTAAACCTCATTTAGGCCCATTCATCTTAATTGACAACCACAATATGAAATTTAGGGGTTTTTTTCAATCCTTTTGAAGAGATGTCCAAAAGTGTCTCAAAGAGCTTTTCGCATGGTTATTAATTTCAAAACCATTCCAATCCATAAGGGATCACCTAGAAAACCCATTTATGGTGGGGTTTTGCAATGACTTTGTACCACATTAACTTCCCCAGTACGCTGCTTTGAGGGAATTCAACAGTAGTTTTCAAATCCTTCTGAGACTGTTCTCAAGCAGTGAATTTTTTACTTTTAATATTGAACAGTCTAGATGTTTTGAAAACCCACATTGGCCATCGTATTCTAACTATTCACATAATTGTTTCCTAGGTTAAAAGAAAGATTAAATATAGCTTAAATCGTACTTTTAAACTATAGAACTTGTATATTATTTAATACAATCATCAAAAAGTTAATTTATGATTGCAGTTAAGCAAACATTAACAAATATCCCTTATACAAGTTCTTAAACTTATGTAAAATTGTAAATTTATGAATTTCTATTATTGGTTATGTGAGAAAACTAAAACACCTTAGCAGTTATCATCAATATTCCACCAATAAGCCACCACCATTTACTTTTTCATATATTTTGCTTTCATGGAGGCTCTGGAAAACTATCTTAAAAGTCTAAAAATGCATGTTTCTTGTTGTTTTTTTTATGTTTAATGAGTAATTCAGATATCTTTTTAGATGACAGCTATTCAAATGGATTGGAATAGCTTGCAAATAAAACCAACATATGTATGTATGTCATAATCTTATGAGATAAAATATGGGCTAATTTGTTGAGAGACCTGAAAGCAATAACATTAAAGGGGCATAAAACTCAATGTTTTTCTTTCATGATTTAGATAGGACATAACATTTTAAACAACTTTCTAATTTACTTCTATTATCATATTTTTTCATTTTCTTGTTATCCTTATTTGAAAATTAAAAATGTAAGCTCAAGAGTGTGCACGTATCTGAAGCACAATATAGCAGCAGTTTTGCAACAATGTTATACATTAGCAGGAGCAGTAGATGGCAGCACTATTTCCTGTCATGTAGGGCTTCAGGCATGTGCACGCTACCTACCTAGGTATCTCTTCAACAAAGAATAACATGAGAATTTATAATAATTTATAATAGAAGTAAATTGGAAACTTTTTAAAAATTGTATTCTCTATCTGAATCATGAAAGAAAATTTTTGGGTTTAATGTCCCTTTAAGACAGGGATCTGTACAGTGATTTTCAAACAGAAAAGGACAACATACCTAATAAAAACAAAATAATATAAGTAATTGTAATTCAGAATTTCTCTCAAGTATATTGTGACAGGATATTATTCTAGACAACTGGTTTAATAGTCAGCCTTCCATATGGAAATAAGCAGACATGTTATGAAAGGTAACCTCTTGCCTTTTTCTCTTCTGGCTGATAGATTAGCTCATCTGAATCTATCTGACCTCTCTCTGCTCCATTTCTGTTAACTATAAGATTTGCTGGCACACTTTATACACAATCTCTCCCCTTCTCTATAGGATGTACCTCACTTCTTGCAAATGTTCTGCATACAACAAATGATATAAACTTATATACACATGCCATTTTGTCACTACATGTTTTTGCTATTTAGAGGCCAGGTAAAAATATGTTTCAAATGGGACATAGGAAATAAGCTTCTTCACTGACCTAACCAATCACTGTTAAACATGTTGCAGAGTCACAAATGTTCTCCTATGCTTAAAAATAAACATGGGAAATGTAGTTCTGTTTAAAGTTCACTTAAGACATGTGGTTGAGTGTGAATCAAGGAGTAAGGTGCAGGGATAGGCAAGGTGTCCGTACACGGACACTGGTGTCCGCGATTGGCCCTTGCAGTGTCCGCCGCCCATTTTGCTGTGGGGAGGGAGAAGTAAGAGAGATGAATACTGGTCCTGACTCCTCCTTAACACATGCAGTGCCACGTTTTGCAGGGTTGTGGCCACTCCCACATGATGCCGCTTAGTACCAGAAAATGACTCAATGAGTGAGACAGAGAGAGAGGGAAGATTCAAGAAGCAAGCTGCCACTGTGTCCCTGGAGCTTTATATGCAAAGGTAAAGCACTTGAGGTTTATTATAAGTAGTATTTAAATAGAAAGAAAAGATATAGTAAGGTTGTGAATCATAACCTTAGTATATCTTTTCTTTCTGATTAAATAATAGGAAAGGGAAAATTATATTTAGTGAGAATAAAATTAGTGGCTTGTCAAGAGACTGACAGCAATATTGGGTGATAAGTTATGGAATAAATAAAGCCTGAGTGAAATACTGGATGTGTATCTTCTGCATCTGCATAATAACACCCAGCACTATACAAAGACACAGAAGTGACACTGGCACATGTGCATAGCCAGACAAGGGCTGGTTATAGGATGAGTGGTATCTGCATCAGTATAATAAAATTCAGCACTATAAAATAATAGTTTTAATTGTAAATGTACCTTGGTGTCCTTCACTAAAGGTCTTTACTTTAGAAAATGTCCGCCACAGCCTTGGCTCGTGCCTATCCCTGGTAAAGTGTAATTTTTGTGATATGGTAATAAATTTTGTAGCCTGTGTGAGGACATTTCTTATTTTCTGGAAATATGTAATTTAACAATATCTTCATTCATGGATATTTATAGAATGTGTTTCTGGTGTTGGGGAGAGTTAAAAAAACATATATTCTAAACATTATAATATTGGTGTAGCCAATTAATACAATATATATTTTATATTTTTATATATATTTTATATTTATATTTTATGTGACCAAGCATTAAAAAGAAGAGACAGACAGGCCCATTTATCAAGCTCCGTACGGAGCTTGAAGGGCCGTGTTTCTGGCGAGTCTTCAGACTCGCCAGAAACACAACTTATGAAGCAGCGCTCTGAGCAGACACACAGGAATCGCCGGAAATCAACCAGATCGAATAAGATCGGGTTGATTGACACCTCCCTGCTGGCGGCCGATTGGCCGTGAGTCAGCAGGGGGCGGCGTTGCACCAGCAGCTCTTGTGAGCTGCTGGTGCAATGTTAAATGCGGAGAGCGTATTGCTCTCCGCATTTAGAGAGGTCTTGCGGACCTGATCCGCAGTGTCGGATCAGGTCCGCAAGACCTTTGATAAATTGGAGCCAGAGAGTCAGAGACCATAATCCTTCTAATGAAAGCTCTTAAGCATGTGTTGGTTTCTTTCTCAAACAAAGAGAGGCACACTTTCCTTGTCTACTCTATCTTATTTATTCATGTAAAATTGTTTTCTAAAAGATTAATTATACTCCTCACCAATCATGTTACCCCTCATTTCAAATCAATTTATGTTTGCCTAAGAATTAGACCAATTGTCAGTACCACTCCTTCTTTTATTACTATATATTCTAATTGCCATTTTCATAAAAAATCATGGGATATTACAGGGTCAAATGATCCCTCCTTTAATAGTGGACCCCATTACTCATTTAACAGATTTATTAATATTGTGGCCTGTAGACTAAAACATGTTACTTCTTCACAAAATAACCCCCTTTTTGTACATGGCGTTATGCATTGTGACTACTTGCATTGTGACTGTCTGAAAGCCTGGCATAGACTGTGACCATCTGATATACTATACATTGTTTCTTTACTTGATATGTTTGCACTAAGTTTTTACATTTGTATAGTTTTACAAACAGCCCAAACTAAATAAACTTTTGCTCACTAACGGCTAGATTTAGAGTTTTGTCGGTAAGGACCTGAAAAGCTAACGCCGGCTTTTTTCTGGCCGCACCATAAAAATAACTCTGGTATTGAGAGTCCACATAAGGGCTGCGTTAGGCTCCAAAAAAGGAGCGTAGAGCATATTTAACGCAGCTTCAACTATCGATACCAGAGTTGCTTACGCAAGCGGCCAGCCTCAAAAACGTGCTCGTGCACGATTCCCCCATAGGAAACAATGGGGCTGTTTGAGCTGAAAAAAAACCTAACACCTGCAAAAAAGCCGCGTTCAGCTCCTAACGCAGCCCCATTGTTTGCTATGCGGAAACACTTCCTACGTCTGCACCTAACACCCTAACATGTACCCCGAGTCTAAACACCCCTAACCTTACACTTATTAACCCCTATTCTGCCGCCCCGCTATCGCTGACCCCTGCATATTATTATTAACCCCTAATCTGCCGCTCCGTAAACCGCCGCTACTTACATTATCCCTATGTACCCCTAATCTGCTGCCCCTAACACCGCCGACCCCTATATTATATTTATTAACCCCTAATCTGCCCCCCACAACGTCGCCTCCACCTGCCTACACTTATTAACCCCTAATCTGCCGAGCGGACCGCACCGCTATTATAATAAAGTTATTAACCCCTAATCCGCCTCACTAACCCTATAATAAATAGTATTAACCCCTAATCTGCCCTCCCTAACATCGCCGACACCTAACTTCAATTATTAACCCCTAATCTGCCGACTTGAGCTCACCGCTATTCTAATAAATGTATTAACCCCTAAAGCTAAGTCTAACCCTAACACTAACACCCCCCTAACTTAAATATAATTTTAATCTAACAAAATTAATTAACTCTTATTAAATAAATTATTCCTATTTAAAGCTAAATACTTACCTGTAAAATAAATCCTAATATAGCTACAATATAAATTATAATTATATTATAGCTATTTTAGGATTAATATTTATTTTACAGGTAACTTTGTATTTATTTTAACCAGGTACAATAGCTATTAAATAGTTAAGAACTATTTAATAGCTAAAATAGTTAAAATAATTACAAATTTACCTGTAAAATAAATCCTAACCTAAGTTACAATTAAACCTAACACTACACTATCAATAAATTAATTAAATAAAATACCTACAATTACCTACAATTAAACCTAACACTACACTATCAATAAATTAATTAAACACAATGCCTACAAATAACTACAATGAAATAAACTAACTAAAGTACAAAAAATAAAAAAGAACTAAGTTACAAAAAATAAAAAAATATTTACAAACATAAGAAAAATATTACAACAATTTTAAACTAATTACACCTACTCTAAGCCCCCTAATAAAATAACAAAGCCCCCCAAAATAAAAAATTGCCCTACCCTATTCTAAATTACTAAAGTTCAAAGCTCTTTTACCTTACCAGCCCTGAACAGGGCCCTTTGCGGGGCATGCCCCAAGAAGTTCAGCTCTTTTGCCTGTAAAAAAAAACATACAATACCCCCCCCCCCAACATTACAACCCACCACCCACATACCCCTAATCTAACCCAAACCCCCCTTAAATAAACCTAACACTAAGCCCCTGAAGATCTCCCTACCTTGTCTTCACCTCACCGGGTTCAGCGATCGGTCCAGAAGAGGGTCCGAAGTCTTGATCCAAGCGGAGCAAGAAGAGGTCCTCCATCCGGTAGAAGTCTTCATCCAAGCGGGGCAGAAGAGGTCTTCCATCCGATTGAAGTCTTCATCCAAGCGGGATCTTCTATCGTCATCCATCCGGAGCGCAGCGGCAGGATCGTGAAGACCTCCGATGCGGAACATCCATCCAGGCCGACGACTGAACGACGAATGACGGTTCCTTTAAATGACGTCATCCAAGATGGCGTCCCTCGAATTCCGATTGGCTGATAGGATTCTATCAGCCAATCGGAATTAAGGTAGGAATATTCTGATTGGCTGATGGAATCAGCCAATCAGAATCAAGTTCAATCCGATTGGCTGATCCAATTCTTCAGTTGGACGTCGCTGGATGAAGATGGGTCCGCGGTGGAGGTCTTCAGGATGGAGCCGGTCCTCATCGGATGAAGATAGAAGATGCCGCTTGGAAGATGATGGTTGCCGGTCCGGATCTACTCTTCTTCCCGGATAGGATGAAGACTTTGGAGCCTCTTCTGGACCTCTTCAGCCACCGGATGATGGATCGCCAGCCCCCGCTTGGGTTGGATGAAGATTTTGGAGCCAGGACGGATCGGTGATACCTGGTGAGGTGAAGACAAGGTAGGATGATCATCTTCAGGGGCTTAGTGTTAGGTTTATTTAAGGGGGGTTTGGGTTAGATTAGGGGTATGTGGGTGGTGGGTTGTAATGTTGGGGGGGTATTGTATTTTTTTTTTTACAGGCAAAAGAGCTGAACTTCTTGGGGCATGCCCCGCAAAGGGCCCTGTTCAGGGCTGGTAAGGTAAAAGAGCTTTGAACTTTAGTAATTTAGAATAGGGTAGGGCATTTTTTTATTTTGGGGGCTTTGTTATTTTATTAGGGGGCTTAGAGTAGGTGTAATTAGTTTAAAATTGTTGTAATATTTTTCTTATGTTTGTAAATATTTTTTTATTTTTTGTAACTTAGTTCTTTTTTATTTTTTGTACTTTAGTTAGTTTATTTCATTGTAGTTATTTGTAGGTATTGTATTTAATTAATTTATTGATAGTGTAGTGTTAGGTTTAATTGTAACTTAGGTTAGGATTTATTTTACAGGTAAATTTGTAATTATTTTAACTATTTTAGCTATTAAATAGTTCTTAACTATTTAATAGCTATTGTACCTGTTTAAAATAAATACAAAGTTACCTGTAAAATAAATATTAATCCTAAAATAGCTATAATATAATTATAATTTATGTTGTAGCTATATTAGGATTTATTTTACAGGTAAGTATTTAGCTTTAAATAGGAATAATTTATTTAATAAGAGTTAATTAATTTCGTTAGATGTAAATTATATTTAATTTAGGGGGGTGTTAGTGTTAGGGTTAGACTTAGCTTTAGGGGTTAATACATTTATTAGAATAGCGGCGAGATTCGGTCGGCAGATTAGGGGTTAATAATTGAAGTTAGGTGTCGGCGATGCTAGGGAGGGCAGGTTAGGGGTTAATAAATATAATATAGGGGTCGGCGGTGTTAGGGGCAGCAGATTAGGGGTACATAGCTATAATGTAGCTGGCGGCTCTTTGCGGTCGGCAGATTAGGGGTTAATTATTGTAGGTAGGTGGCGGCGACGTTGTGGGGGGCAGGTTAGGGGTTAATAAATATAATATAGGGGTCGGCGATGTTAGGGCAGCAGATTAGAGGTACATAGGGATAATGTAGCTGGCGGCGGCGTGCGGACGGCAGATTAGGGGTTAATAAGTGTAGGTAGCTGGCGGCGACGTTGTGGGGGGCAGATTAGGGGTTAATAAATATAATATAGGGGTCGGCGGTGTTAGGGGCAGCAGATTAGGGGTACATAAGGATAACGTAGGTGGCGGTCGGCAGATTAGGGGTTAAAAAATTTTAATCGAGTTGCGGCGATGTGGGGGGACCTCGGTTTAGGGGTACATAGGTAGTTTATGGGTGTTAGTGTACTTTAGAGTACAGTAGTTAAGAGCTTTATGAACCGGCGTTAGCCCAGAAAGCTCCTAACTACTGACTTTTTTCTGCGGCTGGAGTTTTGTCGTTAGATTTCTAACGCTCACTTCAGACACGACTCTAAATACCGGAGTTAGAAAAATCCCATTGAAAATATAGGATACGCAATTGACGTAAGGGGATCTGCGGTATGGAAAAGTCGCGGCTGAAAAGTGAGCGTTAGACCCTATTTTGAGTGACTCCAAATACCGGAGGTAGCCTAAAACCAGCGTTAGGAGCCTCTAACGCTGGTTTTCACGGGTACCGCCAAACTCCAAATCTAGGCCTTAGTTTGTCTGAGTCTAATTGTGTATAATTAAGTGATGCCATTTCTTAAACATTACATTGGCCATGGAAACATTTTGTTATTTCTTAACTTTAGAAAGGTATTGGCGTGATTTCTGGGCAGAGGTTAGACATTTCTGGGACAGAGATTAATTTTTATAAAACTGAGGCTTAAAATAACAGCATACTCAACACACTCTCCTACCTCGCTCATGTAGAAGTAGATATTTGTTTCCCCTGAATAAAGGAAAGTTTTAACTACAATGTCTCTTTAAATATCGGACTGATTAATGACAAAACATAACTCCTGCTTTGGTATTATGTGCAGATCTGAAGGCCATGAGGTCTATTTGTCATATGTCTGTCGGGCCTGATCCGACAGTTCGGATCAGGTCCGACAGACATCGTTGAATGTGGAGAGCAATACGCTCTCCGTATTCAGCATTACGATCGGGTTGATTTGTGGCGGTTCGCCTCATCAGAGCAGGTGGACAGGGTTATGGAGAAGCGGTCTATAGAAACTGCTGTTTCTGGTGAGCAACACGGGGCCTCAAGCTCCATTCAGAGCTTGATAGATAGGCCCCCATATCTCCAGACGGAAATATTTAAGCTAAAATCTGTTTAGATGAGGGATAATAAAATAGTACATGGCCTAAAAAAATTATTCTTTCAAAGAAACGCTCAATACCCTAAACATGTTTAGAGCTTAGAGAAGAGAAGGGAAAGAGGTGATTGATAGAAACTTTTACGTATATTATGGGGGTTAGTAAAGTTTATCCCAAATTGAAAGTTAATGGATTCAGAAGTCATTTGCAGAAGCTCTTCTTCACAGAAAGTGTTGTTGATTAATGGAATAAACTTTCATTATTAGTAGTAAAGACAATCACTGTGGGGGACTGGAATAAGCATAAGGCTATCCTATAGACTAAATAACGGCTAGATTTGGAGTTTTGTCGGTAACGACCCGAAAAACTAACGCCAGCTTTTTTCTGGCCGCACCATAAAAATAACTCTGGTATTGAGAGTCCACATAAAGGCTGCGTTAGGCTCCAAAAAAGGAGCGTAGAGCATTTTTAACGCAGCTTCAACTCTCGATACCAGAGTTGCTTACGCAAGCGGCCAGCCTCAAAAAAGTGCTTGTGCACGATTCTCCCATAGGAAACAATGGGGCTGTTTGAGCTGAAAAAAAACCTAACACCTGCAAAAAAGCCGCGTTCAGCTCTTAACGCAGCCCCATTGTTTGCTATGCGGTAACCCTTCCTACGTCTGCACCTAACACTCTAACATGTACCCCGAGTCTAAACACCCCTAACCTTACACTTATTAACCCCTAATCTGCCGCCCCCGCTATCGCTGACCCCTGTATATTATTATTAACCCCTAATCTGCCGCTCCGTAAACCGCCGCTACCTACATTATACCTATGTACCCCTAATCTGCTGCCCCTAACACCGCCGACCCCTATATTATATTTATTAACCCCTAATCTGCCCCCCACAACGTTGCCTCCACCTGCCTACACTTATTAACCCCTAATCTGCCGACCAGACCTGAGCGCTACTATAATAAAGTTATTAACCCCTAATCCGCCTCACTAACCCTATAATAAATAGTATTAACCCCTAATCTGCCCTCCCTAACATCGCCGACACCTAACTTCAATTATTAACCCCAAATCTGCCGACCGGAGCTCACCGCTATTCTAATAAATGTATTAACCCCTAAAGCTAAATCTAACCCTAACACTAACACCCCCCTAAGTTAAATATAATTTACATCTAACGAAATTAATTAAGTCTTATTAAATAAATTATTCCTATTTAAAGATAAATACTTACCTGTAAAATAAATCCTAATATAGCTACAATATAAATTATAATTATATTATAGCTATTTTAGGATTAATATTTATTTTACAGGCAACTTTGTATTTATTTTAACCAGGTACAATAGCTATTAAATAGTTAAGAACTATTTAATAGCTAAAATAGTTAAAATAATTACAAATTTACCTGTAAAATAAATCCTAACCTAAGTTACAATTAAACCTAACACTACACTATCAATAAATTAATTAAATAAACTACCTACAATTACGTACAATTAACCTAACACTACACTATCAATAAATTAATTAAATACAATTCCTACAAATAAATACAATTAAATAAACTAGCTAAAGTACAAAAAATAAAAAAGAACTAAGTTACAAAAAATAAAAAAATATTTACAAACATAAGAAAAATATTACAACAATTTTAAACTAATTACACCTACTCTAAGCCCCCTAATAAAATAACAAAGCCCCCCAAAATAAAAAAATGCCCTACCCTATTCTAAATTACTAAAGTTCAAAGCTCTTTTACCTTACCAGCCCTGAACAGGGCCCTTTGCAGGGCATGCCCCAAAGAATTCAGCTCTTTTGCCTGAAAAAAAACCCATACAATCCCCCCCCAACATTACAACCCACCACCCACATACCCCTAATCTAACCCAAACCCCCCTTAAATAAACCTAACACTAAGCCCCTGAAGATCATCCTACCTTGTCTTCACCTCACCAGGTATCACCGATCCGTCCTGGCTCCAAAATCTTCATCCAACCCAAGCGGGGGCTGGCGATCCATCATACGGTGGCTGAAGAGGTCCAGAAGAGGCTCCAAAGTCTTCATCCTATCCGGGAAGAAGAGTAGATCCGGACCGGCAACCATCATCTTCCAAGCGGCATCTTCTATCTTCATCCGATGAGGACCGGCTCCATCCTGAAGACCTCCGACGCGGACCCATCTTCATCCGGCGACGTCCAACTGAAGAATGAAGGTTCCTTTAAGGGACGTCATCCAAGATGGCGTCCTTCGAATTCCGATTGGCTGATAGGATTCTATCAGCCAATCGGAATTAAGGTAGGAATATTCTGATTGACTGATGGAATCAGCCAATCAGAATCAAGTTCAATCCGATTGGCTGATCCAATCAGCCAATCAGATTGAGCTCGCATTCTATTGGCTGATCGGAACAGCCAATAGAATGCGAGCTCAATCTGATTGGCTGATTGGATCAGCCAATCGGATTGAACTTGATTCTGATTGGCTGATTCCATCAGCCAATCAGAATATTCCTACCTTAATTCCGATTGGCTGATAGAATCCTATCAGCCAATCGGAATTCGAGGGACGCCATCTTGGATGACGTCCCTTAAAGGAACCTTCATTCTTCAGTTGGACGTCGCCGGATGAAGATGGGTCCGCGGTGGAGGTCTTCAGGATGGAGCCGGTCCTCATCGGATGAAGATAGAAGATGCCGCTTGGAAGATGATGGTTGCCGGTCCGGATCTACTCTTCTTCCCGGATAGGATGAAGACTTTGGAGCCTCTTCTGGACCTCTTCAGCCACCGGATGATGGATCGCCAGCCCCCGCTTGGGTTGGATGAAGATTTTGGAGCCAGGACGGATCGGTGATACCTGGTGAGGTGAAGACAAGGTAGGATGATCATCTTCAGGGGCTTAGTGTTAGGTTTATTTAAGGGGGGTTTGGGTTAGATTAGGGGTATGTGGGTGGTGGGTTGTAATGTTGGGGGGGGGATTGTATGTTTTTTTTTTCAGGCAAAAGAGCTGAATTCTTTGGGGCATGCCCCGCAAAGGGCCCTGTTCAGGGCTGGTAAGGTAAAAGAGCTTTGAACTTTAGTAATTTAGAATAGGGTAGGGCATTTTTTTATTTTGGGGGGCTTTGTTATTTTATTAGGGGGCTTAGAGTAGGTGTAATTAGTTTAAAATTGTTGTAATATTTTTCTTATGTTTGTAAATATTTTTTTATTTTTTGTAACTTAGTTCTTTTTTATTTTTTGTACTTTAGCTAGTTTATTTAATTGTATTTATTTGTAGGAATTGTATTTAATTAATTTATTGATAGTGTAGTGTTAGGTTAATTGTAGGTAATTGTAGGTAGTTTATTTAATTAATTTATTGATAGTGTAGTGTTAGGTTTAATTGTAACTTAGGTTAGGATTTATTTTACAGGTAAATTTGTAATTATTTTAACTATTTTAGCTATTAAATAGTTCTTAACTATTTAATAGCTATTGTACCTGGTTAAAATAAATACAAAGTTACCTGTAAAATAAATATTAATTCTAAAATAGCTATAATATAATTATAATTTATATTGTAGCTATATTAGGATTTATTTTACAGGTAAGTATTTATCTTTAAATAGGAATAATTTATTTAATAAGAGTTAATTAATTTCGTTAGATGTAAATTATATTTATCTTAGGGGGGTGTTAGTGTTAGGGTTAGACTTAGCTTTAGGGGTTAATACATTTATTAGAATAGCGGTGAGCTCCGGTCGGCAGATTAGGGGTTAATAAGTGTAGGCAGGTGGAGGCGACGTTGTGGGGGGCAGGTTAGGGTTTAATAAATATAATATAGGGGTCGGCGGTGTTAGGGGCAGCAGATTAGGGGTACATAAGGATAACGTAGGTGGCGGCGCTTTGCGGTCGGCAGATTAGGGGTTAATTATTGTAGGTAGCTGGCTGCGACATTGTGGGGGGCAGATTAGGGGTTAATAAATATAATATAGGGTTCGGCGGTGTTAGGGCAGCAGATTAGGGGTACATAAGGATAACGTAGGTGGCGGTCGGCAGATTAGGGGTTAAAAAAAATTATTCGAGTGTCGGCGATGTGGGGGGACCTCGGTTTAGGGGTGCATAGGTAGTTTATGGGTGTTAGTGTACTTTAGAGCACAGTAGTTAAGAGCTTTATAAACCGGCGTTAGCCCAGAAAGCTCTTAACTACTGACTTTTTTCCTGCGGCTGGAGTTTTGTCGTTAGATGTCTAACACTCACTTCAGAAACGACTCTAAATACCGGAGTTAGAAAGATCGCATTGAAAAGATAGGATACGCAATTTACGTAAGGGGATCTGCGGTATGGAAAAGTCGCGGATGAAAAGTGAGCGTTAGACCCTATTTTGAGTGACTCCAAATACCGGCGGTAGCCTAAAACCAGCGTTAGGAGCCTCTAACGCTGGTTTTCACGGCTAACGCCAAACTCCAAATCTAGGTCTAAGACTATACTCTATATGTGGGCAGACTTGCTGTGCCTAAGGTTCTTAACTGCTGTAAAGACCTATGTTTCTATGTTTCTATATCAGACCAACAAATGGAAGGACAGTAAAATGAAAATTAAACTTAAATGGATTGGATAGAGCATAAAACTTTAAGCAACTTCCCAGTTTACAACTATTATCACATTTGCTTAGTTCTCTTGGCATCCTTTTACTTAAAAGTAATACTAGGTGAGCTCAGGACTGTGCACGTGTATTTAGCATCTGTTAGCAGTGTTGCATCAATGTTTATAGCAATGCTACTCATGGTTGCAAACACTACTGCATGAAATGCTAAAGACATGTGCACAATCCTATCAGGCTACCTACTTTTACTCTACAATAAAGGATACCAAGAGAACAAAGCAAATATGATACTAAAAGTAAATTGCAAAGTTTTTTTTTAAATCCACACGCTCCATCTGCATCATGACTGTTTAAGTTGTGGCTTTACTGTCCCTTTAAAATGCATGACAGCTGGGTGCTCTGTAAATAATTACAATGGAATAGATTACAAGTTGAGCGCAAAACATCTCTTCCACTGGTATTACAAGTGAAGTGCAATGCAAACGCGACCATCCGTTCACATTGTACAGAAGCATTGCGCTCATGAGAGCTTCCATAGGCTGCAATGGGTGCAACGTTCTCATGCTGAGGACTAGCGCAGCGAAAAGGTAAGCCGCGCAGCGATGGGCAGCAAATGTAATCTTTATGCTTATATACATAAATTTGTGTGTTAATATGTGTATATACACACATTAATATATAAATATATATGCATATATATATATATATATATATATATATATATATATACACTTATTGAGAACACACAGTCCCCATATACCGCAATGTAAAGGTACATTTCAGTGCCGTTTTTTTTTTTTCTAACACTCCACACCCACCAACTTTAACCCAAAAAAACTTATTTGTGCTGTGTTTTTTAATAAATTTAAAGATGCTACATTTGTTTTCCATATAAATGCACAATATGCTTAAAGGGCCCTTAAACCCACCAAATAATGTTATATAATTCTGCACATAGTGCAGAATTATATAACATTAGCCTAGTGCCAGTTTTCTAAATCAAAGTATTTCAGAAATATTTATCTGGAAAAACTAATTTTACAGACCACTGCTCCTTGCTCTACTAAGCGAGTCTGTTTTTTTCCCAAGCGCATCTGGGCACGTTGTCTAGTCACAGCCGTCCCGAACGCGCCATTACCAGACCAGAGCGGGAGCCAGCTACATTTATTTTAATGGTGCAATCGGGCTGGCTGTGACTAGACAGCTTGCCCAGATGCGCTTAGGAAAGAAACAGACCCGCTCAGTAGAGCAAGGAGCAGCGGTCTGTAAAATTAGTTTTTGTAGATAAATAAATGGGTTTACTGGCCCTTTAAATTTGGTGCCAATTGGGGGACATTTATAAAATTAACCAGACATTTGATCTCTGGTTAATTTTATGAGTGCTAATTGCTACTGCAAGCAATAAACAAGCAAGCAATAAACAGCCACTTGTAATGGCTGGTTATTTTTTATGTGCCCGCAAACGGGCAAATTTGCCCGTTTATGGTTGCACAATAAATTAACGCTCCACTTTTAATTTTGCCCAATACTGCTTAAAATATTATTTTAATTAAGGTAATTATAAAACCCATTTTTTTCTTTCATGATTCAGATATAACATACAATTTTAAAAAAATTCAAATTTACTTCTGTTATTAAATTTTCTTCATTGTTATCCTTGTTGTTGAAAAGCAGGGAGGTAAGCTCATGAGCGTGCACGTGTCTGCAGCACTATATGTCAGCTGTTTTGCAACAATGTAATACATTAGCAAGAGCAATAGATGGCAGCACTATTTCCTGTCATGTATTGTTTCAGGCACGTGCACACTACCTACCTAGGTATCTCTTCAACAAAGAATATCATGAGTACGAAGGAAATTGGATAATAGAAGTAAATTGAAAACTTTTTTAAAATCACATTCTCTATCTGAATAATGAAAGAAAAATTTTGGGTTTAATGTCCCTTTAATCTTGCCCTCCCCTCTACAATACAAGTAACCCCCAACCCCAAAATAACAAAATCTACCTAAAAAAAAACTATCCTAGAAAATAAAATTAAAATAAAAAATATATATTCTTAAAAATAAAAAAGACACCCCAAAAAACCCTAACTAACCCCAAAAAATGTACTCACTGTTGGGAAACCTGGCTCCTCTTGATCTAATGTTTGGCCCTCTTCATATCGGTTTTGCGCCGGAGGCGGACATTTTAATCAGCCAATAGCAAGAACGTTAGAAAGAAATTATGCTTTTTCATTAGATGATTAGAATTAATATTTAAAAACGTTCTTACTATTGGCTGATTAAAATCAGCTAATAGGGATTAAGTGGTACCCCTATATAGGGGTTCCACTCTTATGTAATTTCAGTGTGTGGAGGCGACCACATGATGAAGACGAGGACTCACATAAGAGAATCAAAGAAATAATGATACAGAATGGAGGCAGCAAAAGAGGCCACCAAAGTCTGCTTCCGCGAAGATGGGGAGAATTAGTTAAAGCGGTCTCGATATTCAAAGCCCTTTAATTAGCACATGTCATGTTTCACCCTCTCAAAAAGCTTACTTACTAGAAAACTTTACACCCAAGTGAAAGCGCTAAATAGCAAGCCACTTGTAATCTGGCCTAGAGTGGGGTAATGTGAGTGTGTTTTAGACATGCACAAAAATAATATTCTAATCGAAACATTTTTGGTGAACTCAAATAGTAATAGGTGGAAAAGTACTGTGTGGTGGTGGTGATTGGTGGCTGCACATATGTGCTTCTTGTTATTGGCTCATTAGATGTGTTCAGCTAGCTCCCAGTATATTGCTGCTCCTGAGTCTATCTAGGTATACTTTTCAACAAAGGATACCAAATAAAGCAAATATAATAGTAGAACTAAGTTGTTTTAAAGCTGCAGCCTCTATCTTTTTATTTTTGCCCTAGCACTATGTGGGTCAGGGAGCACTATTTAGTGCACCAGTGCACTTAGTACATGGGATCTGTTGGCAACTGTTCCCTATTGACATTCAACTACCAGGAGTAGTGGCAGTGCTCCTGCTGGATTTGTACACTCCCTTACACCCCCACATATTTAATTTGACTTAGCACTTTTTTTTTGTTATATACAGCTTTTTTTTGTTTTTGGCAAACAAAATTGATTTAAGCACGGTCACAATTTAGATTAGGACTACCTCCCACCTGGTAGGAAGCAAAGGTAGTCTCTCTGGCTTTAAGGCAAGGGCTGCCTTGTCACCTTTGAGGGACTGGTGGCAGCTGCCACTTTGAGTGATTGAAACCCTAGTGGCAGCGCCTCCAGGAGGCAGAATTCCAATGCCTCAACAGAAGATGGAGTAAAAAACGTCTGGTACCTGCTGGACCTTTTGGCCGGGGCAACAGAAGAATAAAGGGGTATAAAAAATAATAATAATAATAATAATAATAAAAATGGAAATATGACCATAAACAATTATTTTCGGTTCGCTTCGGACAAATTCTGATTTTTTCGAATTTAGTTTCGGATCTATTCGAATTTGAATGTATTCGCTTCGGATTCATTCAGGTTCGGATAAATTCGGATGAATTAGGATGTACAGTATTTTTTTCGGATTCGATTAGTAAATTCAGAAGTTCGATATGTGTTATGTTGATTCAGATGGTGCCAAGTTACACAAACAGAATTATTTCACTGTTCTATCTCACTAAATCTCACTAAATTTTATTTTTATACTGAATTGTGATTAGTCCATGGCCATTCAAATGTAACAAATAAATCCGAACTAATTCGGATTTATTCGTTACACATGATTTCGGATTTGTTTAGTTTCGTTGCTAGGGTAATTTGTAAATTCGAATCTCCGAATTTGGCGAATTCGTCCGAATTTCGATTCGGAACAAAATAAAATGCACATGTCTAATAAAAAGTATTATCAGCTCTTACAAGGAAGTTGCACTGTGTACCAATGGTTACACCCCAGGGTCTAAAAAAGGATTAACTGATATATAATATCTTGTTTAACAGGTTTCCTTAAACAGCCTCTGGGCATATAATTGTTCCATTGTAGTGCAAGTCCAAATAGCATCTAGTGTAATCATTTAACCTATATAAAATTACCAGCTACTAACAGCCAGGATGTATATTTTAGTGTAAGAATATACTTAAGTTGTGTTTGTTACTAGAGGTAACCTTAGTATGTTATTAAATGTGCAAGTAATTCTGGCTGTATGTTTTATGCATATTTAGTTATGATCATTAGTGTCTGTGGGGTAGATTTTATTCCATTTACAATACTTTTAATTTCTTTCTACAAACAAATCTCTATAAAGGTTTAGGAGTTCTGTAGATAAATTACATGATAATCTTTAAAGCTGGAATAACCTGTACACTGGGTGTCTATATTTAGCTGTGTTACTGTGTTTGTCTGTATGTTAAAACATATGGATTACTGTTTAATTAAAATAATATGTATTATTAGTGTTCATCTTTAGTTCTGTGTCTCATGTATAGGTATTGCATGTGTTGCTCAGAGATGGTTGCCTGTAACTTCTACATTTAGATAGGGTTTCAAAGATGTAAGAAATGGAAAACTAGTTTTACTCTTCAATACAAGACACCAAGAGAACAAAGCAAATTTTATAAAAGAAGTAAATTGGATTTTTTTTTTTTAAATTGCATGTGCTATCAGACTCTTGAAAGTTTAATTTTGACATTATTGTCCCTTTAAATAATCATTAAAATGATATTTTGTAATCCCAGGTCTGATTGACCCCTCAGCTGTATAAAGGAATTGACCTGAAATATGAATTATTCCTCCTCATAACCTCTTAAATACTTCATATAAATCCTGCCTGTGCCATTGTGGATTCAGTAAAGAATGAGTGATCTTTGGTGAATCTGCTTTATGGTGTAGGTGCTGGCTAAACTACCAAGGTTGAAGAGGGTTATTTAAGGGGCATTAAACACTTTAATATTGTAATATAATAAAGTGTAGATAAAAAAAAAAATCGATATTCTTTTATTGTTTATATGGTCCACTTTTCCTGTAATTTATTCCTATTAGAAGTGGAATTGCATGCTCCATACTTAATACTGATATATTCCACACAGTCACTGCTTACACACTCTAGTGACACAAAAATATTAGTGAATATTAGATGTGCCTGTTGCGTATGCAAATCTGTCAGCTAAACAGAAGTGAATAAGTATATTGTGATAAAGTGAACTGGTGTGAACACCCAAAATATGTGTGCAAATGATACACAACACTGTGCAATAACCTATGTATGATTATACACAGTTAAATAATGCGGTGGTCTGTCAAAAGTGAATACATTATGCTGTTATTATGCTTTTATGGTAAAATCAGCACTAATAACATACATATATAACAATGACATACATTCATATAAAATATGACATGATTAAGGTATTAACTATATACGTGAGTAACATTGAGTTCCAGTGTCCATGAAAGTGTCCAGATTAAAATCCAAAGAAAAATGTGTGCAGAACAAAGTACTTCTTATGTAACTTGAACGATCAAATGTGGATTGCATGAGACCAGAGTCTGCAAACTTCTTCCAGAATCTTGATGGCGATCCAAGAGTAGAAATCTGTATATAGGTAGAGCAGAAAGAGGCGCCACAATAGTGCACAATCCGTGTTACTTTGTCTCAAAGCACGCAATACAGGTTATACTTACAAAGTATACAGCACTTGAGAAGTGCCACAAATGCCTGCTGGATCTTTATTAGCTATCCAGAAAGCTATCCTCTCGATGTTGTTTTGACGATATCCCAGAAGGAGCTGTGCTCACATTAAGTCTGTAAAAGATCATCCGAGTACCCTCTCTCAAAGACTTCCTCCTTGCTTAATTTCAAAGTACTAAAGGCAATTCGGTTCAAATGCATGCTCCTCTATGTGACTTCTGTATCATCTCTGGACTGGCTGCAGGCACACTTCTTTAAAAAGTACTTATATGTCCCAGAGACAGGGAAAATAAAGCCACGAACATCAGGGTGGTAGAGATGTTTGGGTGTCTCTGGGACATATAAGAACTTTTTAAAGAAGTGTGCCTGCAGCCAGTCCAGAGATGATACAGAAGTCACATAGAGGAGCATGCATTTGGACCTAATTGCCTTTAGTACTTTGAAATTAAGCAAGGAGGAAGTCTTAGAGAGAGGGTACTCGGATAATCTTTTACAGATTTGATGTGAGCACAGCTCCTTCTGGGATATCGTCTAACAACATTGAGAGGATAGCTTTCTGGATAGTTAATAAAGATCCAGCAGGCATTTGTGGAACTTCTCAAGTGCTGTATACTTTGTAAGTATAACTTGTATTGCATGCTTTGAGACAAAGTAACACTGATTGTGCACTATTGTAGCGCCTCCTTCGGCTCTACTTCTATACACTCTAGTGACCCATTTAGTGCCAGATTATGAGTGGCTCACTGACAGTTACACACAAGCCAAAAAAAGGCTTAACATGGTGCATCGGGAGTATCACTTGTATTACAAGTTGAAAGTAAACACAATCACTTGAGTGCAATTGATGTTAACGCACGTCGGGATAGCGCGTCCTCAAAGCTCTGGTTAACTGTTTCACGAAACAAAAAACATAATTTATGCTTACCTGATAAATTTATTTCTCTTGTAGTGTATCCAGTCCACGGATCATCCATTACTTATGGAATATATTCTCCTTCCCAACAGGAAGTTGCAAGAGTCCACCCACAGCAAAGCTGCTATATAGCTCCTCCCCTAACTGCCATACTCAGTCATTCGACCGAAAACATGCAGAGAAAGGAAAAACCATAGGGTGCAGTGGTGACTGTAGTTCAAATGAAAAAATTACCTGCCTTAAAGTGACAGGGCGGGCCGTGGACTGGATACACTACAAGAGAAATAAATTTATCAGGTAAGCATAAATTATGTTTTCTCTTGTTAAGTGTATCCAGTCCACGGATCATCCATTACTTATGGAATACCAATACCAAAGCTAAAGTACACGGATGATGGGAGGGACAAGGCAGGTACTTAAACGGAAGTTACCACTGCCTGTAAGAAACCCTTTCTCCCAAAAATAGCCTCCGAAGAAGCAAGGTATCAAATTTGTTAAATTTGAAAAAGTATGAAGCGCAGACCAAGACTCCGTCTTGTAAATCTGTTCAACAGAAGCCACATTTAAAAAAGGCCCAAGTGAAAACCACAGCTCTAGTAGAATGAGCTGTAATCCCTTCAGGAGGCTGCTGTCCAGCAGTCTCATAAGCTAAATGAATTATGCTTTTTAACCAAAAAGACAGAGAGGCTGCCGAAGTCTTTTGACCTCTCCTCTGTCCAGAATAGACAACAAACAAGGTGAACGTTTGATGAAAACTGTAGTAGCTTGTAAGTAAAACTTTAAAGCACAAACCACGTCCAATATTGTGTAATAGACGTTCCTTCTTTGAGGAAGGATTAGGATACAAGCATGGAACAACTATCTCTTGAGTGATGTTCTTGTTAGATACCACCTTAGGAAAAAACCCAGGTTGGTACGCAGGACTACCTTATCCATACGAAGGACCAGATAAGGAGAATCACATTGTAACACAGATAACTTGGAGACTCTACGAGTCAAGGAAATAGCTACCCAAAAGGAACTTTCCAAGATAAAGATTGATATCTATGGAACAAAAAAGGTTCAAACGGAACTTCTTGAAGAACCTTAAGAACCAGGTTTAAGCTCCATGGTGGAGCAACAGTTTTAAACACAGGCTTGGATCTAACCAAAGCCTGACCAAATGCCTGAACGTCTAGAATACCTGCCAGACGCTTGTGCAAAAAAATAGACAGAGTAAAAATCTGTCCCTTTTAAGGAATTAGCTGACAACCCTTTTCTCCAAAACATCTTGGAGAAAAGATAATATCCTGGGAATCCAGACTTTACTCCCTGAGTAACCCTTGGATTCATAACAATCAGATATTTACACCATATCTATGTTCAATTTTCCTAGAGACAGGCTTTCATGTCTGTATTAAGGTATCAATGACTGACTCGGAGAAGCCATGCTTTGATGACATCAAGCGTTCAGTCTCCAGGCAGTCCATCTCAGATTGATTCTATTTAGATGGTTGAAAGGACCCTGAGGTAGAGGGACCTGTCTCAGAAGCAGAGACCGTGATGGAAAGGATGACATGTCCACCAGATCTGCATACCAGGTCCTGCGTGGCTACGCAGGCGCTGACAAAAACACCAAAGCCCTCTCCTGCTTGGTCTTGACCTCCGGAGGAAATCCCACTCCCCCGGAAGAAAAGTCTGACGACTTAGAAAAACCACCTCCCAGTTCTCAACACCTGGGATATGGATAGCTGATAGACAAGAGTGAGTCTCTGTCCAGTGAATTATTGTAAGACTTCTAACATCGCTAATGAACTTCTGTTCCCCCTTGATGGCTGATGTAAACCACAGTCGTGTATATTGTCCGAC
The DNA here is from genome assembly GCF_027579735.1 of Bombina bombina. Lineage (NCBI taxonomy): Eukaryota > Metazoa > Chordata > Amphibia > Anura > Bombinatoridae > Bombina > Bombina bombina. The sequence goes on from NC_069499.1 coordinate 1,222,120,476, forward strand.
TGAATATGATGTACCTCAGAGTTGCTAACTGAGGCCAAGTCTGAAGAGCATGGAATATCACTCCCCGTTCCAGAATATTTATTAGAAGGAGGGTCTCTTCCTAAGTCCACTATCCCTGAGCCTTCAGGGAGTTCCAGACTGCATCCCAACCTAAAAGGCTGGCATCTATTGTAACAATTGTTCCATCTGACCTGCGGAAGGTCATACCCTTGGACAGATGGACCCGACATAGTCACCAGAGAATCTCTGGTCTCTTGGTCCAGGTTTAACAGGGGGACAAACCTGTGTAATCCCCGTTCCTCTGACTGAGCATGCATAGTTGCAGTGGTCTGAAATGTAGACGTGCAAACGGTACTATGTCCCTTGCCGCTACCATTAAGCCGATTCCATTCATGTACTGAGCCACCGAAGGGCGCGGATGGAATGAAAAACACGGCAGAAATTTAGAAACTTTGACAACCTGGACTCCGTCAGGTAAATTTTCATTTCTACAGAATCTATCAGAGTCCCTAAGAGGGAAACCCTTGAGATTGGGGATAGAGAACTCTTTCCTTGTTCACTTTCCACCCATGTGATCTCAGAAATGCCAGTACTACGTCCGTATGAGACTTGGCAATTTGGATGTTTGACGCCTGTATCAGGATGTCGTCTAAATAAGGGGCCACTTCTATGCCCCGCGGCCTAAGGACCGCCAAAGTGACCCCAGAACCTCCATAAAGATTCTTGGGGCTGTAGATATCCCAACGGAAAGAGATACAAACTGGTAATGCCTGTCTAGAAAGGCAAACCTGAAAAACGATGGTGATCTTTATGCATCACAATGTGAGGATAAACATCCTTCAAATCCATTGTAGTCCTCTATTGACTCTCCTGGATCATAGTTAAGATGGTACGAATAGTTTCCATCTTAAAAGACGGAATTCTGAGGAATTTGTTTAAGATCTTTAGATCCAAAATAGGTCTGAAGGTTCCCTCTCCTTGGGAACCACAAACAGATTTGAGTAAAAACTCTGTCCCTGTTCCTCTCTTGGAACTGGATGGATCTCGTACACAATGTAAGAATGCCTCCTTCTTTATCTGGTTTGCAGATAATTGGAAAGGCGAAATCTCCCCTTTTTTGGGGGGGGAATCTTTGAAAATCCAGAAGATATCTCTGGGATATAAATTCCAATGCCTAGGGATCCTGGGCATCTCTTGCCCACGCCTGGGCGAAGAATGAAAATCTGCCCTCTATAGGATCCGTTACCGGATAGGGGTCCGTTCCTTCATGCTGCCTTAGAGGCAGCAGCAGGCTCCTTGGCCTGCTTATCTTTGTTCCAGGTCCGATTGTCTCCAGACCGCCTTGGACTGAGCAAAAATTCCCTCTTGTTTTGCCTTAGAGGAAGTGGATGCCACACCTGCCCTGAAGTTTTAAAAGGCACGAAAATTAGACCTTTCTTGGCCCTTGATTTGGACCTATCCTGAGGAAGGGCATGACCTTTTCCTCCAGTGATATAAGCAATAATCTCCTTCAAACCAGGCCCGAATAGGGTCTGCCCCTTGAAGGGAAGTTAAGTAGCTTATTTATTAAAGTCACGACAGCTGACCATGATATAAGCCATAGCGCTCTGCGCGCCAGTATAGTAAAAAACAGAATTCTTAGCCGTTAGTCTAGTCAAATGAACAAAGGCATCAGAAAACAAAGGAATTGGCTAGCATAAGCTTGTCAAATATATTCATGCAATGGAGTCGCTAACTGTAAAGCCTCATCAAGAGACTCAACCCAGAACGCCGCAGCAGCAGTGACAGAAGCAATGTATGCAAGGGGCTGCAGGATAAAACCCTGTTGAATAAACATTTTTTATCCATTGGATCTAAAAAGCACAACTGTCCTCGCCAGAGGTAGTGGTACGCCTAGCTAGAGTAGAAACTCTTCTCTCCACCTTAGGAACT